>NC_141073.1:13052867-13272867 GCF_041138505.1 Cibotium barometz
TAGTGGTAATGGACCTCTATGTGTTTGGTCTTGGCATGGAACACTGCGTTCCTAGCCAACTGTATGCTGCTGAGGTTGTCGCTATGGATGACAACCTATTGGTCCACCTGCACTCCCAAGTCCTCAAGTAATGTGCGTAGCCAAGCTACCTCGCACGCCGCAAAACTGCTGCACCTTTGTACTTGGCCTCTGTGCTCGACAAAGCAACCGTAGGCTACTTTTTGCTGCTCCAAGTAACAGCAGCACTCCCAAAAGAGAACATGAAGCCACTCGTAGACCTCCTATCACCAATGCTACCTACCCAATCTGCATCTGTATACCCATACAATGCTAATAGCTCATCTGCTACATAGAGCAATGCCAGGTCAAGAGTCCCTCGCACATACCGAAGTGTGCATCGTACTGCATCCAAATGTGGCTTCCTCGGAAGCTGCATGAGGTGACTCTCCAAGCCTACTGAATAGCTCATGTCTGGCCTCGTGATAGTCAAGTAGATTAGACTACCCACACTCTGCTTGTACATTTTAACATCCTCAACAACATCACCCTTCTCTGTACTCAGCTTTGTATTCACATCCAAGGGCATAGAAATTGGCTTACAATCAGCCATACCATACTTTGAGAACATGTCCAAAGCATACTGTCTCTGTACGGCCATATACCCTTTGGAGTCGTGATCACCTCAATGCCAAGAAAGTAGCGCAATTTGCCCAAATCTTTCATTTCAAACTCCTGTTTGAGAAGACCCTTCACATGGTCAATCTCCATAGCACTGTCACCCACAATGATAAGGTCATCTACATATATGGTAATGACCACAATCCCTGTATCACTCTCACGTACATAGAGTGAATGATCAGCATGAGCTCTGCTAAAACCAATACTGACAAGATACTTAGCAATCTTGTCATACCATGCTCTAGAGCCCTGCTTCAAACCATACAAGGCTTTGAGAAGCCTGCATACATAATCTGGGTAATCTGGATCAACATAACCAGGTGGCTGATTCATATACACTTCCTCTTGCAACTCACCATTCAAGAAGGCATTCTTTACAGCCATCTGATGCATAATCCATCCTCTAGATGTAGCCACTGCTATGACAGCTCTCACAGTCGTCATCTTTGCCACTGGAGCAAACGTCTCCTCATAGTCTATGCCATACGTCTATGCATAACCCTTTGTGACTAGCCTTGCCTTTTGTGACACTCAATGTTACCATCAGCATTATGCTTTGTTTTGTACACCCATTTGCAGCCAATAGCTTTCTTGCCACTTGGCAATGGCACCAACTCCCATGTGTCATTTTCTTCCAATGCAGCCATCTCTTCATTCATTGCACCATCCCAATGCACATTTCCAACTGCATCCTTAAAACATGTGGGCTCCACATCTTGTATCACCTTAGCCATGTAGGCTTTGTGATGTGCTAGATAACCATCATAAGTCAATTTTTGAACTGGATTTCTGACTCTATTAGATCTGCGCGGTCCTGGGTCACTCCTCTGCCCTCTAGCATCTCCTTGTACTTTTCTTACACCAGGTGTCCTGACAGCCGGAATTCCAAATTCCTCATCAAGACTTTGTTCAGAACCATCTGAATCCATGTCTACATGTGAAAAACGTGATGATGCATCAGCCATAAAGGGAGGTTCATCAACCTTTTCCTTTCCCTTTCGTGATACATTCCCTGTACCTGCTGCTGGTGGAGTAACCTGCGTACGTAGTCTACCACTCCATGGCTTCTCAATAGAGCCACGAGAAAAGGACTCTTGTGGTCCACTCAAAACCTGTGACTGTGGCCTCACATTTTGCACAACCACATCATCTTTTACATCAGCCCCAATAGTGCCATGTGCATCACTGTACCAGTTGCTTATCTCATCAAAGACTACATCTCTGCTCACTCGCAATTCTCGTGTAGTAGGATTGTAGCACCTGTACCTCTTTTGCTCAAGGGAATATCCCACAAGAATACATTTCTCTGCCTTAGGATCCAATTTCCTACGCAACTCATCTGGTACATGCACATAAGCTATACAGCCAAACACTTTCAAGTGTGCCAAATCAGGCTTTGTACCTGTATACTTTTCCTCAGGTGTTACATCATGCACCCCAGCTGTAGGTGTCCTGTTCATAATGTACACAGCTGTATTTACAGCTTCAGCCCAGAAATGATGAGGCATGTTCTTTTCATTCATCAATGCACGTGCAACCTCTGCAATGTGCCTGTTTTTCCTTTCTGCAACTCCATTCTGCTGTGGAGTATATCTGCATGTAAACTACCTACGTATACCATGCTTTCACAGAAAATCTAAAAAATCATTGGAGAAGTACTCTCCCCCTCCATCTGACCTCAATGTCTTGATTTGCATATCTGTCTCCTTCTCAATCATGACTTTGAAGTCTTGGAAGTGACCAAACACTTCACTTTTGTTACGCATGAAGTAGACCCATACTTTCCTTGTATGGTCATCAATGAAAGAGACAGTACCTGCAGCCATGTATACTTGCAGTATTTGTTGGGCCCCAAACATCTGTGTGCACCACCTCAAGTGGTCTTTTACATACATTGCGCTCATGTGGAAATGGGCCCTTTGACTGTTTTCCAAACTGGCATGCTGCACACACTTTATGCATACCATCCACCTTGAATTTGGGCAAACCTGTTACAATCTGTTTTGATTGCATGCTGCGCAATCTCTGCTCATTGACATGGCCAATGCGTTTGTGCCAAATATCAACATCAGCCACGACACTGTGCCCTGTGCAAATAATGCAGCTTTTACCTTAAGCATGTCTACATTCAACGTAAACATTCTGCCCACATATTTGCCCTCTGTAATTAGCTTACAGCCATTCTGGAAATCTTCCACATAACAGCCATTCGGATTGAAGCAAACCTGCAAACCTTGCTCAACCATTTGCCCGACAGAAACAAGATTCTTTGTAATGTTTGGGACATGAAGTACATCTGCTAAGTACTTTGATTTTCCATTCTTTGTATTTAGGGGTACATCCCCTACATGAGCAATGGGGTGAGCTGTGTCATCTCCTATCTGCACATAGCCTGACACATCTGGTTTGCGCATATCTCTAAACCACTCTCCACGAGATGTCATGTGGTTAGAGGCACCTGAATCCACATACCAAACATCATCTTGGGTGGAATTCTCTGCAGTCATTGTATTCATTACATGTTGCATGACAAACATGCGCTCGCTTCTATTGTCATGTATCTCTGCTAGTAGATGCATAGTTACCTTGCTCTCTCTTTCCACTCGCTTTTCCCTTGGGACAGTCACGTGACATGTGACCTTTTTCACCACAAGTCCAACATTCTCTGCTATCTGCAGCATTTTGCTTCCTATTTGATCCTGCACCTCGACCTCTTTGGCTCCCCCTGCCTCGAGACTGGTTTCCCCTGCCACCTGTATTGCCGTGATTTGATTGACCTTCTTGAGATTGGCCCTTGCCACCACTTTGGCCTCGACCATGACCTCTACCTCTGTTGGAGTTAGAATAGAAGGCCTGTTCAGACTTATTTTTGCCGTGAGAAGATGTGTCAAGACCAAGGTTCTTCTCCTCAAGGATAAGCATAGAGATCAAATCTGGGAGCTCGGGGATGTCGTCTCTTGTATTCATGGATGACCTGAAATGTACATACTCGTCTCCTAGACCATCCAAGCATGCACGGACAACATCATCATCGTCCACTTTGACTTTAAAAGACCCAAGAGCCTCAATGATGCTCTTGATCTTTAAAGCGTAGTCGTTGATGGACAGGTTGTTCCTCTTAACCTGATTTAGCTCCGACTTTAGTTGAAGCTTCCTGGCCTTGGTGTTCACCTCGAACACCCTAGCCAGATTTTTCCATGCAACTACGGGGGTTTTTGCATCCTGTATAGATAGCCCATCATGCCATCTATGATGCTCATAGAAAGCCAATACATCACCTTGCTCTGGCCTTGTTTCCAGTCCTTCAAAGCTTTTCTTTGCTCTGTTGTAGCATTTGTCTAAGGAATCTCTGGTCCCTCTTCATTGTCTCCATCCACATAGTCCCAATTAACCTTTCCCTTTTAGGAAATTAGTTATTCTGAACTTCCATGCAGGGTAGTTATTTTTCTCAAGCTTCTCACTGACAATCTGATTGAAACCGTCAGACATCTTGAAGCACTAAGACAAAATAGGTGCAATCTACAAAAACCTGCAAATCTGCAAAACCTGCAATTCTGCAGAAACCTGCAAATGTGGTACTTGTAACGCTGTCTACACTCAACGAGTGTCCACAATAAGCTTACATACAACCACTGTACTTGTACAGTAAATCTCTGTATACTGCACTTTTGGAGACCAAACCAGATCTAAACTGCACCTGCAAAATACCTGCAAAAATAGCCTGCGACTCAGAACCGGAGCCCGAAACGCGCCCGAAACGAATTTCTGCCCCGAAAATTGTAACTCAAAGAGCTGCAGGATCTCCATGCACTCTACGAGAGTCGTGAAGGGTCCGTCTTCATCTTTATGCATTAGCGCTTATGCCTAATGCCTAATGCTTATGCATAAGCATCTATGCATAAACGCTAATGCATTAGCGATTATGCTTATGCCTAATGCCTAATGCCTAGATGCATAATGCGTAGATGCATAAGCCCGTATCCATGCACTGTTACGAATGTCTAAACATAGTGAACCACATTTTTCTCCATATTGGTTCACTTTATTCTGACATTCATTACAGGCATGGACTAAGTCTTATGCATCAACGCTTATGCATAGACCTAATGCCTAATGCCTATGCATATGCTTATGCCTATGCCTAATGCCTATGCCTAATGCCTAGACCTAATGCCTAATGCCTAGGCCTAATGCCTAATGCCTATGCTTATGCCTAATGCCTAATACCTAATGCCTAGACCTAATGCCTAATGCCTATGCCTAATGCCTATGCCTAATGCCTAGACCTAATGCCTACTGCCTATGCCTAATGCCTAGAGGGCAACCACGGTGAGCGCGAGAGAGCAAGCGAGATCCCTACATGCAAGACAACGGAGATACATTAAGCCTTATGCATAGACAATCCATTCTTGACTTCGAAAGCGTCACTTGAATCTGCAATTAAATCCTCTCATTTGGCTGATGAGGGTCAAGAAGACTTGTTCCCCAGTATGTGGACATGTAGAGTATGTATAAATGCCTAAAGTTAATGCTATGCTATGCCTAAAGTTTCATCAATAAACGCTTATGCTATGTCTATGTCTAAACCCTATGCACTAAAAGTCTAATGCCTATGCGCTAATGAATTGAATTTAATAAAATCCTAAACAGAAACCCTAAACAACACAAACTATACATCTATGCATAAACGCTAATGCTTATGCCTAATGCCTAATGCCTAATGCCTATGCCTAATGCCTAATGCCTAACGCCTATGCCTAATGCCTAAACGCTTAGCATCTATGCATAAACGCTTAGCGTCTATGCATAAACGCATAGCGCTTATGCATAAGCATTAGCACTTAGCATCTATGCATAAACGCTAATGCATAAGCGCTTATGCATAAACGCTTAGCATCTATGCATAAGCGCTTATGCATAAGCATTACCGCTTAGCATCTATGCATAAGCGCTTAGCATCTATGCATAGATGCTTATGCATAAGCGCTTAGCATCTATGCATAAGCGCTTAGCATCTATGCATAGACGCTTATGCATAAGCGCTTACGCATAAACGCTTAGCATCTATGGTCAAGCCAGACTTGAATTGCTCTGTACATATAGCTCTAATGCACTTATATTAGCGCATATGGTCAAGCCTAGAGCGCTAATGCACTTGCATTAGCGCTCTAGGCTTGACCATAAGCGCTAATGCTCTTGCATTAGCGCTTTAGGCTCATTATATGCACTAATGCAAGTGCATTAGCGCTCTAGGCTTGCCATAGGGCTCTAGGCTTGTCATAGCGCTTATGTATGACCATATGCGCTAATGCACTTGCATTAGTGCATATGGTCAAGCCTAGAGCGCATATGCACTTACATTAGCGCTTATGGTCATGCATAAGCGCTAATGCACTTGCATAAGCGCTTATGGTCAAGCCTAGAGTGCATATGCACTTGCATTAGCGCTCTAGGCTTGACCATAAGCGCTAATGCACTTGCATTAGCGCTTATGCATGACCATATGCGCTAATGCACTTGCACTAGCGCATATGGTCATGTATAAGTGCTAATGCACTAGCATATGCGCATATGGTTAAGCCTAGAGCGTTAATGCAAGTGCATTAGCGCTCTAGGCTTGACCATATGTGCTAATGTAAGTGCATTAGCGCATATGGTCATGCATAAGCGCTAATGCACTTGCATTAGCGCATATGGTCAAGCCTAGAGCACAAATGCACTTGCATATGCGCATATGGTCAAGCCTAGAGTGCTAATGCAAGTGCATTAGCGCTCTAGGCTTGACCATATGCGCTAATGCAAGTGCATTAGTGCATATGGTCATGCATAAGCGCTAATGCTTTTACATTAGCGCATATGGTCAAGCCTAGACGCTAATGCACTTGCATTAGCACTCTAGGCTTGATCATAAGCGCTAATGCAAGAGCATTAGCGCTTTAGGCTCATTATATGCACTAATACAAGTGCATTAGCGCTCTAAGCTCGTCATATGCGCTAATGCATGTGCATTAGCGCCTATGCATGTGCAAGAGCACTAATGCACTTGCATTAGGGCATATGGTCAAGCCTAGAGTGCTAATGCAAGTGCATATGGTCATGCATAAACGCTAATGCACTTGCATTAGCGCATATGGTCATGCCTAGAGCACTAATGCACTTGCAACAGCGCATATGGTCATGCATAAGTGCTAATGCACTTGCATTAGCGCATATGGTCAAGCGAAGAGCGCTAATGCAAGTGCATTAGCGCTCTAGGGTTGACCATATGCGCTAATGCAAGTGCATCAGCGTATATGGTCTTGCATAAGCGCTAATGCACTTGCATCAGCGCATACGATCAAGCCTAGAGCGCTAATGCAAGTGCATTAGCCCTCTAGGCTTGACCATAAGCACTCATGCAAGAGCATTAGCGCTCTAGGCTTGATCATAAGCGCTAATGCAAGTTGCATTAGATAAGCGCTAATGCAAGTTGCATTAGCGCCTATGCACATGCATAAGCGCTAATGCACTTGCATTAGCGCTTATGGTCAATCTATATGTGTGTGTGTACAATCTATGTGTGTGTGTGTGTGTACAATCTATGTGTGGGTGTATGTATTATGTGTGTGTGTGTGTGTGTGCGCGCGCGCCCGTATTATGTGTGTGTGTGTGTGTGTATCCATTATGTGTGTGTGTGTATGCATACGCATTATGTGTGTTTGTGTGCGCGCGCAATGTGTGTGTGTACATTGAATTGAAGACAAATTAATTAAAAGAATTATGCAAAAAAAAAGAATTTAGGTTTGCTTACCTCTCAACGGCACTTGATGTAGTCGTAGTGTAGCGTTGGTTGCAATGTAGCGCGCGCACGGAGAGATCGGCCACGGCTAGGTACACACACACAAATCAATGAAAATTAGACAAAATTCCTTCACTCTATCTCTATTTACACACACACACACACATCCTACACTCAATTGAACTTTAAACACACAATTAAACACACAAAAATTCCACACACACACACACACACACACACACACACACACACACCCACATACACACCCACACACACACACACAAGATGCATACACACACCACATGGCGGGGGCGGGGGCGGGAGGAGAGGGGGCTTACCTTGAAATCTCTCAATAACAGAAACAGGGGAAAAAAGAGCCCGGGGCTGCATAAAACTTACTGGCGTCGGTATGAGCTACGGTATAGGCGTCAGTATACGTGTTGGTATAGGCTACCGTATATGCATCGGTATGAGTGTCGGTATGGGCTTCGTTATCTGCTTCGGTATCTGCTACGGTAAGCGGCCATGTTTAAAACCCCCCCCTAACTTTGGCTCCTCTTTCTCGACGGGGATACCGACGCCCGCCATTTGTGTCGGTAATCCCAGCGTTGGTATGCCCCTAACCTCTAGTAGTGTCTCAACATGGCTATGGCGGTCCGCGAGCTCTTGAAGGTAATGATGGAGCTACTGCTTGGAGGGTGTTCACACCAATTCCTAAGGGGGGACGCCCAAGTGGCGGTCGGGCATCAATGGCCCCCCATTTGAAGAGAGAAAAGATCTAGGGGTGGGTTTCCACTTGGGTCCCCCTTCCAAGTTTCTTCGAAAGCCCTAAGGCCTTATTCACACTCGCAGGCAGTGTGTGTAAGGACGCCCCCGTCCTGCAGCGTCCCAAAAATCCAGGAATGGAGAGAAAAAGAGAGCTCCACTTGTCCTCCATGAGCCACATTACCCATGCAAACACTTACATTTTTTTAGTATCCTTTCCATGCAAACTAGAGTGTTTTTTTGGAAATTTCCACATACACCCCCACCTCTCTAGCTCTCCCATGCAATTCTTTCACTTGTCACCCATGTATACACCTGTTATTTTTATGCACATCTAGCCCAAGCTCTATATAGGGAGCCCATTGTACATAGAATAGGGGGGTCTCTTGCATTTACCGGGAGACTGCCCAAGTTCATGAAGAAGATAGGGTCCTTTTGCAAAATTATGTGTTTGAGAGAGGATCTTTTGAGAGAGTATGTGTGTGTGCTATGAGTGAAGAGTGTGTGTGTGTGTGTGTGTGTGTGCGCCCATGGTGCCCCTCCCTTCTCTTGCTCATATGATTGCTACCTCTCTCTCTCTCTCTCTCTCTCTCTCTCTCTCTCTACATATTATTGATTATTGGCCCATAATGTGCCTATCTATGAGAAGTGTATGCACCATACTTATTATGCAATTGAATTATGAGGCTTCACGGTAGTTGATTTGCCCTACCCCTCCCTCTTTCTTGCTGTTTGTGGGTGTGTGTGCAATGAAGAGATGAATGTGTATATGAGTAAGGAATGAAGCTCTAGTGTAGTCCTGGTTATGTGTGTGTATTTTCCAGCTTGAGCGAAAGCTGGTGGTGCCCCCTATTTGCCTCTTTGGGTGGGTTCTTCGACTTGTGAGGGAGTTGTCACAGAGGCATACTCTTCATTTCTTTCTCCTCACAACGGCTAGGCAGTGGCCTGTGATGGGGTCATACGCGCTCCTGCGTATGCTGGCGTGGTGCTATGGTGATTTTCACATGGTATCCGAGCTGGGCAGTTCGTACAACTCTCAAACGAGAGGGGGAATGTTGGAACAACATTGTGCATGTGTAGTGCCCTCAAGAAGTGATGGGCTTGACACGTGTGAGTGGTTAATCCCACATGCGTTAGTGGGTTCAAGAAACTTGTAATACAAAGGACAAACAACTGCCTCACATTCATTCACCCTCGAGAAGGTCTTTTGAGGACGGCTAGGTGGTGCCCTGTGATGGGGTCAAACACAGTCTTGCGCACGCTGGCGCGGTGCTATGGTGATTTTTACAAAGTGAGGCCAAAAATCATGTAAGGTAAACAACAAACTCAGGTTTTTTCCCCAAAGCCCATTCGCGTTCAATGTATATGGCTCATGTGGGCATGTTGTTCTGGCAATTGCAATTAAGAATTTCAATGAAAGGTTTCAAGTTTTTTAAATAAACAAGAGCCATAGTTTAA
This sequence comes from Cibotium barometz, assembly GCF_041138505.1. Taxonomy (NCBI): domain Eukaryota; kingdom Viridiplantae; phylum Streptophyta; class Polypodiopsida; order Cyatheales; family Cibotiaceae; genus Cibotium; species Cibotium barometz. The sequence continues at coordinate 13,062,547 of NC_141073.1, forward strand.
GATTGAATTCATTTTTACTCTACACAAATACATTAACTTCTATACACATGAAAAAGAAGAGTTTTGTACCTTTACGTAGGATATATGCAAAGCCTAGGCGGGCTCATGTTACCCTTAAGCAAAGCCGTTACCTTTACGTTATACCCATGAACAGTTGCGTTTCATCGACGCCGTGTCACCTTTACGTACGATATAGTTATACTCATGTACAGTCGCGTTTCATCGACGCCATGTCACCTTTAATTTTGCTATCTCTGAAAGCCGGGAACGTCCATCATTCATGTCGCCTCTACGCGTTCTCTCCTATGCATTTTCTCCCGGCTAACATGAACGTAGCACTCTAGACGTCATGATTTCTGCTGATCATGAGCAGCTTGAGAACAACAACACCCCACAACAGAAATCGTTCAGCCGACAAGTGCTGCCCATCCGTCTCATCGACATCCCGGCTACTCTCGCCTCCCTCAGTGGAGGCATCCACTTCATGGTCCCCTTGGATTGGAGCTTCCATGTCATCTCTCACACTTGGAGCTTGGAAGTCCGCAGATTTTCTGAGCAAATCGGCCAGCAAATATTGGAGCTTAATCATGGTGCAGATGGTCATCATGATGTTGCAGATTATAGTAGTTCTTCCTCCAGCTACAATCACTACTTTCAGCAAGTCGATCTTCGAGGTAAGCCTGCTTACAATGAGCTTATAGAATTTCTCTCAATGTTGGCTGAGGATGGTGTGGCATATGCCTGGTTCGATGCGCTCTGCATCAACCAAACCGACAAGAGGGAGAAAAGCAAGGAGATTGCAAACATGGGTGCCTATTACAGTAACAGCCAAGGCTGCTATGTCTTAGTGCATGGTATCGGGCAAGGATACAGCCTTTGGGGACGTGACTACAGAGGTCATGTCGATACCGGGCGAATTCCTCGCTGGTTCGAGAGGGTGTGGACACTTCAAGAATTTGTGCTGCCTAGGCGCCTCACCTTTCTCACTGAGCTGTCCCAACGTGTGCATAAGATTGTGAAAGGCTTGATTACCAAGGTCAACTCCTCCAGTGGCTTTTGCAGATGCTGTCTACTAAAGAATATTGTTCTAAAAGCGCCCCCGAGAGGTCTCTGGCGGGAGCGTCTAGAGTTTCTCAGGTCCTCTGGTATGGATGTAGAAGTTCATATGGACGAATCAAGTATACTTCATGAGGATCTGTTCCCAGGGTTAAACAGTAGAGAGACAGCATGCGCCGATATTGATAATCAATCTGCCTGTCCAACATGTGGCACGCGGTCTCTTATGAGACGTACTCAGCAACAACGCAGCCCGCACAGTGGTGCCACAATATCCAACTCTATTAATGCAGAGGTTTACATGGTTGAAAGAGAAGCGTACCTCTTCTTACTCTATCTTGACACATTCTTTCCCTTAAATTGTAGTTATGCAAGCATGTTTCGGATATTTGAGCTCAACAGAAGCTGTAGTAGTCTAGCTGAGAAAATCATTTGGGATCCATGGAGGGTAGTCTTTGAAATCGGTAAAAGAGAATGTACACATGAAGAGGACAGAGTGCTGGGCATACTGGGATTGTTGGGTGTAGGAGGGGAGATGCAAGTGAGAACTGATGAGTCTCTGGAACAGCAGCTTGTGCATCTTGGTAGGTACTGCAAGTCTGCAGATGCAGATCTTCTGCTTAAAATGTGTTTGGTGCGGCAAGGAGGTGGATCGCAACCTGGAATGTCGTGGGCGCCAAGCTTACGCGACACTAGTGGAGCTGGCCAGGTCTGTGGCCTATCCTTCGATAGCACTGTATCTGCTTTTCAACACCATCCAGGAGGTCCGGGCCAATGCTGCCGTCACTTGGTGCCGGGAGAGGATGTGCTCCCGCAGCCACTCGACCTCTTCAAGCTCGAAACATCCATGGCTAATGTGGTGTCCAACCTCCACAGGCTCTCTCATTTCCAAAGACAGGTTGAGGTTCTGGATTGCTCTGTTCACGGGATCACGTTAGAAGCTCAAGCTGTGGCTGGACAAGTGATGCCTTATGTGATGCTGCCGCCAAAGGGTCGAGCAACAGTAAAAGAAGTTATGATCCAAGCTGCTAATGCGTCTGCATTGTTATCTGCAGGTACATCAACCGGCGCGGATCAGGAGCAAGAAGAATCATTCCCATTTCAACTGTGGAAAATGCAAGGTGGTGTGATTGAGTCGCCTGAAGAGCACACGCCGACTCACTGCATCTACTTCCGAGAGGCTGGCGTTTTTCTTCCTCTGATCGTGACGCTGTATGGCGCATCTACTAGGCCAGGCCATCTTGACCCTGCACTACGGATGGCGGATGCAGTACGTCCGTGGAATGTGATGCACATGAATCTTGGAGGCAATAGAGGAGCAGGAGAAGCTCTGGAGGGTGTGTCAGTAGTGGGCGGCCATCGTTTGGAAGATGGAAGGCTTAGGATAGAAATGGAGGTGTGGCTGCTATGGTTGGGAAGTGTGGGCGATCCTCGCGATGAAAGAACTTGTAGCACAAGCTGCTACGATGTAGTGTTGGTATGCCTGGGGCGAAAAAGATCAGATCATGATGATCAGCTTGTGGAGCTGCACAAAGTGGGCTTGTTCGTGCTACCAAGCAGAGTGAACAATGCAATTTTTGAGCTTGCTGGAAATAATCTTGGGCCAAGAAGGAGTTATCTGCTGGGAGGCTTTGGTGAGGATTTGAGCGCGTTTGCTCGTGTTAGCCTCGTGCACAAGTCAGCTACAAGGGCCGACTCAGATATCATAGAAAGGCCAGAGGAACTGCCCGAGGAAGATATCAGAGAAAGGCCAGAGGAATTGCCTGAGGAAGCTATCAGACAAAGGCCATTCCTCTGGCGCTGTCCCTGTACTCTTATTTGAATAAGGGAAGCAAGGTTCAAGGTCTCTTTCTGTTTTTAAAACTCAACTATATATGGGATCAGTATTCTCCTTCATTTCCATATAGGAGTCGGGGTTAGCCTGGCCCCGGGTGCTATCACGCCACACCAGGCACTCACAGAGCTCGGGCTATCGTTGGCTGGTTAAGCCGAGCTCTCGTTGGCTGGTTAAGGTATCTTTCTAGATAACTTTGGAATCTTTAAGGTCTTTTTTTCCTTCTCTCAAAGGTCTATCGTATATATGCTACCCAGTGGTTAAATTTGAAGCCCGTTTTGGGCTTCAATGGCTGTGCAGGGCTTCAAATGAAGCCCAATTTTTCATGCAAGGCTTCAAATTGAAGCCCTCCTAAATCACCAAGGCTTCAAAAAAATATAGTATGTGTGTGTGTGAGAGAGAGAGAGAGAGAGAGAGATTTTACATATCTTTCTAGCATGTTTAGTGTAAGAGTATATGCATGCACGTGTAGTGTGTGTGTGTGTGTGAGAGAGAGAGAGAGAGAGAGAGAGAGATTTTAAATATCTTTCTAGCATGTTTAATGTAAGAGTACATGTATGCATATGTTGTGTGTGTGTGTGTGAGAGAGAGAGAGAGAGAGAGAGAGATTATGAATCCCAAAATTTTGTATAAGGTTGCAATTTGAAGCCCATTTGTGGACTCCAAAGCTTCATTTTTTTTTCCATGAAGCCTTACATTAGGCATCAAATTTAAGGCCTGATGCTACCTATTACCACGAAACTCAGATATGTTACATATTACCACAAAACTCATATATGCTGACGCACGCATAAATTAATAGGTACCTTATGTTCTCTCTCCAATGCCTTCTCTCTCTATCTCCCCTTCTCCGTCTCTCTCTAACCCCCCTTTCGTCACCTCCCTTCTCTCTGTCTCTACTTCCTCCCCGCCCTCACCCCTCCCCTCTCCCTTCTCTCTCTACCACCTCTCTCCTCCCTTCTCTCTCTCCTTCTCTCTACGCTCCCTCTCCCTTCTCCCCTCTGCGTCTCTCGCCTGCCTCCTTCGTATTTTTCAAATCTTCTTAACTTCCATCCAAAATTCACGTTACACAATTTTTTCTACTTTCTATTAGTTGGGCGACTTTTTTTATGATGTCGGTACACTATCGTCGCTTACTCTCACACACACACACACACTCTCTCTCTCTCTCTCTATATATATATATATATATATATATAGGTTTTAGATCTCACATAAGGAAATTATGGTGTGGAAATATTTACAAATTAGAAAAGAGCTTTTGGCATGTGTGGAAATGTTACCATGCATTACTTTTTGGCCTGCCCTTTGCAGTCTTAGTGTTCACCTGGTTTTTTTTTTCCTAGGGAGCTCTTGACTGCGAGAGAGAGAGACACTAAATGAGGGGGTACTTTTTTGTAAGGCGTACCATGTACCCTAAGCTTTAAATGTACAATTTTGTGTCACGAGAGAGAGACTGAGAGAGAGACACTAAATGAGGGGGTACTTTTGTGTAAGGCGTACCATGTACCCTAAGCTTTAAATGTATAATTTTGTGTCACGAGAGAGAGATTGAGAGAGAGAGACACTGTTCTCCTTCTCTTTGCTCCCTCACATTCTCTCTCTTTGCGTGTCACATTCTTATTGGTTGAAGGGATCCCTTCTCCAAGCTATAAAGAAGGCTAGGTACACTTGGGCTCAGTGCACCGCCCCTTCTCAAGGAGGCCCCTGCCACTTGTCACTCATGCCGGATCTGTAGACTGTGGCGTCGCTTCTATGATGATGGCTCCGAGGCTGAATGCATGAGAGTCGAGACAGAGTTCTAGAGAGAGGGAGACTCTGATGCGGCTGCGTTTCAGAGAGGCCTTGTGGTAACAATATGCTCTGCTGCCCTATGATTATGCTTTCAAGCTTGAGTGCCCCGATTGCATAGCTATGAGGGAGACACAGCTATAGGCCCTAGGGGGGAAGATATTGTGACGCGTGACATCTTTGGCTGTGCCAGCGCTCTCTCTCTCTCTCTCTCTCCTTGCTTTCCCCTCTCTCTCTCTCTTCAAGTCGCACTCAGAGAAATATCCCAAAATTCTGGAAGCGGCTAGAGATGTGAGAAGCTCTCTCTTTGCTCTCTCTCTCTCTCTCTCTCTCTCTCATTTCTTTCCCCTCTCTATGAGCTGTCGCACTCAGAGAAATTCTGCACGCTGTCAATATGGAAAAATACCGAAATTCTGGAAGCAGCTAGAGCTGTGAGAATCTCTCTCTCTCTCTCTCTTTGCTCTCTCTCTCTCTACTCTGTCTTCTTTCTTTCTCTCTGTGACTCAGTCTCTCTCTCCAAGCAAAATTTGTGCGCTGATGATGGGCTTCGTGCCCTGTCTACTCACAGGCGAGTATTGCGCGCTCTGGCATTGCTACCGCCACAACAGACCGCAACAGCAAAGTGGTGGGACAACCCCAACAGCAAGCCAAGCCCAAAGTACTCAAGCTTAGGGCTTTTACCCGAAAAAAAGATCTTGTTACAGGCACCAGCATGCATGATGCTCTTGTGCAAAGGGGATTGCGTGAAAGGCGCCCACGTACTCTAGTGATCATGTAGGTGAATTGTGGTGAGCTTCGAAAGGCGAAAGAGTTACTCGACATGCATAAGAGCAGCAGCATGTCACATGGACTGCCTTAATAGTTGGCTATGCCCAAAAGGGACACAAGCAAGATTGTTTGAACAAATGCAGCATGAGAGCATGGAGTGACCTACGCTTGCATCTTCAAAGCATGGGCCACGATTGGAGCTGCTGACAAAGGGAAACAAATCCTTGACGAGATTGCAAGGCAGGGGTTGGTGCAGAACAAAATTGTGCCGGGCAATGCTCTAGTGGACATGTATGTCAAGTGCGGTGCTGTTTCAAAGGCGCGACAAGTGCTCGACCGACTGCTTTCTTGGGATGTTGTCTCTTGGAGTGCACTGATTGTAGGATATGCACGAGAAGGTCAGCAAGCACTAGATTGCTTTGAAGAGATGCAGCGTGATGGAATCCTTCCAAATGCAGCACACCTTGAAAGCATGTGCCACAATTGGATCAGTTGACAAGGGGAAACAAATCCATGACGATATTGCAAGGCAGGTGTGGAAGGAGTTTTTTAGGTATCCCTCAAAGTGGTGGGACAACCACATCAGCAAGCCAAGCCCAAGGTACCCAGACTTTAAGCATAGAGTTACACGGGAGCCTTTGTGAATGGATAGCCAGGATACTCTATCTTGGGTTATCGAAGAGCTCAGAAGTAGAAGTGGAGGAGGATGATTTACAGGAGACCCAAGTCATGGATCAAAGTCTGAAATAGATGCTTTTGTGCCCTCACTCAGGGCTTGTCCCGAAACAAAGATCTTGTAATAGGCACTAGCGTACACGATGCTCTTCTGGAAAGGGGATTGCGAGAAAAGTGCTCACGTACTCTAGTGATCATATACGCAAATTGTGGTGAGCTTGTAAAGGTGAAAGACTTAGTCAACATGCATAAGAGCAGCAACAATGTTGTCACATCGACTGCTTTAATAGCTGGATATGCCCAAGAGGGGCACAGGAAAATTGCTTTAGATTGTTTTGAACAAATGCAGTGTAAGGGCATCCTTCCAGATGCAGTGACCTGCCCGTGCTGCATGTGCCACGATCGGAGAAGCTGACATGCCCGCGCTGCATGTGCCACAATCGGAGAAGCTGACAAGCAGAAACAAATCCATGAGGAGATTTCGAGGCAGGGATTGCTGCAGAACAACATTGTGATGGGCGGTGCTCTAGTGGACATGTATGCTAAGTACGGTGCTTTCTCAAAGGCATGACAAGTACTTGATGGGCTGCCTTCTCGGATTGTGCTTTGAAGAGATGCAGCATGAGGGCATCGTTCCAAATGTAGTGGCCTACACGTGTATCCTGAAAGCACGTGCCACGATTGGAGCAGCTGACAAGGGGAAACTAATCCATGACGAGATTGCAAGGCAGGGGTTGCTGCAGCATAACATTGTGCTAGGTGGTGCTCTAGTGGACATGTGTGCCAAGTGCACTGCTATCTCAAAGGCGACAAGTGCTGGATGGGCTACCTTCTATGTCTCTGGTAGTGCACAGATTGTAGGATATGCACAAGGTCAAGCACTTGACTCCTTTGAAGAGATGCAGCATGAGGGCATCCTTCCAGATGCAGTGACATGTGCTTGTGTGCTTAATGTCTGCAGTCACCGAGGTCTAGTAGAAAAGGGCCAAGCACTTTTTGTGAATAATGGTTGACCTCGCAGGGCATTTAGAAAAGGCAGCACGATTGATCCACGACATGCCAGAAATGAGAAGATGTCAATGTGGCGAGATGGGCCTTTGAACGGGCAGTAAAGCTAAATCAAATGATGGGCCAGCTTATATTCTCATGGAAAATATCTATGCAACAGCTGGCATGGAAGCCATCAGAATTAGGAACAGAGCATCGACGCTGGCACAAATGTATCAATGCAAAGCTAGATGCTATTGCACATAAAATTTCACAGCAAGGGTACTCTCCAGGTTTGTATTTGGGTTTCACGGGATAATTCATATGCTGCAAAGGCAAATTTGCTCTCTCATCATTATGAGAAGCCGGACCTTGCATGTGCCCTCATCTATACAACTCAAGGGGAAACTGATTATATCACAAAGAACATGCGAATGTGTGGTGATTGCCATGTTGCTACATCGCATAGAGATGCGGAGAATTGTTGTCACGGATGCCAGCTTCCGTCATGGTTTTGAAGATGAAAAGTGTTCTTGTAATGGCTATTTCTGAGCAGATTTAACCGGGCCCTTTTATCATTCTCGAGTGCTCTTCTAGATGCTATGCGTATTGTGGTGCTTTGCGAGTAAAGAAAACAATCTATTATTGTTTTGTGTGCTTGCTTGAAGTACATGTGTTTGTTCACCTCTGTGTATTATTTCATCTTAATATGTTTTTACATATGAATTTTCATATCTTCTTCTGGGGGAAAGTAGTCATTGGAGACCTTAACTGGTTTGCGACAATCTTTTGCTACAAGGGCATGAAGGTATTGTAAAGTACTAATGTATTGCAATGCATGCTTTTCCAAGCCAACAAAAAATCGAGAGACACACACGTAGAACTCTGTCTATTTTTCTTCATTTCTCAAGTTCTCTCTCTCTCTCTCTCTCTCTCTCTCTCTCTCTCAAAGGGGTTAGATATATGTATCCTTGATTTGCCCATGTGTGATGCATTCCCAATGTCATCTCTATTTTGAAGGACATACTCCCATGCCTCAAATAGCTCCATGTAGTGGAGAAGTTGCATCAAGAAACAATCCACATGCAATCTAAATTGTTGTGAGATTTTTAGAGAATAAGTTGCTAACTATAAACTTCATAGTCTCAAAACCTATGCCACCAATTACGAGCATCATGACTTCTACCCCCTTCAAATTTCCTACCAATCCACCAAAATTTTAGCTTTCTGGTGTCTTGCAAAGCGAGATGTTAAAACTCTCGAACTTCAAAACCTTATTAATGTTTTTATGGCATGCATGTAGTTTGAATAAGTAAGCTTTATGCGCGTTCACATATAAGACATTTGAGCTTTGCATTTATTTTGCTTAGTTTATGAAACACAACTACACTTCTTTTTTAACAACCCTTGTAAAATGAACGTAAGGATACTAAATTATGTTGCTCAAGCCTAGACAGAGTCCTAATGGTCCTTATCTTTGTCACCGTACCGAACTTCAATCTTCTCTCTCTCTCTCTCTCTCTCTCTCTCTCTCTCAACACTTAAACACAATAAGTATACAAGATGAGCCATACACGTGTTCTACATGAATTTAACAATATAGCTCCTCTCTCGCTCTCTCGCTCTCTCTCTCTCTCTCTCCACTTGTGTGTAGCAATTAACGCATCTATAACGATGAAGAGAGCATATTTGTATAAACTAGTGAGATCACTCAATCCTTTGTGCAAATGATGCTCGAATGGTTATCGTTCAAGCTCCCTCCCTGAATTTCTAAAACTTATGTTCTTCTTGCCTCCATTCTCTCTCTCTCTCTCTCTCTCTCTCTCTCTCTCTCTCTTTGTGCCTTCTTATCCGGAAAAAGAAAACACAGTCCATCGAGATCTTTCTCCTTGTTTTTTCTCTTAGAGGAGAATTTTTTCTTTACCATTTCTCAAGTAAGAAAGTAAGTTTTAGAAACAATTTCAAATGTGTAAAACTTCATTTTCTAAGGTGAGAATGTGAACCTGAAGTTCCTAACATATGCATGCTAGTTGCGAAAGTTCTCATATTTTATGGAAAACATTTTCCCACTTAAGAAAGTAATGTTTATAAACATGAGAATGCCACGTGTAAGTGTAGATTTAACAACATATGAACTAGAGTGCGGCCAGAGGACATAAACAACCAAAATATGCAACAGAAAATTACTAGATGTCGAAGAAGAGAGGAATGATGGAAACACAAATAACGAGCCCTGATTGGGCACTTCCTGACACCATAACAATGGAGAGCTTTTGTCATGTCCTTGCCAAGCACGAGGCAGAGCTGTGTGCCTTCACCACCCAACCGTAATGATGTGAGAGCCTTGTCCTAGGTCATGTCCTATAAATACACACTTGGCCGTGTGCACACCTCATAGGACGACCGCCCGGCAAGCTCTCCACTCATACCATTGGACCCTGTCCATACTATTGTGCACACCCATCTGGGTGCCCGCATCCTCTAGACCACCCCGTCTAGCCCATGCCCCGCACAATACCCCAGCTGATCGAGCTCCAAGCTTCCCGCTACCATCTACATTGCATTACCCCCCCCCTTGAGAAAAGTTTTCATCCTCAAAAACGGTATCAGGGAAGCTCTTGGCAAGTGAAGCAACACGCTCCCAAGTTAAGGCTTCCTCCGGTCGACGATCACGCTACTTGACTAAACACTCATGATAATTATTGTGAGTGTGTTGATCTCTATACCCAAGAATACTCTCAGGTACATGTGGAAGTGATGGCGGCTCAAAAAACTCAACCAAAGTATCAAAAGTCACGACATTCTCCTGCTCACCCACAGTCTTACGTAGTCAGCTGACATGAAAAATTGGATGTACTAGAGAACCATCGGGTAACTCTAGTTTGTAAGCTACACTGCCAATCCTCGTAAATATTGTGAAAGGTCCACAATACCGCGGAAAAAGTTTAGCACACTTTCCTATTTTCATAGTCTCAGATCGCTCAAGGACTTTGAGATAAACTCTGTCATCCTCCTTGAAATAGATCGGGCTACGATGAGCATCAGCATAGGCCCAGGCACGATCCTGTGCCTGTTAGATACTGTCTCGTGCAACTTTCAACATATTTTGCATATCATGCAGAAATTCTTTAACGGACTAAATCATTTCCTTGTCAAGTCCAATAGTCATTGGAGCTCGAGGCTGAAATCCATAGATGAGCATAAATGGAGAAAACCCTGTAGCTGCATGTTTAGCACTGTTGTAAGTAAATTTCAAATGATGAAGGTACTTCTCTCAATTGGATTGTTTCTTACCACCGTATGCTCGTAACATATCTTCAAGGACTTGGTTAACATGTTTTGTGTGACTATCAGGGTGCGGATGGTCTGCAGTACTCATACTAAATGTAGTGTTCAGGCACTTGAACACTGCTCACCAAAAGTGACTATTGAACTTTCTATCCGTGTCAGACACAATGTCTGTAGGCAGACCGTAAAGGCGATAGAGATTTTTACGAACAAGCAAGCTAATTGATGCGTCTTAACATCACCTACAGTGGGAATAAACTGCACCATTTTGGTTAACCTATCGATGACTACCCATATGAATCATGTCCATGATTCATTCTGAGCAAACACTACTACATGTCAATCACATATCAACACATTTACCGACGGTTTGGAAAACACATAGGAAATCCCTCGATGTCGGTATGCACGTCGCTATCACCGTCGGTACCAGAGATACAGTATTTGCGTCGGTATAAGCAGGGCCATGTACCGACGCAGATACTAACGTACATACCGATGCTAGCAGGTAAAAAAATTTTATAGCAAAATGGTGCATCCAGTTGCAGATTTGCAGCTGGATACACCATTTTTCCATATGTTTAGAGTACTCACTCATTTGTACTCTTTTCACGAGATTTAGAAAAAAATACAATGGACTAGACCAAATATCACGTTAAATGCAAACATGTCCTTATTACATCAACGAATTGAATCATTACATTCACAAAGGCAATAAACATGAGAACATGAGTTAATAGGGTGAAGAAACACTTGCGATTTGTGCACAAAAATTAGTGTTTTCATTAACAAGGTCAAAAGATGACCAAACAAAAAATGCGTTTACAAAATTTGAGATTACCATGAGCTTGTTTTTGCATTATGTATTACAAAATCTCACACTAGCGAGCAATTCCAAATATGAGATGACCATACTTGTATTGCAAAATCTCACACTGGTAAGCAACCCAAAATATGTCATATGGACCCACAAAATATGACATGGCAAAGCTCACGAATGCAGCTCTTGAGGTCTTTGCTAACCTCATTATCTACCAACACGCGATTCCTAAATTTGTATTGGCGTATACGTAGCTCAGGGTAGGAGAGGGGAGAGCTGTCGTAGCAACAAGATCTATGATTAGACAAAGGAGTGTTTGGTTCGCTACTAAACGGGGGACGCTCACGTGGAGGTGTGGATGCATCCGTGCCCTCACTATCACCGCATCAACCACCGCCACCACCAGTGCGTTTATGTGTAGTGAAACAGCTAGACGTAGGGATTCTTTGGTGGCCTACTTGGAGTATTTTGGGTGGTGGTTTGTGCCAGTGCCACCGAGTGGTGTATTAGTAGCGCCCGTCTCCCAATATTGGCACATCCAATGTTGTTGCTCAAGTGTGGCTTTTACAAATGTGAGAAATTATTGTGGACTCATTTTTTGTGGTGTGGGATAAAGGGAGCGATTGGGAGTGTAATTAGGCATTTGTTCATTGGAATCCATTCTACACACACACATGCATACATGTCATTACATGATTGTGTGCCTACATTGCTAATTTAAGCAAAAGAAAATATGAAATCAAATGCAAAGCTTAAGGTTATGTGGCTTGTCGTTTGGACTTGAAGCAGATTTGCAAAAACACACAAAACAAGCAACCTATTACGAATTAAGAAACATAATGAAACGTAGATTTTTAAGCAATAAAAGCATGGGCATTTTAGGGTTTACCTTGATTAAGAGTAGGGGAGGTAGATTGGGCTCACAATCCCTGCAAAAAACATAATTAATCGACGGATTGAGATGTGCACACACATATATATACACACACACATAAAAAAATCCACACACACACACACAAAAATCCACACACACACGCACATACCCACACACACACACATACATGGCAAGAAGAGAGTGGAGGCAATAGGAAATACCTTGTGTGTGTGTTTTTCTTGGTCTCTCACAGAGAATCCGAAAAGTGAACCAGAATTGAGTTAAAATTTCACAGGGTCAGTATCCGTGTTGGTATTCGGGTCGGTATCTACATCGGTATACTGCTACATCGATGCAAATACCGACGAAAATACTGATGCTTGATTTTTTAAAAAAATTGTAATCTCGGAGCTCCATTTGAATTTGATTTTGAAGTGTTCGCCATTGACAGACTCTTAAGTACATATAGTACCCTCCACTTCCGTACTTTCACAAACAAATTCTCATTTGTGGGCAAAAATAGAAAATCTAGATAAGAAAGTGATGTTCCCGTGTACACATTGCAAATACCAGAAAGCACGTCTACGGAGAATTTTGAACGATCACATTAAAAAATGGTGTATATTCTCAGTGGAGCGGTTTGAGGCTCTATTTCGACCCTTATGTGATGATATTGATCCATTGGACCTTGCTCCTGTGAGGAGCAACCAAGTAATTAGAGAACTAACGATCGACTAGATAGATAATGTGGTGGATGAGGAGGAAGTGGAACTACAAGTAGATGACGAGCAAAAGAGGCATACATCGACGACATGATAGACGCGTTAGATGGGATTGATGAGGAGTCGAAACAAGAAGGTCCACAAAGAGATCATGGTGTACATAGGCACATAGAGCCTAGATCAAGATTCGAATATGAATTAAGAAGGCTTACATGGACATCACTTTAAGGCTATCCTTCGTAAGGCACATTATTCACACATGACATCATGGCATCCACAAGTCTATCCACAAAATCATATAGAATAGACCATCTAACAAACACAAACTATCGTGCTTCTACATCATTTAATTGTTGTAGCCCTTCCTCATCTCGTAGTCAATCTCCAACACCCAACTCTCTTCGTGATATAGAGTGCACCTACTACCACAAGAAAGGCCCAAATCTTTAAAGCATAGTCATTGATGGAGAGGTTGTTCCTCTTAACCTGATTCAACTCTGACTCCAGCGGTTTCTTCTTCTCAGAGTTCACTTTGGGCTTCTTGTTGTTCCTTGGGTGATGTTGTCCTGACAGTATCAGATTGAGTAGCTTAGCTTGCCCCACTTTCAACATCAATGGCAACAATTGGTTCATTTGTGCGGTTTGTGGAGTTTGATCGTTGGATTTCTTCGTAGATACTCTCATCATGAGGGACTTTTCCCAGGGCTTTTGGCTTTATGCCTCATATGTATATGTTTCTATCTTAGCTTGTGGCCTTGGGCCTCCGTTGTATCAACCTCGTGCCTCAGCTCTTTCCACCCCTTGTACTTTTCATAGGCCAAGCATTTTGCAGCCTATGGATTACAGTATGAATGAATACAACCCTGTTTTCACCCAAAAAAGGGAGAAGAGAAAGAGAGAGGGAGAGAGAGAGAGAACATATGGCAAAGACTGAAGAGAGAGACTATGTGAGAGAGTCTAGACTCTAGAGATAGTTTCGACGCCTTGGATAGCCTTAAGGGTGGCAGCTCCAAGTAAGGTAAAATGATTTTTTGTGTTTTATTAAAATGTGAAAGATGGAAAGAAATTTCAATATGTATTAAGGAAAGATAAAGGATGAAAGGAAGAAAAACTTCTCTATATGTTGTTTGATGAAGAATATGATAGTTGATGTCGCGTGGAAAGGGATCCTTATCTTGGTCCAAGTTTGTTGATTCTCACCGTGCGGGAACAAGGCCTTGTGCTTTGTAAGGTTTATTGAAACCTTACAAAAAAAAAAGGATTTCTGTTTGTTGCCTACGTAGATGAGCAGACAAAAGCAAGCGGAAGGTCGTGGGCTTAACACACTACGAGAAAGGTTGTTGAGATACAATGTTGAAATTGATAGTGTGCTAATTATATTGATTAATACTTGATTAATTGTAGATTAATGTTGACGAGACACATGAGATAGAGATTAGAGAGAGATGACACGAAGAGAGAGAGAGAGAGAGAGAGAGAGAGAGAGAGAGAGAGAGAGAGAGAGAGAGAGAGAGAGAGAGAGAGTCTGTGAAGATTTAGATCAATGTGCAATTGTATGTGATTGTATTCATTTGTGTGTGCGCATGTGTTTATATACAAGAGGGAGAGAGGGCGGCAACACCTGTTCGGGTCTGCCCGTTCTTATTTAACACATTAGGGGAGATTTGGACTCGTTTTTGGGCCCTCTAAGAAATGCCAACTCAGCTTAGAGAGATATAATCCATAAAATCAAAAAAACAATATAAAATTCAATTTTTACAAATTCATATTGATTTGTGTTAATATACAAGAAATGCATTCCCTTTTGTATTTGCACATAAATATGGTACGTTTCTCGAATTTTTCAAGTACCTTTCTTTTCTTGTACTTGGAGAATGAAATGGTCTGTTTTCAAGTGTTAAAAATAAATTTCAGGCTCGTATCCACGAAAATCCACGTAATGTCATTTTGAATGAAAAGGGCGCCCAAATTCGGCCAAATAGTAAAGGCTCTACCTACCCTTTAGTGCCTCGGTCTTTGCATTCTCATTTTTTCTACTGTGAACATAGAGCTTGGCAGAAACAAGAGCAAGGCTATCAACAACATGGAGGATTCAAGAGCAAGGAACACAGAGAATATCAACAACATGGTGGAACCAAGAGCAAGGCAAAATAGGAGAGACACCTATAACCTTCACATCGAGCTTGAACGTGAATATGAACCTCTGAGTAAGAGAAATAAAACCAATTCTTTGTCTACTACTTCTAAAGAGATGTTTAGGATGCAAGGGAAGAAAAATATAGATTTATGGATTGATGGGAGGTTATATCCAAAAGACCCATTTAGAAACTCAACACCCCCCTTTAAAGATATAACATCCTTGCTGAACTTTGCTGGAGATGGCCATAATGGCCTCCTTGGATATACAGAACATTTGGAAGCAGCAAGCAATGCTCTTAGATTAGAAAGAGACTTGTTTGAGAAAGAGAACATTTATTTGAAGAAAATCATGGATCAGTGTGTGCAAAAGATCTCAAGCAATAAGGAAACCAAATGTTTAGGGCTTGAGAAACAAAAGGAAGAATTAAGATTTAAGCAGACTGCTTTAGGTCTCCGTAAAAGAGAAAAGAAGCTTCAGAAGTATGAACAAATGAAGCTAGGAGGTGGTGGCATTAAAAAGAGAATACATGCAATCAAGTAAGCTTCATTCTATTTCTCACTTAATTTCTGTGCTGTTATTGCGTATGTTCATGTGTTCATGTGTTCATGTATATTACTAATTTAAGCTTATTTTGATGTTAGATCATTGCTACTCCCTGAAAAGGAATTACAATCAACGACAGCACCATCCGGCAAACATATTAGTCTTCTTCTGAATCGCCAGAATGTACAAGCATTGATGGAGAACAAAAAATACAAGAAGGTTGCGGACAAGCAGATTGAGGGCTTCATCAAAGAGAATCAACTCAATCCACGAGACATCCAAGCAATACTTGATGAGGCAAGTATATCACATAGAGGATACTCCACCATTTATAAGTCTATGCAATCAAAGATGAAAAAATCTAGTATAAAATGCTCATTATTGCCAAATCCTACTTCAATAAAAAGTATTCGTAGACAAATAAATGAAGAGGTGTTGCAAGCATTGGGAAGCCCATTTCATTTTGAAGACACATACACTACACCAACAGGAGATGTGGTCTTCAATAAGTACAACAACATTTTTTACAGCTTGGAGGCCTTGCAAATATATGCTGTTCAATTATTTGAAATCACTCGGCAAGAGTGTGATGGTGTTCTCAAATTTGTGCTAAAGCTTGATGAATGTCAAATTGTGAAAGAGAGAAAGTTGGAAAGGGTTACCATCACACTCATGAACATAGCACTTGATCCATCTATTAGAAAAGGTGATCCTAGATGGTTTAGTGTACAATCCGAAAACAACATATTCTCCCTTGGATCCTTCTCATCTACTAGCCACCTCCTTCTATCATATCATATTTTTGTTCATCCACTAAGCCTAATTTTTCTTGCATGTGCCATTTCCTTCACATTTTCACTTGTAGCTCTCAAATCCATGCTCAACCAGGAAGATCTTTAACAAAAACCTTCGTAACCACCATACACTTCCATACGATGCTTAAAATGTGCACCTCCTGAATGCGAGCACATTTAACATGACTATAACAATTCAGTAATGGACATGATGATGAACCCCATTGCAACAAGTTCAAGACTACCAGGACCAAACTTACAAGTTACAAGACCAGACGTGCCTTCGGTTGTTACACATGTACAAAGATTGTTGTTTGATACTCACACACATGTTGAGGACCTACAAGACATAAACGCATACAAAAGTACATTCAAAATATACATACATACATACATACATACATACGGGTCTCTGGTGGATGTGTTTGCAAATATGTACAAGGTGCATTAATAGGTACAAGCATGATACACACACACAGACCAAAAACAATAGGTTCATGTCGAGTACCTGCGAGACATTGCAAGAAAAGGGGTGGCAGTGAGGACGGGCAACAGATCACCATCCATGATTCTTTGTATGTAAGGTAAGATGTTGGAGTGAGTGATGAGAGGCACACATTGCTTGAAAGAAGGAGTGTCCGTGCTTCCATGGAGCTCGCATGTGTGGTACAGATACTCGCATCTTGCATTGGTCTCCAAGATCGCTTTCAAGAGAGCCTCCTGCACTTGACCTGCATTCTTAGCCATCTCTTCAAAGCTGGCTATGATGCTCTCATCTTCCTCACTAAGAATGTTTATGGTGCTACTCATCTTGATTGATACTTGAGAAAGAGAGAGAGAGAGTGTGTGTGTAAGAGACAGACAGAGAGAGAGAACTTAATTACACGAGGTAATCAACATTTTAAGAGCGCTTGAAGATGGTCAAGCAGTAGGTCTGAGAGTGAGCGGCAGAGAGAAGTGTGTATGTGGGAGAGTAGATGACTCAATTTAAAAATTTAACCTTTTTTCTAAATTGAAAAAGAGAAAAAAAATCAAACCATAAATATATGCAAAGCATCATTATTAAAAACTAGTTAAAAATTTAAGATGGCCTGCCTTGTTAAATAAATGAAAGAAAAGAAACTAAAGGACATTGTGAATTGTTAGATAAATCAAAAGTTAAATTTAATAGGTATTTAATACTTAGTTAGATTAATAGTATTAGATAGTTAATAATTAGTTACTAGCTAGTTAGTTTAATAGTTCTAATCTAAGCAATTAGATAGTTAAAAAGTTTGTTTATATATATATATATATATATATATATATATAGAGAGAGAGAGAGAGAGAGAGAGAGAGAGAGAGAGAGAGTGTGTGTGTAGTGCATAAAAAAATAATGAATGTCATACAATCTTTAAAGCCCTTCAAAATTGATGATGCTTTTGCCTAAGAATAAGGAAAAAAAAAACTCAAAACATCCACTCTAGGTGTGATAAGAAAACTCAAAACATCCACTCCAAGTGTGATAAAACATTGTTCTTTATTAAGAAAACAAGGTAAACGATCACGATGGCCTGCGGTTTGGTTGGGCAAGAAGAGAGAGAGAGTGAGAGGAACAAAGTCAGAATAGGGTGAGGAGGAAGAGAATCAAAAGTGGAGAGAAAGAAAGAAAGAGCATTGAAGGAGACTAGAAGGCTTATGGATGCAAGCTTACGATAACATTCTTCGGCTCATGATCAACTAACTCGTAGATGTCAATTAGTAGTTGGACACAAAAAAACATGTGCAAGTTTTCAGAATGAGAATCATAGGCGACGATGAATTTTCACGTGAATCCAATAACGATTACAGGGAATTCAATTATGCTACCAACTGGTTTGCGACAACTTATGAGATATTGAAGGGTTTTTCTAGCAAAAGAATCCTTGATGTTTGCATCTCTGGAAATCACTTTTAGAAGGGAACTAGAAAAGTGCTTAAAACTAGAGGGAATCCTCATAGTATCAGGGGGGTTGAAGCTTTTTTGTTGGTCTTGAGTCTCTTGTCTGTAAGGAAGCCCATCGCAATTACGTAAGAAATCGCAGAGAGAGAGAGAGAGAGAGAGAGAGAGAGAGAGAGAGAGAGAGAGAGAGAGAGAGGGGAGAGAGAGAGACAGAGAGAGAGGGAGAGGAAGATGTTCGTCGAAGAAGCAGACACAGCGCCCGTCGTCCTCGAAGCTCTTCCTCGACTATCTCTTATATTCTAATCAGGTCCTTCACTATCTTACTCTATGGCTTCGTCTTCTGTTTGGGGATGTGCACATTCCGCAGGTTTAGGGTATGACTCCCTGTCTGCCATAGAGGCTAGTATGAAGGAAAAAACGGAGCTCTTTGCTCAGCTACCTCATGCATTTAAGATACTAGAACATGAGGATGAATCTCCTCTTGTGAAAGGCCCAGAGGAACTGAAGCTGGTTCCCTATGAGACGAGGAGGATTTGAAATCTGTTTTATCTGACGCCTTTACTGTAGACCCTGATGTTAAAGGAGATAAGGTAGTTAACATTGCTCCACAAATAGCATGGAACCACATGAATATCTTTCGTCGTAGGGGGTTAGTGCTATACTTCTCTGGGAAACTTCCCATCATTTCTGACATAGCAATGGCCATAGATGCAGGCTTTGAATATTATGCTATAGACAAAATATTTTATGCAGGGAATGGGTTATATAAAATTCTATTTTATGTGGTGGAGGATAGGTATAAGTTTCTATCTACTCCTACTGTATTGTTAAATGCTCAGGTGGTCCATGTTCTCCCATGGCAGCCTGTTAGATTGATCAAAGTAGAGCTTCTAACTAGGTGCCCTGTTTGGGTAGAATTAATTGACCTCCCAGCATTCTTGTGGGGGAATATTAAAGAATTGGGATCCTCTCTTGGCAAGGTGCTCTTCCCTCCATCAATAAATTCACCCAATAGGAACAGAATCTATATTCTATGGACTGCAGGGGAGAAATTCCCGGAAATTAATCTAGGGGTGGGTAGAATTGTGATCTACCTCAAGTGGGGTTCTCTCAGTGGAGCATGCTACCACTGTGGCAATTTGGGCCACTTCACCAAAAATTGTCCAACTCTTTCTGATGCTAAAACCCCCTGATCCCATCTTATCCTGGTAGCAAAATCACAGTTCCAGCAGAACAAGTCTTTGGTAGGACCAGGACCCCAATCCCTGTTCCTAATAATGCCTCTTCAAATGAATCCTCCAAGCCCTCTAGTCCCCCCCCATTTAATCCTCGACCTTCATACAGTGGTGTGACAGCAAGGGGATCTCCCTCTCCCAACAAGTATGGACCTAAACCTTCAAGCCACCCACCACCTCTGGTAGCCACACAGGCAGACAAAGACAAGAGGCCAATTGACTCTGATGGTTTTACCATGGTCACTAATAAGCGAGGCCTCCCCCGACCCAAAGCTAGGAATTTCTCTTCTGGTTATTCTAGCTTCAATATATATGATGCTCTACATCATGCAGGGAACCAGGAAGAAAAAGTAGACCCTCAAGGGTATCAGACAAAGGAAATAAACCCTCAAGGAGCCCTCAAGATGGCACACTGGAGGTAGTGATGGGAGAAGGTACAGAAGAGACAGTACCCAACACCCCCCTCCCTATCTCATGAAGCTCACAACTAATAATGTACAGGGTCTGAACAACCCTGACAAGCTTAAAGCTCTGTGGAAATGGATTCACGTCAATGATATTGATATATTTTGTGCTCAAGAACATAAAATGCATTCTCTTGCTGGTATGCCCAGCATTGTAATCGATACACCCTTTTTATGGAGGCAACCCCAACCAGTACTCTGGTACTCTCACGATTGTTAAAGACCATCTCGAAGACCATCTCTGCCCTACCCTTCTGTACAATCATGCATCCGGTTGGGTGCTTGGCATACAGATTACCTCTGAATTTGGCTTACTTAATATATGCAACGTGTATGGACCTAACTTCGCTGTCCCTCGGGGGGAATTATGGGACTATCTTACTCAAATACCCTCCTTAGAAGGTATTGTGTGTGGGGACTTTAACATGGTTGAGTCACCAGACCATGCTGCCACTAAGGCACCTCTTTTGCAATCTGGTGAAAGGAATAAATGGGATGCTCTTCAAACTCTTCACATAACGCATTTATTCGGCGAGCTATTTCTAGCGAGCGCTTTTTGATAATTTGGCAAGCATTTTTTCTCTCTCCTCTCATCAATACTCTATCTCTAGTAATAAATCATATTATGTTATTTATATGTTTAAGATATGTATGTGCATAATACAATGCTCTTTCTCTTATCTCCACATTACCGTCTCTCTCTTTTGAACTTTTGTAAGTTGAACATCATATGGTTTTTATATGGATTGCGGATGAAAATGACTACAATGTCATAAATCTACTTTGTTTGATGGCATTGTAATCATTTCCACCCACAATTCATCAAAACCAATTTGTTGATGGGAGCATCCATTGGACCAACACATGATTCAAATGAATTCCTATGCCTTCAAGATGAGAGGGAGGAGATGAAGATTTTCACATGGCCTCATGGTTTAGCTAAGACTTAATCCAAGATTAGGAGGAAGAGGGGAGATGAATAGGGAGAAGGGGATCGACATCAGGACTATTGGATTTGTGATAGAGAGAGGGAGATAGACAATGGGTTTACGTTTTACAAATTGCCTCCTTATATAGCACTTCATATCTCTATGAAACTATTAAAGAAACACTTTTAAATTCACTTTTCGTACTAAGTTTGTACAAAGCATCTATTAAAAAAAGTAATAAAGACGGTACATCAATACTATTTGCTAGAGTAAGTATCTTCAAACTTAAACAAGCACATTCATTAAACTTTAAAATCATGCTTCTAACACAAAGTTTGTCAAAATAAGATGATCAAAATAAGATGCTATATTCACTTCAAGTCAAGAAAAAAAAATGTCATGGGATATACAACAAACTTCTCTCACATGGGCTGAGAGTCTCTAGTAGGAGGACTTTGAAGATTAATAACCGCAGATTGTGAGCCATCAGTGAAGAGTGCCCTACTAGCATTTCTGTTATTATCTTCCTTATTTGGTTCAGGAATAAGGGTTTTCTCCAATATTCTACCAACATGGAGTGTGTATCCAAGATCTTTTGGGAGGAGCTCTTATGATCTTATGCATTGCACAAAACATTTCACATCATTCTGTATGCTCACATAATGCCTTTTTATTTGCTTGCATGCTTTCCACATAGCTCCAGTTCCCGCATATATGTCTAAGACTATGTCGCCTGCTTGTGTGAATGTCCCAAGCAACCACCTATGACAATCCATATATATATTTCATCATAACATATTGAAGGACCAAAATTATATGGATGAATTTTAAACATATTTCATCAAAATGCATTACCTCATAAATGTAGCTTGTCGTTCTGCAACTCCACGAATAGGCTTTCCGTCATAACCAAGTGTAAGATGGAGTGTGTCTCTCATCACAACTAATGTTTCCACAAAACAAGGAGAATCATGATGAAAGCGTCCTCGATCAGATGCACTATCTCCAACACATCTATTGTATATAGGACGACGTCCACGTGCTCATGCAGTGAAATTAAAGATCGCAATTGTCTACCTAAAAAATACAGAAATAACATATATGTTAAGTCATATTAATATGTTAAGATTTGAATATGTTAAGTCATATTAACATATTAATATTAATATTAATATTAATATTAATACAGATACTTATAAGCTCAGGATTTGAGTCTTCTTCAAATCTCCAATACAGGTAGAACACACGCTTCAAAATCAAACCAACGCAATTTACCATATTGGACACCATGGGAAGATCCTCACCTCGTTGTGAGGTCACAAATGTACCACCAGGTAACAAAAACTCTTCCACTAGCTGTAGTGCACCCTCTACATGATTTTGAGACAACTCATTCCAAGAAGGTATGAGTGGACTTTGGGATGATAGTGCAATGCCTATTGGAAAGTCAACCCATGCTAATTGGGCACCTCCTAGTGTTGTGGGTGCATCCACCTCACCTAGCCTATTAAGGCCTCCAAAAAATTGTCTCATCTTTAAAAAACATCTGCATATAAATTGATATATTAAATAATTATGTATAGATAGTCATTAGCTATGTAAATAATTGTTGAATTTTTACCTGTGTTGAGATTTACGAATATATAATTGATCACACAACTCCATTACGTCGCACATTATTGGTAAATGCATTGGTCGCACATTTTGAGTTGTATCTACACACAAAAGATGCCATAAGTGAATCAAAATATCTATTGACAACAAAACTAATGTTCTAGCTAAAATAGAAATAATAATATCATACAAAGTTACCTGTGGTATATGCATTTAGAATCTCTCGCTCAATGTTGTTCCTCTCTTGTGGTGGTTGATGCATTGAGGGTCTAGCCTGGTTGTTTTCAGACTCATAAAGTGGAGCCTCACCATGTTGAGACTCTCCATCGCTCTCCTCCTATACCTCGTCTTCCTCCTCATCCTCAGTATCCTCTTTTTGTCTCCTCTTTTTCTTTGACTTCTTAGTTGGTTCTGGTGTCGAAGAGGTCCCTCTTTTTCCTTTCTTTTGTTTCTCCTTATTTACACTTTGAGGAATATTTACCTCAGGCTCACTTGATTGTGTTACTTGTTCTTTTTCCTTTCCCTTTCCCTTACCTTTTCCTTTCACCTCTACACTCACATACAATTAACTTTTCAATCTTTATATAATAAAGAAAATTGGAGACAAAATAAATAATTAACATAAATTGGAGGTCTTACGCATCCATAAGTGTTCCTCATCTGATGGGTATTTTCCTTTAGGATAATCTATCCACCAAGGACAGTCATATCATGTGGGTGTATCAATGAGCACCTCTATTTGCTTAGTGGTATAAACGCCAGTCTCTTCTCGCTCACTTGTCACCCAGGAGTCTGAGGGATGATCATTTAATTCCTTCTTACGTTTACATGCTTGATTCCACCACCTTTACATATTGAACAAGCAAATAATATAAAATATATTACAAATAACTTGCAAATAATAAAATAAGAGATCGAGATGGTTGTTTCTTACCGATAAAAAACTCGACGTATAGTACGATCTAAGTGAGGTTGCTCCTTTGATGGTGCACTTGGCTTCATTTGAGACCTCCACTCTAAGAAAGCACTGTCGAAATGGTTCCTCCTACATGTCACCAAGTAATCCTCCAAGCTATTACCCTCTCCACTCAGTTGGATATGGGCATTGAGAAAAGCTACATTGCTGTCCTCAATACTCTTTTTGATGGCAAGCACTGGTGGTTAATGTGTCTTCTCCGGCCTGCAATATAGTACCAAGTCTACATTTCCTACACAAAACACATTAAAATTTTAGTTATATAATTAAGTTAATTATGCACCATACATCTATTTCATATAAAAGAAAAACTATGATTTAACTTACTCTTCTATAGGGAGAGAACACCTTCCCAGCTCTGTTAGCTTGTTGATGGTAAAACGATTAATTTTCTCGCTGCAACCAGTGTGTTGCACACACATATTGAAAAATTGAACTCCATTGTCAGGATTGGCGATAGCTACATAATCGTATGCTCTCCGTGTGAATGTCTTCTCCACTTCGTTAAGTGCCTTGTTGCACTTTTCATCATATTAGTAAAAGAAATTCTTAAATTTTATAAACACATGCTCAGGCTCAATAAATAAATAAAATTACCTTCCAAATAAGTTGAGCCGCAAATCCTACTGGAATGCGTACCCACTTGGCCCGATTAACCCTCTCTGTCGCATATGACTTTTAGCCCAACTTTTTAAGTCAGGCTCTAATCGCTCGCGGCTCAATGATTGAAGTTGGATCCGCAAGACCCAGAAGCATCCTCTCGAAGAGGAATGTTAATAACATCTAGAGCTATTAAAGAACGTCCTGTTGCCCTTGTACTTACCATTATAAAACTAGAGAAGATATAAGAGATTAAGGATTTATGAGAAATAGAGTGGTATACTAGTTAGAAATAGAGAGCTTGAAACAGAGTGAAAAAAACAAAGAAACGCTTCATTAAAAGAGAGAAAAGCTCAATGAGAAAAAAGATATACTCAAAGAGAATACTATAAATAGTAACTTCTATTTTTATAGTATATTTATAATAGACGTTAGCGCCACGTGGCAAGGAGAGAGAGGACAAAGATACTCGTAGTGTTTTTAGAGGCACAATGATGTGCGCCTATTTTTAGGCGCACATGGTGACTTGCAAAAGTCATAGAGTGTTTTTAGAGGCACAATGATGTGCGCCTATTTTTAGGCGCACATGGTGACTTGCAAAATTCATAGACTGTCCACGTGGTTGGCTAGGTGGACCATGAATTCCACGTGGCCAAAGCCACGTGGTGTGGTTGGTCCACGTGGCCAGCCACGTGGACCAACCATACCACGGGGCTCTGTCCATGTGGAATGCCACGCCGTGGCATTCCACGTGGACAAAAAGTCACGGTTACCTGTGACCTTTACCTCTTAAATGTTGTGCCTACAATGGGATTTCAGCAACCTCCACCGCACCCTATGATGGGATTTCCTGCCTCCACCACAGTCTATACAAAACAAAATCACGTGGCTCTTGCCACTTGGAATGCCGCATCGCGGCATTCCACACGGCTTGCCACGTGGATCACATATACACGTGGCTCTAGCCACGTGGATCACATATACACGTGGCAAGAGCCACGTTATTTTTTAATACCATATGTTATTTTTTTTCTTTTATATATATATATTGAAATGAATTTTAAAAACTTTATAAAAATACATAATAGTTTATAAATTCATAGTTTATTAATATGTATGTATATTTGTTTAACAAAAGCAGAGTATAATTAACATATTTTATTAATGCTTTTATATAAAATTTCAAGCATATTATATATATATATATTTTTTTGTGACATATTAAAGTATATGTTATATGTTTATATATATATATATATATATATATATATATATAATATATATATATATATATATAATATATACATATATATATATATAATATATGTATACATATATATTATATATTATCTAATATATACATATATATAATATATGTATACATATATATTATATATATATAATATATACATATATATAATATATGTATACATATTATATATATATATATATATATAATATATGTATATAATATATGTATACATATATTATATATATATATATACATACATATATATGTCCCAAATTTCCACAGTGGAAACAAGAGCCAGCCAGCCCCACTCTATCTGAAGCCCAGGTCCCTAGCTTTCCAGGAAGCAAGAACCTTGTCCCAGCTGAGCAGATCTTTGGCAAACCCAAGGTAATACCAACTAACCCCTTAGCCTCCAATGCCCCTAACAAGCTCCCACATTTGACACCTAACATTCCCTTTGTAGTCTCAGCCCACTCTAAAAATGCCCCCAAGCCTGGACCATCTGGAACGGCAAAAAATCTAGACAGAGGAAAGAGACCTATGGATGCAGAGGGTTTCACCACAGTATCCCACAAAAGGGCTACCAATAAACATAAAACCATGTTTGCCTCAGGTTATACTAATGTCAATGTGTATGAGGCAATAAATAGTGACATAGGGGAAGATGCAGCTTCTGAGAGAATAGACATTGAAGTTGTTATGAATAGATGTATTGTGTCTCCAGGAGCATAGGTTACCTGCTCCTAAAAAGAACATATCTTATTGTAACAACTACACTTTGCTGTTTGGTCACAGTCTCTCTGGTACTTCAGGGACCCTTACTATAGTAATATCTAGTTTAAAACCCTCAGTGCTTCATGCGCATCCCTCTGGAAGAGGTCTGGTCATTCGCATTATTACTGAATATGGTCCTCTAGAGATCCTCAATGTCTATGGTCCTACCAATTCCCAGGCCAGATGTGATATGTGGGATTGGCTAGGTACTCTACCTCCTTGCCAAGGACTACTCTGTGGTGACTTTAATATGGTCTCTGCTAAGCATGATACTGTCACAGGGTCTGCCCTAATGTTACCTTCTGAACATTCTCATTGGGACCCCTTGGTGACTCATCTTGGCCAGTTGGATATCTGGGAGAACTTGCACTCTCCACACTCAGGTTTCACCTATCATTCTTCCTCTCATTCTAAAGCCTGGGTTAGATTGGACAGAATTTACTCTGTAGGGGTGGATTGGCTTCCCCCTACCTGTACTATAGTTATTGATTATGCTGCTCACTGGTCTGATCACTTTCCTGTTACTCTTTCTTTGCATGCTTATGATTGGAAGAAACAAATGCAGGGGTTATCTTCTAAAAGGGCCTTGATGGTTAATAACTCACTGTTGCATCATTCATTGTTTAAAAGCTCTGTCAATAACTGTATAGACTCTGTCTTGGACATGCCTGGGTCTCATCTTTGTAAGTGGCAAGCACTATGCAAGCAGCTGCAACAATGTATCAGAATTTGTGGCAAAACTATAGCTGCTAAGGCTAAAACTCAGATTCTCTCTGCTCAACAAACTCTGCACAGGCTCAGATTGCAAGGGAATTATAGAACACTATCAGCTGCAGAAGAGGCTCAGATGGGGCAATGCATTAACACTTTGCAAGAGGCTGACAAGCAAGCTGCAAGCAAGGCAAGATTCCTGTCTAGAAAGTTGGCCTTACAGGACACAGATTGCATTTCTAAAGACTTTTTCAAAAAAATAAACAACAAACAGAGATCAAGATCCACCCTGGCTAGCTTGACTATGGATTCTGGGGAATCTATCACCTCAGGCTCTCAGATTGCTGATATCTGTGTCCAATACTTTGGCAAAATTCTGAATGAAAAACCTCAGACATCTACTGCCCACTCTAATGCTGTTAATACCCTGCTTCAAACAGTTGAAGCATGTGTGGATACTAACACTGCCACAAGACTAGACTCCCCATTCTCTACATCTGAGTTGCATTATGCTCTGTCTCACCTGGGCAATGAAAAAACACCAGGTATGGATGGCATTGTAAAGGAATTGATGATGTTCTTCTGGGAGAAGCTTGCTCCACTGGTTACAGACTTTATAAATGAAATGTGGGTCTCTCAGTCTATAGACAGCAGTTTGAAGCAGGGTATTATAAAGCTTCTCCCCAAGCAGATGTTCTGCACAACTCTTAATCACTGGAGACCTATAACCATGCTTGGTATTATGTACAAAATAATGGCCAAAGCCATTGCTGTGAGGTTCAATCCAATCCTCAGAAAACATATTCATGCTAGCCAGACAGGATTCATTGGTGGAAGGTCCATTTTTGACAATATACTGACAGTGCAGATGGGAATTGAATATGCTCAACTTTCTAGACAGGATGTTGTGATGCTGCAGCTTGACTTTGCAAAAGCCTTTGATACAGTCAGATGGGATTTTGTTCAGGCCATTTTGCTGAAGATGGGGTTTGGAATTAGAATGGCTAATGTATTACAGTTGCTGGCAGCAGGGGGCTCATCTGTAATTGGGCTTAATGGAAGGCTAACTTCCCCCATCAACTTAGCCAGATCAGTTAGACAAGGCTGCCCTCTCAGCCCTTTGATGTTTGCAGTGGCCTCTCATCCTCTGTTTTGTATGCTTGAAAAAATGTCTTCTACAGGTGAACTGATTGGCTTAAGAGTGCAGGACAAACACATAACTGGGTTGGGGTTTGCTGATGATACCTTTATGTTTTTGAAAGCTAATAATCTCAATCTGTCTAAATGCATGGACTTACTAAACATGTACTCCGTGGCAGCTGGTATGCTCCTCAATGTGGAGAAGTCTACCCTCATTAACTTGATTGCTGAGAACTTTGATTCTCTTATATGGGATGGGAAAAGACTTATGACTGGGCACATTTTTAGGCATTTAGGATACCCTATTGGAGTGGATGTATCTAATGCTGACCTTATTGACTGGGTGATGACTAAATTGAAAGCTAAATTTAGCTACTGGAAGTCATCTGAATGGCCATTGCATGTAAGGCTTAGAATAGTGCAGGCAATCCTCATCCCTTACACTTTGTACTTCCTACCTCTGCTAGATTGGAAACCTTGTCATCTGCAGAGATTGAACACTATGCTGCTCAGTTTCTTTTGGAATAAATCGGATGCTCATTCCTTAGTACTGATCAAATGGGACACAGTATGCCAACCTAAGGACCAAGGCGGCCTGGGTATTTTAAATTTGCAGCATCATATCTTGGCAAGGAGGGCAACCCTCATGCATCATATGTTCTCTGCCTCCACTCCTTGGAGTGTGTGTTTGTGGGATATTATCCAGCAGGGCACTGTCCAGTTTCATGGGAAATGGTCACTAGGGAATTGGGATAAACTTTTCACCGATGCCCCCCTTAAAGTGCAGGGTAGAATGTCTAAATGCTTGATTAAATCTTGGAAGGTTGTCTCCTCAGCTCTGATTTGGAAGGGTCGGGTTAGGTACACAGGGAATTCTTTGGCCACTGAAAATGTGCATTGGAGCTTTGTTTTTAAAAAACCACCTGCACTTTTGCTTGGTTCTAAAAGCAAATATTTCAACAATAAAGGAGCTTGTCAGATTGCCCATGTGCTAGACTCTCAGGGCAACTTTTTACCTTTTTTTGCAGCTAAGAGAAGATGGAAGCTGGGACCATCCTGCAGAATACCTTGGCATCTATTATGTGTTCATGTCTACAATCTCCCTGTACCTCTTAATGCTAATCTATTGGATAGATACAGAGACTGGGCTATACCAGGTTGTAATGTAAACTGGTGGACAGCTAAAACCCATGTATTGTACAGAATGCTTACTCAAAAGAAGCCTATTCAGATAAGATGTAATAAGGCCTGGAATATGAATCATAACAATGCTTGGTGGTGCAAAAAATTGTCTGCTTTGTGGTCATGTGGGCTGGATTTAAAAGCCAAAGTTTTTATGTACAGACTATTAACAGGGAGTCTTCCCTTAAACTCTGCATCGGTCAAAAGAGGAGTGTCAAATGGTAAATGTAGCAGATGCACAATATGTATGGAAACTTGTAAGCATGCTTTCATGTATTGTCCAGTCATAAAGGAATGGTGGAATCAGTTGATTGTCATAATAGAGAAAGGTACAGGGTATAGGTTATCTGCATTCAAAATTACTTTTGGGGTTCTTGATATGATTGCTGCTGAAGAGGTGAGATGGGTAGTAGAGCATTTGAGATACTGGGTATTATGGGGAATCTGGTGGATTAGAAATGAAGGGGTTTTTTCTGGACAGTGGTTATGCACAGCAGGATTGCCATGGATAATCCTGAGAAACAAGTTGCTAGAAGATATGTCTACAATAGCAGATACTGCCTGTAGACTTAGAGTGCAGAGGGTCATCAAATCTCTATGATAGAGATCTTTGTAAAAGTTACACCAAAGATAATATAGAAGCAAGGGTTACTCCAAAAAAAAAAAAAATACATACATACATATATATATATATATATATATAATTATTTCAACTTGTATTTTGTTAAGCTTATTTTGAATTGTATTTTTTTGAAATTATATAAATTATTTTTTTAAAAATAAAAAATATTGTTATTTTATATATATGTATTTTTTTGTGTCTTTTATTCCTCTTAAATTAAGGTTTTTTTTGTTTTTTTAAAATTATATTTAAAAATATAGCCGTTTTTCTTTCAAGATTACTTATATATATAAATAGTGTTAGATTAGAAGTTTGATTATTTTACATAATGACTTCTATTATCGTTTTTCCCACTTCAACAAAGACATTTACTTTTGTTGGAGGTAAAGTCGTAATACATTAGGGGAAGGATGGAGTCTATAGGGGCCCTTTTATTTGCCATGAGCTAATGAAGGTGTTTAAGAAATAGGCAAATAGGTGTTTGCCATGTGTACATAAATGTTGGGTTTGTAAGAGCCCAAAAAGTAGGGGTCAAAGTTGAGGGCCTAGGGGTGACCTCAACAATTTCTCTTTTCAAAAGCAAGAATATCCAAATAAATCAAAAACTTTTGGGACTTTTTGCCCTTTTTTTTCAAAAAAATTACCTGTTGAGGCTGCACAGTTTTCCCCCCACTCTCTCTCACCTACCCCCCTAAGCAAAAAACGTGATTCCTTCTCTCTCTACTCTCTACTTGCACCTTTGCCTCTTCCCACCCTAGAACCACACACTAGAACTCAGATCTAGTCATTGTCTTTCTCCTCAGCTCAGATTTAGCCATTTTCTCTCTCCTTAGCTCAGATCTAATCATCTCTTTCTTCTTCTTGAACCAAGAGCTTGGTATTAGGGTCACCACCTTCTTAAACTTCATCCCTGCTTTCTCCTACTCCACCTTCATCCCTCCTTGCTCCCTCTCTCTTTTCTCCTCCTGTAAGTTAGTGAAGCTTGGCATTAGGGTTTGTTTTCCCCTACCTCTGTAGCTCCATCATGTACACCTTTATCAGTGCTTTCTCCTACTCCACCTTCTCTCTCTCTCTCTCTCTCTCTCTCTCTCTCTCTCTCTCTCTCTGCAAGTTGGTGCAGCTTGGCATTAGGGTTTGTTTGCCCCACCTTCTAGAGCTCCATCATCATCTTTTGGAGCTCTCTCCTCCTACAACTTTGTGAAGCTTGGCATTAGGATTTGTTTGCCCTTACCTTTACAGATCCATCACCTATACCTTCAGTCCTACTTTCTTACTTTCTATATCTCTACACCTTCACCCCTTACCTCTGCAGCTCCATCAACTACACCCTCATCTCTCTTTCTTTGTGCAACTTTGTGTATCTTGGCATTCGAGTTTGTTTACCCCCACCACAAAAGCTCACTCTCTCTCTACTCTATCAGCAATTCTATTCATGGCTTTGCCAAGTGCTTGAAGACCTCAAGGTGCTAAAGAGGCTATGAGAAGTAGCAATGTACTCAACACTTAAGGTGATTGGATTACAGTGGAGAACAACCACTTCATGTGGGTCACTATGACGCCAAGCATGAAGGGAGAACACAAGGTCCCTCGATGCCACATAGCATCACACATCCATCATTGGAAAGGCCGAATCCTTGAGCTCAAGGAGACGGGAAGCGATCGGAAAAGATACAACATGTTTACATGCCAATAATTATATCCTTGTAAGTAAGGAGGTTTTCATGTGCGCGTATGCTGGTAATCACACGGGTAGCTTGTTGGCCTGTTGTGCCCTTTCATTATCCCATGATGTAAATTCCCCAGAAGCCATAGCTAGCAGCTTAGATCATAGCACTATTGAGGGACCTTCTGCTTATAAGATGTTCACAGAGCTTCTTAAGAAAATGTAATTTTGATACTTAGTATGTATCTATCATCAATGAAATAAATTTTTCCATTTTGTTAATAGTTATGTACTGTGCAATGTATAACAGTAACGTAAAGCTACACAATAAAGTTAGATTTTTTTCTAAATGTTGTGCCATTCTTCCAACGGAACATTCATAATTCCTAGCATTGTAACAACGCAAGTATTGTAAATAGTTAGAGTTTGTTGCTGCCTTGGCACCTCTCTCCAACCATCACTTGGAGTGTACTTCACATCACTTGCACCATGTGTGCAACATCTACATGTTTGCATTTTCAGTTTGGTTCCAGTGAGCAAAACTCAGGTCCTAGTGCAATAGACTTGCAAAGGAAACAAACTAAGAGTGTCGTATCTGTCTTCAATTTTCTCTAGCTCACTATAATTTGTAGCTTTCTCGCTCACCTGCTTCTCCCACTACAAATAAAAGCATAATAGGAGACCCAAATTATCAATCTTTAATCTTTAATTAAAAAAGGTGTTCATAACATGTAAATCGATAAGAAACTAAGAAACCTCACTCTTTCTTTTTACGGAGGCCACATATCTCTCTCTCTCTCTCTCCCCATATTTTGCATGTGCTCCTCTCTCTCTCTCTCTCTCTCTCCATATTTTGCATGTGCTCCTCTCTCTCTCTCTCTCTCCCACTCTCCCTATCTCCCTCTCTACACATCAACTCTGTGTCCTTTTCTCTCTCGCATGAGGAACTGCCTCTCTCTCTCTCTCTCTCTAGTAGTAGGCGCACAGGGTGAACTTCTCACGAGCACTAAGGAGTTTGAGCAGTAGGAAGAGGCCGCGCTATGGGAGGAGGATGGGAGGGAACCATGTGAGAGGATGTGAGAAGAGGGCATGATGTGAGGGCACCATGTGAGAGGAT
The DNA here is from genome assembly GCF_041138505.1 of Cibotium barometz. Lineage (NCBI taxonomy): Eukaryota > Viridiplantae > Streptophyta > Polypodiopsida > Cyatheales > Cibotiaceae > Cibotium > Cibotium barometz. The sequence goes on from NC_141073.1 coordinate 13,095,039, forward strand.
GTGAAAGGAGGGCACCTGGAACCACAAGGCTTGAGAAAGCGTAGGTTCGACTTAGCCTAGGACTTGTTCAACTTTGGTAAAAGCCTACTTAAATTTATAGGAGTCATCAAAGGATCCTCATCAAAAATTCCAAGTTTTTGCTATAATTTTGGCATTATATAAAGAAAAAAGTATATTGAAAAAGTTGGTTTACCTACTCAATCTAATGTGAAAATTTACCTACTCAATCTAAGGTCGTTTACACACCAACGGGATTTTCGCCCGTCCCATGTGAGGGATGGGCGGGTAGTGTTTACACACAAGCTGCCTGTTTATTATGTAAATTTATAAAAAGCTGATGACGTACAACAATGTACCATGTTCTATTGGTTGAGGCATTTGACCTTCACGTGCGAGGTGAGAGTTTCAACCCTTGGGCAGGCATGCTACTCTTGGACATCCACCTTTGCCCGTCTAGCTTTTGGGGCTGTGCCCTTTTTATGGAGCGAATGAAGCCTTGCCAAGTGGCAGCCACGCAAGCACATGGACGTGCTGGCCATGTTTGGCCGTTGGTGTGTAAACGGCCTAAGGTCCAAGCATTGGGGCACCATGAAGAAAAGAAAAGAAAAATGGCCATGTGCGCTACGGCGTGAATTCAGCCGGTCAAACGAAGAGCCGATCAAACTTCGTTTGACTGGCTGAATTCGCGCCGTAGCGCACATGGCTATTTTTTTTTCATTTTTTGCAACAATGACTTCATAGCCGCACTGTTATAGCTGCGTCCCAATGAACGCTTAGGGCGCTTGTAGGGCATGCTACACGCTGTATGTACCCACTCCCGCACACACACTCTAGTATTTGTAGCACATAGTGAAAGCGCTGCAGCCCTTGCAAAGAGTAGCAAAACTGTGCAATTTTGCAGTGCATTGGGAATGAACGAACCCTTAAACACGCTGGTCAAGAATGCCAAGCCAGTGTCTATGGCAGAAGCTGTCAGAATGGCGAAGGGAGAGAGAGAGAGATGAGGGAAGTGAATATAGGTGAGGGAGATGTGAGAGAATGAGAAAAGGACATTTTAGAGAGAGAATATAGATTGAAAATGTAGATCTGCACTTTTTTGCAACCTGGGAGGGAAAAAAGTAAGAGAGAGAAGGGAATAGAATTTGAAATTCAAATCTCAAGAAGGAGGGAAGTGGAGTTACCATTGTACAATAATCTAGGAAAATCTTCAATCACTTTTTGGAAATAAAAAAGAAAAGGCTTTTTTCTGGGCACCTCTAGGCTAGATGCCCCACCACTCTAGCCTTGGTCAAAGCATAATTAGTATTTTAAGCATTTCCTTAAACTGCCAAATAAAAGGGCCCCTATAGACTCCACCCTTCCCCTAATGGAAGAGAAGTTTCTCAAAGATTCTCCATTTGTAAGCTTCCATCGCCTGTAAGGAAACGCAATGGACAACTGTTGCTTGGCAATATGATAGCGCATCACAACCTTCTCAACAATTACTCCGCATCTGATGGTGTCTCCATTGTGTTGAACAACTTTTTTATCCCATGCAGGTGATAAGAAACAAGTCAGAGCTCTCTCCCCCTTTGCAATCCATAAAGTTGGGGTACGATGTGTGTCACTTGTACGGAACAGGTACACAAAGAGGTGTAGAGGTATGAAGCAAGTTATGGTTGCTTTGTGAGATCCATATGTGCACTTCATAGCATTTTGCACCTTGCTTTCGATCTGCAAACAAGCCATGGCCACTGAAGCATTGTCTGGAATTGGCCATTCAATAGATGTGAGAGTTGGCGTAGGTTTTGGAACTAATTTTCCAGTACCATTTGCTGTCGTGGGAACCACATATGTATCCTCATAGAAGAAGATGTTTCGTGCAAGAAGTTGTGCAGCTGGACACCCTCCAAAGATTAAACTACCAAGCTCCACATGGTATGCTTCAAAGGTTCCTGAAATTGCCTCCATAGGCTCCCATTCACTATAGTTTGAGGGAAAAATATCTACGCACAGGAACCCAAGAACAATCGAAGCAGTGCTCAGTATACCATTATTAGCACACAATTGATTTAAAAACAAGAATATAAAGTGGTGAAATAACTTACAATTTGCAGGAAATCGTTGACGTTGGTCATGGTCTGCTAGTTTCAGCTCTGTTGCCTTGTAAACATGTTGGACCTTGGCTAGCTTTTTTCCATCACGATCTTGTTTGAGCTCCAATATCCGCCCTTTCCAATGGTGACTTTGTATATCAACGTATCGCTTTGACACCTTGTGGCTTCCTCTTGTACTAGGCTGCATCGTAATCCAATTCCACTTCTCGTACTGTTTGATGTTCCAGTGCCCACCTCATCTTGACCACTGCTACAAGAGAGAGATTGAATACTGATCGGAGGCCTTCGAGCTCTAGAAGAAGACATCAGATGTATATATTAGAGAGATTATAAACCTTGATGGCAAAGAAAAATAGAATGGTGAGAAAAAAACTTAGACTAGGGAGATGTAAAAAAGAGAAGGAGTTGTAGAGCAAGTTCCAAGGTCTTGGCTGTGCTATTACTGCACTTTGAAAGAGGATATTGGAGGGGATGAGAGGAGACAATGAGTAAGATTATGAGAGCCAAAGCATTTGCAACTCAAGCTTCCATAGCTTGGCTCCACTGTTACACTCTGTAAAAGGAGGTTGGACAAGGTAGAAGGATGTAAGTGAGGATCAAACTTCCCTAGCTTCTGAGAGGAGGTTGCAGATCAAGCTTCCATAGCTAAGCTCTGCTGTTACACTCTGTAAAAGGAGGTTGGACAAGGAAGATGGATGAAGTAAGGAAATGTAAGTGAGGATCAAACTTCTATAGCCTCTGAGAGGAGGTTGCAGATCAAGCTTCCATAGCTAAGCTCTGCTGTTACACTCTGTAAAAGGAGGTTGGACAAGGAAGAAGGATGAAGGAAGGAAATGTAAGTGAGGATCAAACTTCCATAGCTTCTAAGAGGAGGTTGCAGATCAAGCTTCCATAGCTATAGATCTAGGTTTCTGAGTGAAGAGAGAGGTAGATAGCTAAAAGAAGTAGTCTAGAGAGTGAAAAACGCCTTGCTATGAGAAAGGGGGAAGAGAGAGCGTTTTGGAGGGAACGTGGGAGAGAGGGATAGTGGAAAGTGAAGGGGAATGTGCATTGAATGCATGGGAACTCGTTTTTGGGCCTCTATCACTTTAGAGACCTTAGTTAATGATGGCTGCAGGCTGCTGGCAGGTTGCAGCTATCCTTTTCTATATAAAATAGGAGAAAATTGCATATACGTTTTAAATTTTTGAGTTTTAGTTGATTTTGAAAATTTAAAAAGAGCCTATTTAGCCTATTATTCTAAGTTTGACCACTACCTTCTAGGCTCTTACAAACCATTGGTTTCAGTCCACATGTAATCTCCCTATTTGTCTATTTCTTAATCACCTCCATTAGGCAATGGCAAATTAAAGGGCCCAAGAAGACTCCATTGAGTTCCTAATGTGGCAAAGATGACAACTGTGAGAGCTGTCATAGCAGTGGCTGCATCTAGAGGATGGATTATGCATCAGATGGATGTAAAGAATGCCTTTTTGAATGGTGAGTTTCAAGAGGAAGCGTATATGGATCAGCCACCTGGTTATGTTGATCCAGGTTACCCAGATTATGTATGCAGGCTTCTCAAAGCCTTGTATGGTTTGAAACAGGGCTCTAGAGCATGGTATGACAGGATTGCTAAGTATCTTGTCAGTATTGGTTTTAGCAGAGCTCATGCTGATCATTCACTCTATGTACATGAGAGTGATACAGGGATTGTGGTCATTACCATATATGTAGATGACCTTATCATTGTGGGTGACAATGCTATGGAGATTGACCATGTCAAGGGTCTTCTCAAACAGGAGTTTGAAATGAAAGATTTGGGCGAGTTGTGCTACTTTCTTGGCATTGAGGTGATCAGGACTCCAGAGGGTATATGGCTGTCAATCACAGAGACAATATGCTTTGGACATGTTGTCCAAGTATGGTATGGCTGATTGTAAGCCAATTTCTATGCCCTTGGATGTGAATGCAAAGTTGAGTGCAGACAAGGGTGATGTTGTTGAGGATGTCAAAATGTACAGGAAGATTGTGGGTAGTCTAATCTACTTGACTATCACGAGGCCAGACTTGAGCTATACAGTAGGCTTGGAGAGTGAGTTCATGGAGCTTTCGAGGAAGACACATTTGGATGCTATACGACACACACTTGGGTATGTGGGATCGACTCTTGACCAGGCATTGTTCTATGCAGAAGATGCGCCATTAGCATTGTATGGGTATACAGATGCAGATTGGGCAGGTAGCATTGCTGATAAGAGGTCTACGAGTGGCTTCATGTTCTCTTTTGGGAGTGTTGCTGTTACTTGGAGCAGCAAAAAGTAGCCTACGGTTGCTTTGTCAAGCACAGAGGTCGAGTACAGAGGTGCAGCAATTGTGGCGTGCGAGGTAGCTTGGCTACACACATTAATTGAGGACTTGGGAGTGCAGGTGGACCAACAGGTTGTCATCCATTTTGCGACAACCTCAGCATCATACAGTTGGCTAGGAACCCAGTGTTCCATGCCAGGACCAAACACATAGAGGTCCATTACCACTACGTTTGAGAGCGAGTGTTGGCGGGCGACATCGACTTAGTCTACGTCAGCACAGAGGAGCAAATAGCGAATATCTTTACCAAGGCCCTCGGAGCTGAGAAGCTTCGACGTTTTCAGACTATGCTTGGACTCTGTGACATGCAGAGCTCGAGGGGGAGTGTTGAGATGTCGAGCTCTACATCTTGAGCTTGCATCCACTCTACGGGTCTTGGCCGCTTATGGCATTTACTCACTGGCGCATTAGGTGACCGACACGGAGGATCTCTGCCGGTGATTCCACAGTTGGACTACACTTATAGTGCCAGCCTAGTATGCATAACTATCTTGTACAACTTTACACATACATAGGTATACATATATACACTTAAATTACACATATATATATATATATACATACATATACATAAATTTACACATATATACACATAAACATACACATAAACATACATATATACATATACATATGTATATACACATACATATACATGCATATACACATATACATGCATATACACATATAAATGCATATAAACATATACATGCATATACACATATATATATGTACGTATACATATATATATTTAAATAGTACATATTCACACATGATATATACACATACACATACATATACATACACATACACATATATACACATGCACATACATATACACATACACATACACATACATATACATACATACATACATATACACATATACATATGTACACATATTACATTTACACATGTTTATATACACACACACATATACATGCATATACACATATACATATATATACACATACATAGACATGCACATACATATATGCTCAAAGAGAACATGTACTCACTTATTGCTTTTACAACATGCAAGATATAGAAAAATAGGATTGAGCACCATTTGGCAACACGTGATTGAAACGCATAAGGCAGTAAGGGTATGCAAGAATCTAAAAGAGGTGCATAAGTGGCCGCATTTGTGGCCACTTAAAGAGGAAGGCAATAGTATAGTTATGCTAAATCCGGCTCCATGGGTTCTTACAAAGGAAGAAGAGGCTGCCATGATTTCTTTGTTTTTCCAACAATATCTATGCATTATCCGAGGTGTGTTCATAGCAAACAATGAGTTAGGACTAAAAACACACGATTGGAATAAATTCTTACATATTTGTGTTTCCAAAATTTTGTGTCCTATATGTTACCTGAGGCATGAGGTTATGTTGCTAATGCTCCTTTTGAATTTGTAGTATGTGCTTCCAAAATGCATAAATGGTTGCTCACTTTTGATTGTGGTGTCACGGAAAACTTTGAACAAGAGTCAAGAGCTAGTGCATCTGACAATGATTTAGTCATAACAGAGTTACAATACCATGGGAAGGTCTTTTTATTTTATTTTAAATGGTTTCGGATTGTTTGTAGATGAATTAATGCTACAGTTAGAAAGGATGCAAGTGGTTTCTTTACCATCAACTCTACAAGACTTTGGACAGAATATGTTTTTCCATGGCAGTGTGAGCAGGTATAAGAATTAGTGGTGAAAAATTTGATCATATATTATATGTGCACGTATTTATTAAATGTAATCAATATGCACATTCACCTTTGTTGTTTTTCTTTTCATAGTTATCTTTCAACCCGATTAGAGTGCTTCAAACTAATGATTTGTCATTCCTCTACCACCAAGGAGTACACACCTATTAAGCAAGATACCTTGCTGACATGAAAGCAATACCAACCAGCATGGATCATCAAAATTATTTTGAGGTTAATGGTGATGATGATGAACAAATTCCACACAATCAAGAACTATTATGGACAAGGATGAACATAATTTATTAGTGGAGAGTAGGCCGATTTAAAGCCATGACATCATACAAGAGGTGAAGCCTACTCATGAAAGATGAGACTCCAATACTTATGGGACATGTACATGGATACAATGGTGGGGCCAACCATGGAGGTACATCAAGCAAGTTCTCCAACGTCACATAGTTTACCAACAAAATCCCTTGCCATAAAGCTAGAGCTACATGATATTGGAGCTCCATTGGTGTTAGAGATTCGCTAGATGATGCCCAAGAGGCTGTTTCTTTATTGAAACTTGTACATTAGCAATGACTATTTTTAGTAGAAATGACAATATTTTTGTCCTATCAAACTATTTTCCTTACTAGTCTTGTAAAATTCTCATTGGATAGAATTTGTCAATCTTTATTTTGTTTGATGAGTTTTGTAAATTAAGCTTCAATGCACAAATTATAGCTTTCTAGAAAATCCTCCCTATATTTACACACAATGCTCCCTAAAACCCTCCCTATAAGCCTCCTTAGAATTCTTCCTATGAGCCTAATGACAAAGCCTCCCTATTAGCCTCCCTATATAGGGAGGTCTAAGCCTCCCTATATAAGGATACTTACGCCTCCCTATAAGCCTCATTAGATAGCCTCTCTATTAGCCTCCCAATAAGCCTCCCTATATAGGGCGGCTTAAGCCTCACTATAAGCCTCATTAGAAAGCCTCTCTATTAGCCTCCCAATAAGCCTCCGTATATCTTAAGCCTCACTATAAGCCTCCCTATATAGCGAGGCTTTGAGAAAAGCCTTGGAAAATAAGGAGGTTTGACTATTACCCTTGCAAAGTGCCCTCCCTATGAGGTTCATGTGTTGTAGTGTTGTTGTAGAAGATAAGGTTTCTTTAGGATTTCATAGCTACTACTGGTTGCACATTGCCCTCATGAATGATAATTAAGCTTCCCCATTGTTCTTATCTTCATTTTGAGTCCATTAAATTGTTGTTTTGTTGTCTAGAATGTATCAAATTGTGATTTTGTGCAACGAGTCTTTTTGCATTGTTCTAAGTGTTTTTAAGCGAATCCATAGTGTTTCTTTGCATGAAAGGGGTCAAAACAACATATATATTGGTTGTGAATCTTTGTTTTCTTGTTCTCGTAGGATGCCTATATCAAATTGGGATTGTGTAGAAGTCATTAGAATTGTGTTTCAGAGTTATATTCATGTTCCTATGTATGTTCTTGACACAAGGAATGAACCCAATGATTTAAAACTCTTGTTGAAAACAGGCACTTTGGGGTGTTTGGAGGGCTTGTTAGGGGTAACTCGGAGGGACAAGAAGGGACATCTTTAGGGCAAGATAGAGGGCTGTCTAGCTAAGGTTAGTGTGCTGATTTTTCCATCCAAGTTGAGTCAAAAATGAACATTCATGAACCAATCCATGAGCGTCCAAAAGGAATTGTATGCATAGTAGGCATTTAGCTCGGGGGGGTTCACCTTAAAAAAATTTAGTGTACCACGTGAGTTCAAATGAAGGGGTATTTTAATTAGATACATTTACAAATTTTAACAGGATTACATTTACAAAAGGGGTTTTTTAATTCAACTTTAAAAAAAATTCATTTAGTTCATAAGTAAATATGGGCTGTTTTATTAGGGAAATGTTTTTATGTAAGGGGTTTTTTAAATACCCCTCGAACGCACGTTATACCAAGGGTTTTCTAGTAGTGCACCCCCCGAGGCATTTAGGTTGTTGCTTAATTGTACTCAATTGACTTGCAACAAAGAAGCATATACTACTCTGGCATCAAGGTAGGGGACCCTTGAGAGGGTTAGTTGGGACCCCATCTAGTGTCATATTCCTAAACCTTTAATTCTCAAGTGTTTTAAAGTAAAGTTTTTATGTGTGAATCATTACAAAAAGTCCTTTGCACATGTTTATTTCCATTGCACCTTACATTGGTATGAGAGCATAGGATTTGCATTTGATTTATATCTAGAGAAACACAAAGAAACTCAAAGAGTCCCAATTTTTTTTTCTTCTAAATTTGTGTTTAAGGTGTTGTTTTGAGTAACCTTACCCAAGGAGAGGGCTCCCCTTCACTCAAGGAAAAAACAGGCCTACCACTGCAGTAGAGCAGTGCGTCTTGAGCGTAGGAGAAAGCAGACACTGTATACGCAAGGTTGCAGTCATGGTGCACCAACGGTAAGGGTAGATAGCCCCTTGGGAGCCAAAGGCTGAAGAAACCTTGACACCCATAAGCCCTAAATTCATGCATGGTTGTGACTAGGAGCGGCATGGATACCTTGTCCAACCCAGAAGATGGCACTACCAGCACACTTGACCATGTCTTAGGCCCCGCATCTCCCCATTTTGTTCCTTCCTCCCCTAGAGTGACTCCTCTACCTTCCATGGATCCTATGTTGAAATTGGTCATAGATATGCTTGCCTCACAGGAGCAACTTAATATGGAGAGGGAAAGATGGGAACAAGAAAGAGAGTTGCAAGAGGAGTGCAAAGAGGCAGCTAGGTTACAAGCCAAAGTAGACAAAGAAGCCGCTAGGTTTGAGGCAGAATCTGATACAGAGGACGCTAAAGAAGAAAACCATCATAGGGATGATGAGAGATTTAGGGAGTTGATTGCTTTAGTGGCTACACGCTCTGATCCTGCCCCATCGTTTGATTTTGAGAAACTAGCAATGACAATTGCTGAGGCAACCAAGGCATCAGCAGCTCCATCCATTCCTCTTCTAGAGAACATCTAGTTTAGTAAGCATGATGGTAAGATGGATGCTAATTTTGTTTATTCATGGTTGCATCAATTCAATTCTTATTTCCTAGTTACCACTAAGACTGACAATAGCAAAGTGTTGCTTGCGTCAATGCACTTATCGCGAGATGCCATCCCTTGGTATCAAGAATGGACCCGGATCTCCCATAAGGCGGTCCGTGCAAGCACATTTATCTTTAATGAGACACGTGCACTCACCTATTCATGGGATGAGGTTCAGGCCCATCTCAAGACCCAATTTCTACCTCGACAGTACCTAGATAGATTTCAGTTTGAGTTTCGAGCACTTAAATAAAAGAATGCACCATTTTTATCTTTTTCTAACAAAGTAGTTCTGCTTGGTGTGCTGCAAAAAAAAACGGACAAGGAGTGCCTAGGAGCTTTCTTGTATGGTTTAGACCATCTAATCAAGTTTAATGTGCAGACACACTGTCCCACAACGCTGGCGGATGCTCTCCGCATGGCTCAACTCCAGGAGATAAAGCATAACCATGGAAAACTCAAGACATTCAACAAGGAGTATTTCCACACAAGTGCATCCAAGGACAAGAACGGTGTAGGTAACGGTAATGACAATGGTAAGAATTCTTTGCAAGCACAAGGCAAAGGGGATAATTCCTCTACGCCTTCACAACAAAATAACGGAAAGGCGGAAGTGACAGATAAACCCCAACCAGAAAGCCGCACAAGGTATCATAGGTGGTATCATTCCTAAGTCTGTGATAGAATTACAAGAAGCAAGGTAGGTGTTTTCATTGTCACACTTTAGGACACATGAAGAAGGACTGCCCTAAGGAAGGATCTTGGTTTGAGTGTAAGAAAGAGGTGTCTAGCCTTGGCATATCAGAGGTACCTATGGGCTGAATTATATCTCTATTTTCAAACCAAGCTTTAGGCATGAAAACATGCCACTTTGGTGGGGTGTTTGGAGGGTTTGTTTAGGGGTAAATGAGGGAGACAAGAAGGGACATATTTAGGGCAAGATAGAGGGATATCTAGCTGAGGTTAGTGTGCTGATTTTGCCATCCAAACTGAGTCATAAAAGGAACATCCATGAACCAACCCATAAGAGTCTAAAAGGAATTGCATGCATAGTAGGCATTTGGGTTGTCACCTAATTGTACTCAATTGACTTGTAATAAAGAAGCAAATACTACTCTGGCAACAGGGTAGGGGACCTCTGAATGGGTTAGTTGGGACCCCATTTGGTGTCATCTCCCTAAACTTTTAACTCTCAAGTGTTTGAAAGTGAAGGGCTTAATTGACTTGCAATAAAGAAGCAAATACTACTCTGGCAATGGGGTAGGGGACCTTTGAAAGGGTTAGTTGGGACCCCATCTGGTGTCATCTTCCTAAACCTTTAACTCTCAAGTGTTTGAAAGTGAATCACTACAAATAGTCCTTTGCACATGTTTATTTCCGCTGCACCTTACACCCTCTCTTGCCCATGCAGCCATAACATAATTCCATCCACTAGCCTCTCTCCCTTGCAGCCATAGCATAATTCCATCCACTAGCCTTTCTCCCTTGCAGCCTTATTTTCTCCCCACTAGCCCTCTAGTCTTTGCCATTTCCTCACCCACCCCCTTCTTGCCCCACTACTAATTACTTACAACCACTTGCCTCACTCGTGTGACCTCATTTCTATCTCCTTAATATCCTCAATCTGCCTCCTTATCTCCGGCCTCTATTTAAGATCCATTTTCCCATAGCCTTCGCCTCTCGCACCCTTGTCTCCTCGCTTTTAATGAATTTCCCTTGCCATATCTTACTCACTCTTGCCATCCATTTGGCCTTCCCTTTTAAACTATCTATTCTCTACTCCCCACCTAACCAACATGCAACCCACCTCTTACTCTTTGGCGGCCATCCCCCATTAGCCCTCCAGCTCTTACTTAGTTTATAGCCCTTGAGTCTTCACCTTGATCACCCACACCTTCTTACTCACTCAATCCAAATCGCTTACCCTCCCCATGTACTTGCTCTCCCTTTGTTAGTGGCTCGTCACGACAGACGACTAGAGCATAGCTTGCACTAACACACAAATGTCAAATGCAAGGGAGGGACCCGATTAGGGCATGGAGGTGGCACAATGCTTGTCAAGAAATGTGGAGTCAATGCACAGTGTGTATGGACTAAACACAAACTCACTTCAAGCAATTAAGAGCACTTAAGCACACACATAGCAAGACTTACCTACGAGCACACACACGATATTTCAATGAGCAAATGATGCCCAATCAACATGAAACTTCATGAGTGTACTCCCACAACACTAGTGAATATAACCCAATGCGAAAACCTTCGATCTGCCGACCACCAAAAGACCCACTATCCTTAGTTGGCCTCAAAAAGAAACTTCACAATTAGGGAGTGTAAACACACCGGGAGTGCGTGGAAAGGCTTCCTAAACACTTACATATGCAATTAAACACTATTTCAAGCCTCAAATCATGCTAATTAGCTCACTAATCAAGCAACAAAGAGAGCATGAAATTGAACAAATTGACTATTAATCAATAGAGAATCACAAGAGGAACACTCATACTTGATTAAGAGAGCAATGTGTTACAAAGAAAGTGCTCCACCAGCTCTAGAACTTGCTTGCAAGAAGAGGATAAGGATCGCCCAATATTCACGTTTCTGTATTCCTTACTTAATAATAATCATATTTACAAAAAATAATCCTTTAGCTTATATACTAAGGTTCAAAAAGGTTGTGGGTTCAAATCTTACAAAGTAGAAGCTTTTAGAATAGCCCCATGTGATAGCTACAAAATATGCTCACTGCGGGATTCTATTGAAATAAGCAATTACGTGTGGGTTCAGTAATTGCGGTCAAGTTTCGGCAATTACCCAAAAATTTGATGTTGGGTGCCCGCTTAGAATTCTTCTTTCTTGGTGCAGCTTCTGCTTGTGTCTCTCATTGTCCCTACAAACACTCCCCCACACCTAATAAGGTGCGCTTCCTAGAGCACTTGAAGTCGATCCGGCTCCTCGCCGCTATGTGTATTCCAGGGCTCTTTGGAACTTCTTGAGCTTTTGTCTGACCTCCATGCTTCTGGGGTCTTGGTTGAGTGGCAAGAAGATATGGCTTTGTATCTTGAAGAACCCCGTGTAGAAAGCCTCCTCGAATGTCACTAGGAAGTGAGCTGGCAAGAAAATGATTATGGCATAAAGCCCCATGAGCACTTGCCTTGGAGGTGCTAACTGTAGATCCCAGCGGAGGCCGTTGATCCCTTCAAAAAATCGCATCCAAGGGTGGCTTGTCTGCTCCATGTCGTTGAAGGCTTCAATGGCCGTCACAATCATCTTTGCAATTTTGACTATCATGATACATGACAAATCAGGGATGCCCTTGAAGGCTGTGACCACTCCATTGAGTGTGTCAATCATGTATTTCTCTGTTGGTGCTTCACCTTGTGTCGGCGGTGGTAGCTCTGGGTAATTCAGCCAAGTGTTGTGAATGCGGAGCATGGCCTCAAAAGTGTCCGAGTTGTGTCGCCTCTTGATTGGACATAAAGTTGGGTCCATGCGCAATTCTTGGGGAGCTCTCAGATAGTGGAGATTGTCCTTTGGCCGCTTTGTGAGCTAGTTCTCCCCCCACTTTGGTTGATTCTCAATGATTGTTGCAGTTGTCACATCTTCTATAGGCACATTTAGATAGCTGCCTAGCTCATTGGTTGGGCATTCCGGCAGATGTTTCTTCTTGATCAAAATGAACTTGTGCTTGATTAAAAGGTATGGCAATGAAGGGAGGTGGTAGTCTGCAGTTGCTTCTCTTGGTGTCAGATACACAATGCATGAAGAGTGTAAAATCCTCTTTTCCCACTCTAGACATTCTCTAACCACTTCATTCCTTTCATATTGTAAGATATCTTGTAGCTCCCTTTCCGCATAGATCTGCATAGCGTGGGTCGTTGACAGATGTGCTTGGAATTAGGTTTTCTACCGTGACAAAGTGTTGTTCCTCCATCTCACTAATGCTTGGCCCTTTCAGATCCATAGGGGTTGGATCAAACTCCTGCTGAGTTCCCAATGGTATGTCCAAAGGTGGTGGAACGGGCTGTAGGAGAACCTATTTCTACTCGAGCTCTTTTCTTAGCTGCTTTATCTCCTCTTTTAGTTCTTTGATTGCCGCTTGGGGGGTGCACCTCAAAATATGTAAGTCTACCACATGCGATCATTATATGGGGTTTTTTTAATCCAAAATATTGGGTAAATTTACAGAAATACAATTACAAGAGGGGTGTTTTAATTGTACTTTGGAAAAAAAATGCGTAAGTTTATAAAAAAAAAGGGGTAGTTTTATTACCTCAAAATTCACAGATAAGGCGTTTTTTAAATACCCCTTGAACACACATCGTAGGTGGGGCTTCCATATAGTCGACCCCTCAAGGATTGCCGCCTCCTTTGGCATAAAGCCCTCGAGTAGGATGTTGCGTTGTACTTTCTCCATTTTTGTTTGTTGCTTGAGCTTGTTAAATTCCAGCTCCAATGTGAAGGAGCCTGAAGGAGCACCTGCCGGCGAATTATTGATGAATCTTCTAACAATTAAATCACTTTGATTGAGCCGTTCCTTGCTCAATTCATGAGCCATCTTCAAGCTTGCCATTTGCTTTTCTTTAAATGTTAGAGCCTTCTTAGACTCCTCTTCAATCTCAGCAATTTGCTTGACATTGTGATCCAACTGTATGGTCAAATCTTATACTTTTCCCATAGAAAGTTCCAAATCCATATTCTTTTGATATAACTTTCTGCCCATCTTCTCTAGCTCAGCTTGCATGGTCTGTAGCTTAGATTCAGTGTCTTGAATCTGTTGGCTTTGAGCAGTCACTTCAGCCCTTAACTGCATTAGTTCTTTGGCATCTCTTTTTCTTTGAGCTACTTGCTCCTTCTCAGTCTCTTTGTATTGATTGAGCTCTTCAATCAGGCTTTCTTCATGGGCAGTCATTTCTTGCATGCGTAGAGACCTCTCTCTTGCTGAGTCCATTAGCCCTTGCAGCTCAGCAAAGATAATGTGTGCTGGTCTTAAAACCGAATCTACCATATCAAAAGCGGGCACAAGCTAGAGAGACTCCTCCCTTCAAGCTCTTTGAATCTGCTCATCATTCATAGTTGACCCTTGCTCTGCGACCCTGAGTTCGTCTCTAACCTTAATGGCGCGGGTCTTGCACTCTTTCTTCTTTCTTCCTCCTTCACTTTCTCTGCTTCTAATCTTTCAGCCTCCTTTCTTTTGGCTTTGACTCTTTCGGCTTCTCTTTTTTCAGCCTCAATCTTTTCTAATCTGGCTTGCTTGGCTTTCTTTTTTGCTTCAAGCTTTTCAATTTTCACCCGCTTGGCCTCTTTCTTTTCAACTTCAAGCTTTTCTAAATTTGCTCTCTCAGCCTCTTTTTTGTTGGCCTCGAGCTTCTCCAACTTCTCGCATTCAGCTTCCTTTCTTTCGGCCTCAAGCTTTGCTTGACTCTCAGCTTGTTGCTTGGCAGCTTTCTCTTTCTCTGCCTTGTCTTTCTCTTGTTGCCTGGCAACTTCCTTTAAACGCTCTTCTTCTTTGAGTAACTTGTTCTTGTAAGCGCTTTTCTTCTTTAAGCCGTTGAGCTTCCACGTGCTTGGCATCTTCTTTCTTTTTTTGCTCTAGCTCTGCATCTTCTTGTCTTTTTTTCTCTTCATCTTCAAGCTTCTTTTGAGCTTTACGCTTGAGGCGTGCTTCTTCCTCTTTAGCCTTCAAATCAGCTTCATACTCTCTTTGTCGCTCCGCAAACTTAAGTTCTTGCTCCTTGCAGGCTGCTTCCTCTTGACACTTTTTCTCCTCTTCTGCTTTCAAAGCCTTTTCCATTGCAAGGCGTTCTTCCTCTTGTACTTCAAGCGCAAGGGGAATAGGGACATCAGGCAATGGCACATAGTAGTCTGGTGGAGTCTCTTCCGCCAGACACAGGTCTCAGTACATCTCCCCTGGTCTTCTTTCTCAGCTCCTTCTCTAAAGCGGTTTCACTCTCAGTCATCTTTCTTTTTCCGAGCTCTTTTTGCAGTTGAGCTCTTGTGCTCTTGTGCGGGCTGCTAGCTTCTCTGCATCAATTAGATCTTCATCCCAAGTTTCCATTCTCTCTTTCCATGCTTTTTGTTGCTCAGCACTTTCTGCTGCTGCAGGCTTGAGTCCAAAGGGCAGCATATCAGGCACATAATCCGGTTTTTTGCCCCTCTTGTCCAATGTGTCTAGAATCTTACTCCTTTCAGTCCATTGTTCAGAATGAGCAGGATGCTCTTTCAGAGTCTCATTCTCGTCTTCCTCAGTGTCTTCAGATGAGGAGTCCTCATCTTCTTCAGAGGATTCTCAATCTTGTTGCTTTGCAGGAGACTTTTGGCTCCTTGTTCTTGCAGGAGTCTCCTTCTTCTTCGTCTTCTTCAAAGGATCTTGCACAGACCTTGGTGTTGGCGGCAAGTAAATTGCTATATAATGCTCGAAGCTTGGTGCGAGAGGTAGATCCACGAAGCAAGCCAGCCTTGTCAGCGCCTGTCCACAGTTCATGTGCAGCTATGTTTTTGGAGTCTTCTTTTGTGCATAAACAATCAGCTCTTGAAATACAAGCTCAACAAAATTCCAGGAAGACGGCGTCTTTTTCTTGAAGCTTAGTGAATAGGCTCTTGCCACTCTCCTGTGAGGTTGAGTGTACCTCGTCGCTCTTCCATGCTTGAACTGCTAGGTGTATAATCTAAGAGGAAATTCCACCTCTTTCTATAGCAAATCCTTGAATGTATGCTCCTGCTTGGGTATCATAGCAAATGTCTCTTTAATCTCATTTGATGTCCCTCTCTACAAGAAGATATGGCCAGACTTTGGCAGCTTCACAGCTTCTGCTACCATATCTTCTGTGATCTTCACCTTTGTGATGGCCCCTTGCTTGTCATCAATCTGAGCAATGCCATCTTCTTGAAGAGAGGTCAATAGCTATGTTTCTCTCTTCACATCTATTCCGTAGTCTGGCAACGTGAAATAGTTACATAGACCAACCTTCTCAAATACTTTCATGGAGTCTCAGTGCACATGCATCTCTCTGAGGTTATCAGGCAGTAGAGTAATAGACCAGACTTGAGCTTTGGAGTCTTTGAAGTGGCCTGTAGAATACACCTATGTTGAAGCTCTCAACTCTTCATTTCCGATGTATGAGTGCTCTGACAATGAGACATGAGATATCTCATATTCTTGGATGCTTGCCAAGTCCACCGCTTTCAGTCGTATGTTCTTCTTCCCTTTGCCGAAAGAGGACGCCATGGTACCTATAGATAACACACATCAAGGCGCTCAAAGCAGTGCTTAGCATTATGAAAACATGTATGTTAACATGCTGTGCAAGCTTGCTGAATCAGACACTTAAAGTTCAGAGTTTGCCACTTATGGTCATGCACACCAAACAATGAATATCTTGCAATCTAAAACTCAGAATGCAGTGCCGTTTTGGACAAACTTGCTCTCTTTTAATCCCCTGACAAGCTTGGCTTTTCAAAATTTCAAGTGTTAAGGACTCCGTTTTTGGAAGATCCTTTGGATTACACATACTGCCACCGTTTCTTAACTTGGCTGCCTAGAGTATACATTTACGCTTCCACTAGGTTGACTTTCATGTGAATCCGACATTTGGATTCTTAGTTAGAAGCTTTGCAGCGTATTTGACGTTTTTTTGCTCTTTTTGATTTTTTGCGGACACTTAGATGATTTTCAACCCATCTTCGGTGCTCCTCGCCAAGCCCTTATTGGTCTCCAATGTATGACTTGAGTGTTCGAGTCTCTTACACACTCGTAGATGCACGCTCTAAAGCTGATTTGACACTTTTTGGACTACCAACGCATCTGCTACCCCTCCGAAGCAAATTTAGTGTCATTCTAAGCTTATTTAAGGTTACTTGTAGCATTGATAATTCCTTTTGTAGAATTGAGATGTTTTGCCCCATTCGTGAGCATATTTTATCTGTTCCTGCACGTGCTGGTTAGTTGTTAGCATCCCAATCCCCGTGCTTGGTCAGTAGAAGCCCCGTTAGTCCACGACTGGCCTGAGTTGCTTGTATGAACTTGCAAACTCACCAGACAGTCCTTAAACTACCAATTTGACATTGTAGATCATTCGAAGCCTCATTTGAACTCTGCTTGGGTCAAATTCTTATGTTTAGCAAGTACTAGGTTCCCATAAGTCAGCCATAGCATCCTCAGTCCATCTGGGGGCTGCCTAGCCTAGGCAAACACTATTTGGCAATTTCGATGCTCTGAAAGTACAAAATTGAGCTGTTTTGAAGATTTAAGCATCCATTTGGGTCCAAATCTTGACTGTAGCATTAGAGTGATGTATCAGACAAGCTGGTCAGGTCCAGTACCCCATCTATGTAGATCATGTAGGATCGCGATCCTTCAGCTCCTTCATAATGCTATGATTTCTTATCATCATCTTGTTATACACCTTGCTAGCATGCTTTGGCTTGATTCTTGTGCTAGGTGAAGCTCATTTGACCCCCCAATTAGTAGTAAAGCGCTTTTGCGGTCCTTTGATTACAACATTTGATCTTGAGTCAAGATTTTGGTATCCATTTGTGTTGGTACTTCATAAATAAGCTATTTGACATGCCCCCAACACAACCATATGATCAGATGTATACTGTATGTAGACCATGTAGGATCACGATCCTTTACCGTACACATACTGCTATGATTTCTAGATTGGATCATGTTAAATGCATCATGTAGAGGCTATGTGTGAGTTTTTAAGTTATTTGAAGGTCTTAAGCATATCCAATGACCATTTGCCAGCTTTCTGCACTCCGACACATGCATTTTCTCATTTTTTTCAAGATTTTGATTTTCAATTGGTTTCAAACCTTGAATGCATGTTCTAAGAGGTCTCCTTGACATGTTTGCATGGTCCATTTTTTTTTATCTGTGAAGGCATGTAGGATTGTGATCCTATATGCAGGTGATTTTAGGGTTTTTGACATGCCCAACATGTTCCTTGCATGTTTTAGATCTCCCCCAGTATGCTTGGCCTTTAAATTGGATGTGTTTTGCTCATGATATGCATGGTTTTATGCCTAGATTTTCCCGTTCTCGCACATGCTTGTTTCACATGACCCGACACTTAAAGCATGCAAATGCACATATACACAAGTTCTAAACATGTGCTAGAAGATACCTGTAAGAGAGTATGTTTGCAGGATGTGTGTTGCTTGCAGGAAGACGCAGAAAGTCGAAAAACTCTAGGTCCTCCAAGCTCTCTCTCTCTCTCTCTCTCTCTCTCACACACACACACACACAATGAAAAATATACAATGAATGAAATCCAAGGCTCTATGTGCATATACCCCAGAATCTGACTACCCAATGCATGTGATTTTTTGATGTTTTATCTCTAAATAAATCATTTACATACTCCCTGGTTTGAACCGTTTGTCAAACGGACTCCCGGAGACCCTGCTAGCCTAGATTGGCCATTTTGTGCACGTGGCTTCCATAAAAAGCTACATCAAGGTAGTCCAACTGACGACAAAATTGAGCCATTGGATGGCTATGAATTCTGCAAACCAAAGAACTGGAGCAGCGGGACTCCTCAGCAGATGCCCTTGGACCACATTGCTCCAAGACCCAATTCTTGCACACATATTCTTTTCAAATGCGTTGACTCTGAATGCATACATAGGGTTACATTACAAGGCCTTGCATAGACACCGCTTTATAAACCATGCACGGATTTCCACTTTCATCTCTCGTCGCACGCAGTGCAACATGTACTAAGTTGCATTGTACGTTATTCGAGATTCGTTTTATACGCGAATAAAATCCGTTTTTTACGTTAGGGGCAATAATACGGGCAAAAAATACGGTGACATGTCGCGTATATTGAGTTATACGTTTTTTCACTTACATTTTGATCAATAAGCTATCGATTGATAAGCTTATCGATTGATAAACTTTTCAACCGAAAGCTTATCGATCGACTAGCTTTTAGTATAAAAACCCTCATAGTGGCCTTGGGAATGAGTAAAGTCAATCTTGTCGACACAGCTCCCGAGCAGTGTAAGGTAGTTGCAAATAAAAAAATATATATCTTTTTCAAGATTATTTTTAAAAATCATTAAAATAAATTTAAATGAGATAAGTATTAAGTTGTGTTTAGTATATCTCTCACTTTAAAATTATTGGTTTATCTTTATGTGTTTGAGCGTAGTCTCACACTCGAAGATAAACTGAAGTATTAGTTTGTTTGTCTTAATGTGTTGAGAGTCTCACACTTTAAGATAAAAATCTAATTATTATAATTTATCTTATTGTGTAGAGAGCATATCCTCACACTCTAATGATAAATTTAGGATGTAGACGCAATGTTTATCTTGTTGTGTTCGAGCATAGTCTCACACTCTTAAGATAACATAGAAGTCCAAATGTCATTGCTTATCTTATTGTGTAGAGAGCGTAGCCTCACACTCTAATGATAAATTTAGGATCTAGATGCATTATTTATCTTGTTGTGTTTGAGCATAGTCTCACACTCTTAAGATAAATCTGAAATTGAAATGGCATTGTTTATCTTATTGTGTGGAGAGCATAGCCTCACACATAATGATAAATTTAGGATTTTTATGCCTCGTTTATCTTGTTGTGTTTGAGCATAGTCTCATTACACTCTTATGATAAATTTGAAACCTAGATGTCAATGTTTATCTTATTGAGTAGAGAGCAGAGCCTCACACTCTAATGATAAATTCAAGACTTAGCCACATCGTTTATCTTATTGTGTTTGAGCATAGTCTCACACTCTTATGATAAATCTGAAATCTAGATGTCAATGTTTATCTTATTGTGTAGAGAGAACAGCCTCACACTCTAATGATAAATTTAGGATTTAGACACATCATTTATCTTGTTGTGTTTGAGCATAGTCTCACACTCTTATGATAAATTACAAATCTAGATGCCAATGTTTATCTTATTGTGTAGAGAGCACAGCCTCACACTCTAATGATACATTTTGGATTTAGACACATAGTTTAGCTTGGTGTGTTTGAGCATAGTCTCACCCTCGTAAGATAAATATAGTTGTGAGAAAATAAAGCACGAATGATTATTTATTTTGACTATATATTGCTTATTGTGCTACTGTTAATTGCTTGCTCGTAGGTTTAACATGGTGCGTGGACAAGAGTGGATGTATGTGGATGAATTAGTACCAGGGAAACATACCTCACATATTCGTTGTAAAAGTTGTGGCCATACTTTTCATGGCAATGCAACGAGAATTAAAGAACATCTTTTTAATTTTGGGGTTAATGTAAATGGATGTTCCACTCCACCTAGTGATATACATTCGCGCTTGCATAAATATGCTGCAAAGCTTAAAGCAGGCAAAAGTCGGGTGAAGAAGAGAACTCCACAAGGAATCAAATGTGAACCTAACCTTGAGTGCACAACCGAAAGTATTCATATGGAGGATAAAGGAGCTAGGGATCATGCATCTCCTTGTGCTCACATCTCTAATTGAGATTTCTTCTTGAACTCTCAACTGTCTGAGCCCCATGTTTATTTCTTCGTTGGTTGTATCGGGCATCACGTTATCCTCAGGGTTCTCTCTAGTTTGCTCCTCATGGTTTTCTGTTGGTCTTGAGATTACTCTCACCATTTGAATGGGAATGACGTCATACCCTTCCTTGTCACAAAAAACTACTGGAGTTACTTTATTTAAGCATACATCTACAGTTGCTAAAACATCTCTCCATGTGGATGGCTCAAATTTGGCTTCATGAAAGGGTCTAGGGATGTATGCCTCATCACCTTTGTCCTTGTCCTTAACGTACTTCTCTTTCTCAAGGCTTCAACACTCTAAAGCTCCATGCATCCACCATAGGTGCGTCAGAGAATTCACCCATGATGGCATCAAAGATTTCTCAGTAGTTGTGGTCGATTTGAAATCCTCTACTGGTGTTTTAGCTACGTCCTTGTAGGAATGGTCAGAAAGGTTTATAAGAGTGATGGCTTCTTGTTGTCGTAAGTAGATGTAATTGAAGCCCCAGTCCTAAATCATTTTGAGTTGTCTCATGAAGGGATGTTCCAATATGATGTTATAATTTGGACGTTTACCAAAATCTACCACCGCAAAGGTATGCTCATACTCCACTCCACATGACGTGACTACCACTTTTTCAAGCAGCCCTATAGGTTTCTCAATGTAGCCGTCTGCAAGCTGTAGTTTCATTCTCGTTTTCCTCAAAGTTGATTTTTCCCATTATTCCTAGATTTTCTTTGTGGCTATGGCAACTCTGGCCCTGCTATCTAAAATAGCTAAGGTATATCTCCCTACAAATTCTACAGGTAGAGTTGTGTTGTCATCCTCTCCTTCACAGTATTCGTGACGAGTACTTTATCCGAGATAGGTATTTGAATCCCTACCTTCTTTAAGTATTTTCCCACATCTTTTCATAACTCCGGTCGTACCTTAAGTATGTCTGCTAAGGGTAGCGTACACTGAATGGGTGCTGACATAAGCACTATGAGGTTCACAATGTCTAGCGTTTGTGGAGACTGACTTTTCTGAGACGCAAGTCTCTTTATCTATGATTGATCTTCATACTCCCCTTGGTAGGAGGGTAACGTTTTTAGCATATCAGCCTTGCTCTTCGCTGACTTTTTTGACCCTGCATCCCCATATTTTGATCTTATCTCTAGCTCTAAAGTCTTCTGATCAAAATCTATCTCCTCAATAGGTGGGTCATATATGGATCACATTCCTTGTTGTGTTTGTTTGACTGCTTCCCATAGTTTGTTACCCCATTCTTTGTCGACCTTTGGGATATTGGAATTTGGGATCAAGACAGGTTCCTTTTCTATATTTTGTTCTTTGTCATGATCTTTTTGCTGTCCCGTTTTGTTTTCTTCTTCCGCAATCCCTGGTAAGACTACAGGAGTTAGTGTCTCGTTGGCTTCATTTAGTTTTGGTTGTTCTGACCAAAGTTTCGAGTTTAGTTGATCCTCAAGGGCTTTAGTTGCCTCTACCAGACATTTATAAATCTCTAGTTGTCTAGTCTCTTGGGCTGGATCTGGGTAGTTCTTCCATCTCTCTTCTAAGGTCTCAAGCAGCTTCAGTCTTGCTTCGTAGGCTTGTAGTAAAGCATCCAAGGGTTCAAAAAGTTTCTCAGCAAGCACTGACCCAGCAGGTTCCCGTTCTTCCTTTTCTTTTTCTTTTATGAGAGAGGTGTCAATCTTCTCTTTACCCGCTTTGATTTCACCTTTTTTATGTGCTGTTTTAGCCAACGAGTGTCCACAATAAGCTTACATACAACCACTGTACTTGTACAAAAAATCTCTGTATACTGCACTTTTGGAGACCAAATCGGATCTGAACTACACCTGCAAAATGCCTACAAAAACAGCCCGGAACAAATTTGCTGTAGGATCTCCACGCACTCTACGAGAGTCGTGAAGGGTTTTTCTTCGTCTCTGAGGTTGTCTTGCCAAGCAACCCTAGCTGTCTGCAGACTCTTGTGCCTTGCCCCTTAGCCTCTCTTGCCTGCACCAGGCTGCTCTGATACCATGTAAAGAAAGAGGATACAAGAGAGCTACACAAGACAAGCACAATGCACACAGAGATGGAAAGCTTCTTCTTCTTCTTCACTAGAAAAGAGAGTACAAAAATGACTAACTGCTAAAACTGAAAATAGCACATATGTACATGCGGTCACTAAGTGTGAACTCCCTAGAAGCATACTAGGCTGGCATTATAAGTGTAGTCCAGCTGTAGAATCACGGGCAGAGATCCTCCGTGTCGGTCACCTAACGCGCCACTGAGTAAATGCCGTAAGCGGCCAAGACCCGTAGTGGATGCCAGCTCAAGATATAGAGCTCGACATCTCAACATATACCACGGACTCTCTAATTTAGGGACACCATCCCCGACAATGGCGTCAATGTAAGCGGCTCACCCACGACGAACAACTGGCATAGCTTGCACTAACACACAAATTTCAAATGTAGGGGAGGGACTCGATTAGGGCATGGAGGTGTCATAATGCTTGTCAGGCAATGTGGAGTCAATGCACAATGCGTATGGACTAAACACAAACTCACTTCAAGCAATTAAGAGCACTTAAGCACACACAGAGCAAGACTTACCTATGAGCACACACACGAGATTTCAATGAGCAAATGATGCCCAATAGACGTGAAACTTCATGAGTGTAGTCCCACAACACTAGTGAATATAACCCAATGTGAAAACCTTCGATCCGACCACCAAAGGACCTGTTAACAGTGGTGTTAACAAGCACATATTCCTAGGCATGACATAGACCTTAGGAGATTATTTGGATGGTTGATATATTAAGGTCTTGGGAGGTGTGAAGAGGCACATTTATCAAAAGGTATATTCATGGGAA
This sequence comes from Cibotium barometz, assembly GCF_041138505.1. Classification (NCBI taxonomy): domain Eukaryota; kingdom Viridiplantae; phylum Streptophyta; class Polypodiopsida; order Cyatheales; family Cibotiaceae; genus Cibotium; species Cibotium barometz. The sequence goes on from NC_141073.1 coordinate 13,118,634, forward strand.
AGGGGAAGTTAGAGTCGTGCATGAGAGAGGCTTTTGTCATGCTGTATCTTGTACTTTGATGATGATGATGAAGAGCTATTCTCTCTCTAGCACAGTGTTATCTCTCTACTTTTTGCAATGTTGTGTGTTAATGTGTATGAGAGAGAGTTATGTTGAGGGTGTGTCTGCCCTTAACACTTTTGGCAATCCTACTTTGATCGAAGACCCACGAGTCCTTGTCATGGAGGCAAATCACGGTGGTTATGGCTTCCATAGCCATTGAGGCACGAGCTTGCAAGGTGATGGTAATTCATGCTTCGAGATGCAGCAAGGAGATTATAACAATTTGGTGTTCTTGAAATCCTTACAAGAGGGAGAGTATTTTAAGAAGTAGTTGCTGTTTTGGGGCAATTTGGTAAATGTGAGAGTAAGAGAAGCATGTCATTTTAATAGCGCTGGAGCAAGCATGTCAAGCAATTTTCTGCAGATTGAAGAGGGTGCAAATCAGAGAGACAGAGAGAGAAGGAAGAAGACAACTTGCTGCTACAGATTAATCAGTGAAGGGTGGAGATGGAAAGGAGTAGCAACGAGGTCAAAGGTTGCACCTACATCAATGTAGTCATGTGAGCAAGAAAGCAAAGCTATACTTGAAGGGTAAGAGAAATTCTTAGCAGGGCAAGGTGGAGAAACTATGTGTTGCGGATCTCCATTAAACAAGAGAGAGTCCACAACATAGTTCGTGTGGTTGCTGGAGACTAAAGAGAGAGAGAATAAATTTGCTGCCTGCAAATGCGAGACTTGTCACCAAAGAGAGAGTGAAAGCATGCGATGATTGATGCTTTATTATTGTATGATGGGGTATGCAATTGATCTTTGTGTGATGCATGATGGGTCTTTGATACTTATCCATGCTATGACGTTGAATGATTGGAGATGTTTATTCATATTTGTACATAATGATGGATGTTTTTTGTGGCTAATCATGATAATATGCCATAAAGATCATCATGTTTTTCAAATATGGTGGTATTTCTTCATAACTACAATCAATGAAGGCTTTCCATATGTTAATCAATGCATAAGGAAAATGGAGCTGATTTGTTTATCATGGATGCTTGATGTGGATCATATATATGTCAAAGATGATTTTTGTGAAGATGTGTGTTCCAAAGATGAAGCTAATCATGAGACTATTGATGTTTTTATCATGATGGATGGTGACTTAATTGTTCAAAAGTTCTTGATGCAATTACTCCTATCCTATTTGGAGTATTTCTTTGGTGTTAGGCGATCTTTTGCCTATGATGCAGATGCTGGAGCGTCATCAAATTATCTTAGTGGATGTGGGCTATCTTTTGCCTACAAAATTTCTACTTCATGTTCATGGAGTGTGGATGTTCTTATTGATTCAAGGTTTCATAAATTCATATTGTATGATGTCATTTGGATGTATGTTTACATGATGGGTTCCCAGCCCTGGCATGTTGCTATAAAATGGTGTGTTTGTAATCACATTTTGATGGAAGGGGATGCACGATGGAAATGCACTTGTAATGAGTCTAGCCTTTTGTTTAAAAATTATGGCATAGTAGTTGTTCTCTTGTTTGTATGTTCCATAAGTTGGATTAAGTTCCAACCACTTTGGTTTGCAATCAAGAACATTTCTACTTACCTAATAGATAAGGCATTTGACTTTAATCAAGGGATGTGTGGGATTCAAGTCCACAAGTTTTGGAAAAACTTGTTACCACCGGGTGTGCCAAGTGTTAACGGTGGCGTTAGCAAGCACATATTCCTAGGCATGACATAGACCTTAGGAGATTATTTGGATGGTTGATATATTAAGGTCTTGGGAGGTGTGAAGAGGCACATTTATCAAAAGGTATATTCATGGGAAAGGGGAAGTTAGAGTCGTGCATGAGAGAGGCTTTTGTCATGTTGTATCTTGTACTTTGATGATGATGAGGAAGATCTATTCTCTCTCTAGCACAGTGTTATCTCTCTACCTTTTTGCAATGTTGTGTGTTAATGTGTATGAGAGAGAGTTATGTTGAGGGTGTGTCTGCCCTTAACAGGACCCACGATCCTTCGTTGGCCTCAAAAAGGAACTTCACAATTAGGGAGTGTAAACACACTAGGAGTATGTGGAAAGGCTTCCTAAACACTTACATATGCAATTAAACATTGTTTCAATCCTCAAATCATGCTAATTAGCTATTGTTTCTCTTCCTCTAGTGTCACCCTCCAGTGGTCCCCGATGCATGCCCTTCCATTGTTTGCAACTCTGCGACGGCCACTAGCCAGTCTCGCACATGCACAGTGGCAACTTGTCCAATAGCTCATGTAGCAACTCATGCACCAACTCAGGCTATGTCGGTGATACCTCCCACACGATCCTCTCCGATCCTACTAGCCTTCGTCATCACGGCTCCATAGCCGGGTATGGAATCCCAGGTCTATACTCTAGACTTTAATGTATGCATGATGTTTCCCATTCTTCCTCTACTTTGGTTGAGGACAAGGCAGACGAGGATTACATGGGCTCAGACGTGATGATGATGCAGAAGGTGAGCTCGCAATTTCCTCGGGGGTGCACTACTAGAAAAACCCCTTACCTAAAAAAAAACCCCTTACCTAAAAAAAATTCTCCAATAAAATAGCCCCTATTTACTAATGCACTAACAGATTTTTTCCTAAATTTGACTTAAAAACTCCTTCTGTTAATGTTATCCTGATAATTTTTCTAAATTTACGTAATTAGAAAACCCATTCATTTAAACGTGCTACACTAACATTATGTGTGGTGAACCCCCCGAGGAAATTTCCCTCCATGTCCCTTCCTATTGGCTACATCCATTTCTAGATGCACCCGCCGACTCTTGTTCTTCAGGTGGTGTTTTCACTAGGCTTGCTTTGCACTCTTGGGCTCATATCCTTGGCTACTATCATACTTCCATATTCACCTATTCTGCATCCTCTCCACCACTTCCTTTGGCATTTCCCATCGGCCCTTCCATCAGGCTTTCTACCACCCACTGGCCTCTTCTCTGCCTTGGGTCCAGATCCCATCTATCGACTCCCACATACTCTAGGATGCCCAAGGAGACCTCATGTGTGCATGCCACACCCTTCTCGATCCATCACAGTCTTCCTTCCTCTGCCATAGCTGCATCTACGATCTTATACACTACTATTTTTTGCTATGATAACTTCCTTTTTATCCCCCCCTAACCCTTGCAGCTCTCTTTCACTATGTGATGCGTTCTATTGCTTGTGCCACGACATACCATACCTGCTCCATTAGCTGATGTACACCTCCGTGGAGGACAAGGAAAAATGATTTTGCCAACAATATGGGAAACCAAGGTGCACAAAATTTCATTGTTACTCTGCCCTCCTTCTCTCCTAGATTGTGTAGCTTCTTGCTCCTACTGGGAACATTTGCTGCTCTCAATCTCTACCCTCTATTGGACCCATCACATCATCTGCTCCGTTTCCCTCCTCTAAAAGGGCCAAGGGGGTCCAAGATGTGTCCTCACTACTTAGTCATCTTCCCTCTTTCAGAGCAGCAATTCTCTACCCCTTCCCACATGTCTCCTCTTTCACCTCCTTTGACGGAGCCCACCTGCCAGTCTACTTCCCCGATTCATTCTATTGTTTTGTGATCCTCTCTTCTACCAGTGATCATCCTTCCACCACCACTTTCTTCCACTGTCACACCATCCACTCCATCCCCCTCATTGGTCGCCACTCTTGGATTTGCACCAATTGTCACCCTCTCTGGTGGCTACTCATGGTACCATTCTGATTCCATACGATTGATTCGGTGGAGATTCCTATAACTCACAATCCCATTCTCTCCTCCTCCACCACCGCACCCACTTCCAAACACAGCCCCACCCACCTTGCCACTCCAACCTCGACACAGATGAGAATGCCATACTCCGAGCTGATAAAGCTATCGATTCCATCCAAGAGGGCCTCAAGGAGCTTAGACATGTCTAAAAAATGTGGAACTCTTCCTTTTACTACTTGAACATGGAGCTAGCCCAGGCTTGACAGCTGTCCATGTCCGAGATTCTACGATCTTTGAGCTTCGCCATCACCTCACTCTCTAGGCAACTGAGCTCATGGAGGTCCGCTCTCAATTGGAAGCTCTCCTTGCTTGGCACTCTCAACTCTCCTCGGTACTTTATCCCCTCCACCCACAATCCCGATTCTCCCATGAGGTGTCACCATTGGGCCCTTTAGCCTCACCCGTGACCCTTCCCCATTGATGCCTCATCCACCTCCTCCCTCTACCTAAGGGAGTTCTTCTTAGATCACTGCTTGTACATATTTGTCAGTTTTTAATGTTCATTGGAGATTTATATATTTTATGTGTTCTCATTTTACAGCAGCCAGGTGCCCATTGGATCTGGTGACCCATTCAGCGCTTCTGGCCCATTCATTTCTTTGTGGCCATTGGATCCGGTGGCCCATTCAATACTTGGGGGCCATTGCATCTAGCACTTGGCGGCCATTGGATATGACATCCCACTTGCTCAGTATTTGGTGACCATTGGAGCGTTGGAGCACATGGTGACAGCTACATATCTACTTTTAGGTGGTCTCCACCTACCACTTTGGCACCTTCATTATTTGTGGTCTCCACCTACAACTTATTGATGTCTTCACTATTGCGGCCTTTGAAGGACCATCATTTTGAACACTAGTATATGAGCAGGAGAAGCTAGAGTTCGAAACTAGAGTCATTTATATATTCTTGTTTCACTATACTACTCCATTATAGCACTTAGTATTGCACTCATAGCCTCTTCACCCACCATTGTGTCTCAGGTCATTGGACCTATGTTTGGAGGTGTGCCTTTCCAGGCCAGTGGAGCTTCTTGTACTTTGATATAGTGTGAGCACTGGTTTTTCTCCCAGCTTGTTTCATTTAGTACTCGTCTGCATGGTTATGTCTACCTTTATTCATTAGCATGTTGTCTGTATGATTCATAGTCTTGTGAAACTTCTTAGCATAGTGCTATTGAGGGAGACCCTTCCAAGAGAGAGTGTAGTTGTCATCTTATCTCGCTTCAGGGTCCAAGATGAGTGCAACCAATCAAAAAGGGCCAGACTTGTCAAAAAGGGTCAGACTTGAAGTCATTACCTTGGAATTTTTCTAAGGGAATCTCTAACTCTTTGGCAGTGGACCAGACTGGAAGTCTTGAACTTTTTCCAAGGGAAGCTCTACCTGTACGCTAGTCAAGCGATGGCCGTCTGTGATAATTTTCATTTACTAAAATTTCCTAGTGTAGTACATGGGTGGTCTTGTATTCAGATTTTTTTTCTTGGCTTTCCAATTAATTTTTCTTTGCATTTTAGCATTTATTTGTGCATGCTTTGAACATTTTGAATAGTCTAACAGATGAGGTGGTGCAGAAGCTAAAAATGGATGGCATTTCTAAGCCCGAAGCACTTGTTTTTGAAAGACTTTTGATTCCACCAAATTGTAACCGAATTCCTAAACAGCTCGAGATGAAAGTTGGATCAGTAAGACCTATTCTTAGCACCAAAAAACAAAATTTGGTGATACCATTTGGTTACACACCTCTATTGTAACCCCCTTTTTATGGCCGGGGCAAGTGGGAAAAAGTGCCCTGGCTTGTGGATCTTATTGAGTATATACAATTGTTGGAGTTCTCCTTAGAGTGTAGCTCATGTGATGATGGTGCATGGGTGGAAGTAAAAAAGTGCTTTATGCATGTATCCAATGGTGGGACACCCTAGTATGCATTCACAAAATATGCAATCAAAACAGTATGTTGTGCGTGAGAAGAGTTTTGATGGGTGCTTTTAGAGGTAAATGTAGCACATAGAGCACCAAGAAGTGCTCCAATAGCTAACATTACACCTAAAAGGGCGTTTGACATCGAGGTTTCTCCACTCTCCTTACATGTACACATGTGCGTTAGTGTAGGACTCTCCGCCACTCTACCAACACTTAAGTAACATAGACTTCGACTCTTTTGCTCATCTCATCCAGCATGAGCGACACACATAATAATTCAACTCTCCAGCTCGAGTATAGTTGCATACCAAATGAAGAAAAAGAAATACGTTTTAACCACATGCAAACTATATACACAGAGTAGATATGACTTGAAGCCTTGGGATTGATGCCTTGCTCTTGTATTTACTCTTCTGCTGGTATGTCTACAAAGCCATGATACCTGTAGGTAGACACGATCAAATCCCACATGAGTGAAACTTCAGAAATCACTTTAGAGTCTCCACTTCTTTGTTCGAGGGTATCAAATTAGACATTTAAGAACTAGAACGTTTCGCTTATGGTAACTTCACAAAATTGATCATATCTCATGATTCCAAACTCCATTTTGAGTGCCGCTTGATCCATGTGATCTGTTAATGCATGCCCTAGCTATCTGTGAATTCAAAAAGGTGCGACAAAGTGTATATATGCCTAAAGTGCTGAAAAATTGCAAGTGCTGCCAGTTTAGCTAGTTTCACTAAATTGATGATAACTTGAGATCCGGGAGGAATTTTCCAGATCCGTAAAGACCGTCAAAATGTTGGTAACAGGCTCTACAGGCCTAGCACATAAAGAATAGGAAGTATGAAGGATGGTAAGGAATTGCAATTTCTTAACTGACTCTTGAGGGGTGACTTTGATCACATTGAGAGGGGAGAATTTTGAACGGAGCGGCCTCTACACCCCGAACAAAACTCCTCTACTCACAAAAGACTCTAGGGGGACAGGGCATCCCCTAGAGACTAAGTGAGAGAAAGAGGGCACCACCTAGTCGTGGAGCGGTCGACTAGGACACCTGGACTACCTTAGCATGCACCACTAACCAAGAAAGCTACCCGCAAAGAAACAACCTGAAAATCTCTTGCTTCGCTTGAAATGAAGACCAACATGAACTTCGTCAAGACCTCAAATGAAGACTAAAATTAATCCCCCCTAGTCGGCCATGTCTCAACCTTCCACTTCTCAAAGATACGGGCGACATGCTATAATTCTTGATTCAATCAAACAGCGAGTAGCCAAGACAACAAAAGGCAACCCAAGCATGCATTTATTGAATTGAAACCGATCCTTTCCTCATTTTTTTATTTTCTTGATTTGCTTGAAATGAAACATGAGACAATCATTGACAAGATCATTTGGAACTTTTTTTTTAGTAAACATGGAGAGAGAAAATTTGTTTAAAGTGCCATGAAAAACATCTTGGGAATTTACCAAAGAAAGGAGAAAGAGGTTGTGGTTATGAATATACACATGAGAGGTACTAGGCACGAGAGAGAGCGCCATTAAATATGTAAGTAAGAAAGACCCACAATTTGATTCTAACCTATGTCCCTCGTGTAGTATAGGGCAAGCCAAACCCATGAGGTTCAAAACTCGAGCCCATCTTCGACGAGGATCACAAGTTATTCTCAAATTACGGCCTATTCTCCTCTCAAGGACCTAAGGCTATCAACCAGAGGTCCTGCAGAGAGAATGAATGGAATTTTAAACCAAATTGAGATTTAAGAGAGGGTGCTCTAGAGGCATGCAAAGTGAATTTATGTGAAATCTACAAAATACGAGGTTGCCCAACAATACGAAAGAGAATTCAACAAAACCATCAAACACAACCACCAAGAGAATACATGAAGCATATGGCACAAGGAGGTTTGGAGAAGGCTTATTTTATTTGCAAAATGAGGGAGTAGTGAAGTAGGAACCACCTCCTCCTTTCCCGGAATGCTGTGAACAATGGTAGAGATGCCGCGAGGTAGATTTTACTAGGGAAAATATTGAAAATTATGAGACAAGATAGTTATATGCTTATAGGTAGGGCACAAAGGGGTAGTGCCCTTAGTATGGAAATAGATGATTAGGCCCTTTATGGCTCTATGATGTGTAGGTAGAGCAAATTGATGGGGGCAAGGAGAGCTTGGTTGCTACTATCATGGAGTTTAGCTCATAAGAGGTATGATGTTCCTCTCTGAAACTTAGAATATCTAAGCACCCCCCCCAAAACAAAGAGAAATGGGCTCCTTTATAGGTGAAAGGGAGAGGGGAGGGGGTAATGTAAGAGCTTTTTGAGCTCTTGTGCTTAGTAGGAGAGAAGGGGGAGTGAGGTGGAGTTACTAGAGAGAGGGGAGTGGGCTGATTGCATGACACATTTGTTTATTTGCTTTACAAGGGGTTTTGGGTGAATTGTACAAGGCTTTGGGAAAAGAAAAAGTTGATGACGAGGATTTACCATGTGCTTGTTGCTGAAGAGTTTTCCTTCGTGAAGCCAAAGCCCTTCTACCTTGTGTTGGAAGCTTGATTTTCTTCTCTTACTTGGAACTCATGATGATCTTAAATGACCTAGGCTAGATGACCATGGTGTGCTGAAATTACACCTGGATGCGCATGCACCATGAGTGCCTAGAGGAGTATCCAAGAAAATATGACTTTTCACCATCTCTATGAGTAGTAGGCATGGCCAAGAAGTCATCCAAATGTTTACCAAATGTTTAATGACAGCATCCATGGGTGAGGTGCAAGCATGCATGTAGATGGGCATGTGAACCTTGTCCATGATCTTTCTTCTCTTCTTTGAATATATGCATGTACATCTATTAGGTGCATATGTACCTACACGCACACATGTATATAGAATGCTCATAAGTACACATACATATACCTAGCTAATATGAGAAGGTGTGTGATTTTTTTTTTTGCATATTATACATTTTTTATATGGATTTAGGAGATTTTTTAGAATTTTACTAAAGCATGCTTAAAAATGTATGCGCATATGGTGTTGATGGTTAATTATGTAGATTTATATGTATATATATGTGTATATATAGATATGCGTGTAATGAAAACACTAATTTTATATGGAAGTAATTTAAAATGCATCATAGATACATATATGTATGTAATTTTGACGGGTATATATAGATGGGTGTGCATATATATCTATATATATATATATATATATATATTGAGGGAGAGAGAGTGAGTGAGTGGTCATAACGAGAGAGAGAGAAAGAGAGAGATGAATGTGTGTGTGTGTGAAAATGAGAGAGACAGAGAAAGAAATTGAAAACGTAAGTGTGTGTGTATGTATGTATGTATGTTTGTGAGAGAAGATGAGTGTGTGTGTGTGTGTTTGAGAGTGAGTGTGGCAGAGATTGAGAGTGAGAGTGAAAGAGATTGAGAAAGTGAGAGAAATATGTGTTGGGCACTGCTCTTGTGGACATGTATACCAAGTGTGGCGCTCGTGCTGTAGCAAAATAGAGAGTGAAAGAGATAGGATGGGGTGTGGGGCTGCTGCAAAATGACCCTGCGCTGGCCCCTAGGTAATGCTCTCGTGGGCAAGCATGCCAAGTGTGGTGCTGGTTCAAAGAACACAACAGAGAGAGGAAGAGGGCAAGCTTGGAGTGGTGGAGGTGGGGATATATTTCATGCGCTCCCCCTTGTCGTGTAGCGGGGGAGTGCATGTTCAAAACAATTTCCACCTGGACCGCCGCTCAGCCGGGCTCACCTCTCCTGCCAGTCTCGTGCCAGCTCAACAAGCTAGCCCAGCAGAACCAGCCCTCTCGCCACCTCAGCACCCACCATCCGTTCCTCCTGCCACGCCTACCTGTACACCTCTTTTCCGATGCTCCAGACCTGCCACGCCTACCTGTACACCTCTTTTATTTTAAAGAGGAAAAAAAGCCCACAACTCATTAAAAAAATGCTTTTTTTATCCGCCCAAAAAACAGCCTAAAACTAAAGAATAAAAAATTCAAAACTCTCTTGCCTCCCCTGCTCTCTCAAGCAGAGACCAAAAATGTATCAATGCTCTATCATATACACTCCAAACAGAGAAAAAAAAGCCTCAAAAGCGTGCTTTCACATGCCCACATAGTCCCCGCACATTAATGAATGCTCGCCAAGGTTATTGCGATTAACAAAAAATTTAGTAATACCCAATTAAGTCTCGTTCACATGCCCACATACACAATCGGCATAATACACAATCAATTGAGCCTCGTTCACATGCCCACATCATTCACAATCGGCATAATACACAATCGCCAAGGTGCTTTTTATAAGAAAGACTTTCCGATCAACATGCATCAATGTTATACATGGTTCAAAAAAGTTCATATCCATTAAAAGGAAGCTGCTTCAAAAAAAGCACTAACATAAGCATAATGAAGAACAAAATTAAGCCCAAGTGTTTCATGTCACTAGCTACAATGTTCACTCCGCATCCAAAGCTTTGGCATCCAAAGTTGCTTACATGGAGCGTTTTTTAGTAGCTCTGGGTCGTGGAAAAGGAAGAGCACTATTTTCTATACATGCTTTTCTCCCAAGAGGATGCTCAATGAATGGTCTTGCTCGTTGTATAGAATTTCCAAAACCATCTTGTACAATTTCAAAATTCTCAGCATGATGCAATGCTCCATGCTCATCCCTTGCTTGCACCTCTTGCATTTGAAGCAATAACCTTTGCATTAAGGCATCAAAATGTGCTTGTAAGCTTGGTTTTCCTTCCACCATGTGTACAATGCGCTCATAGCAATCAAAAGCACTTAAAGACTCCAAGATATGAATTGTTGAAGAATTGACCTGAATTCACGATTGGAAACAATGACTCCCCTCTATCTCCCACCTCAATAATCAATCCAACTAGTTTTGCATTGCCTTGCATTTTAGATTGCATTCTTTTCTTTGCTAGCCAAACATTTGCCATCACTCAATGGTAGCTTCAAAGGCTCTATATCTGCACATATGTGATAGCATGGCAAGCCATTAAGTAGCTGTGTGCACAAAAACAGGCAAAACAAACACAATGGGCCACAATTTTTGATTTTGAAAATGAGCCCAAGGTAAGAGGCAGACTCTTGTATATTCAAGCCATTATTTCAAGTCCCCAACAAATTTTTTTATGATCACAAGGACGGGTTTAACTCTCTTGAGAGCGGGGGCCACGTACAACAAAAAATAGTAAATGTCAAAGACCTTTTTAAAAAACCTTTAGTTTTCTTTCTTTTCAAAAAGCTCCTTTTAGATTGTAAAGTTACACCCACAAAAACATCAGTCCTCCTTTTCTTCTCATAATCCTTCCATTCTTCACCTCTCATTCTCTCTTACAGGTGAGCATGCTAGCAAGAAGAGGATGACTAGGTACGAGTGAAGCAACCAACCTCTCTCTCTCTCTCTCTCTCTCTCTCTCTTATGAGAATGGATGTGATGAGATGTGATGTGAATCAGGATAGATGTGAATAGTGGGGCTGCATCTCTACGCATGAGTAGGTGGTATATATCCCAGCACTGTGCCTCCTCATATAGGTGTCTATATAGCTCTCTGCACTCATCATCATACCACCGATTCTTGGGCATGCTCCCAGATCTATCTGTGCATGCAATGTGTGTATGATGGGGGAAGCTGCGGGTGGCGGCCGTATGTAGTAGAGATGACAGCTTGGTGGTGAGTGTGTCTAGAGGTGACAGGGGATCCATCTGGAGTAGCCCATCATATACATGATGCTCATATATGTCTGCAAGTCATGGGTGAAGTAGAAAGCTGTATGCAATGCATCTGTGGGCTGTGTGGGTGCTGGTGTGGAGCTCGCCAGTGACAGTAAGAGAGAGAGAGAGAGAGAGAGAGAGAGAGAGAGAGAGAGAGATACTTAAGGGTCCCTAATGACATAGAGAGTTTCTAATATTTGATAGGTGTTATTGATCAACACCTTAAATGGACATCGAAACAACATTAAGTAGGAGAACCTATTGATTAAGATTAGGAGATACAAGCATACTTCATTTAAAGTTTGTGTAATATGTGTTTACACAAGTTGGGCCTTGATATAGTTATATGTATATCATTTGCATCATGCACTTTAGACAATAGAGCCAAGCACGTGATAGAAGCACATTAAAGTCTCATCATAATGTTAGAGCTATAGCCAATTAACATCTAAGATGTACATCTAAACAACATCCAAGCAAGAATGATAGATTAGAATTTGGAAGTACATAAATTAGGCTTCTTCATTTAGATTTTGTCTTATATCTACATACACAAGGACTGATGTTTTTGCGGGTGTAACTTTACAATCTAAAAGGAGGTTTTTGAAAAGTAAGAAAACTAAAGGTTTTTAAAAAAGTCTTTGACATTTACTATTTTTTGTTGTATGTGGCCCCCGCTCTCAAGAGAGTTAAACCTGTCCTTGTGATCATAAAAAAATTTGTTGGGGACTTGAAATAATGGCTTGAATATACAGGAGTCTGCCTCTTACCTTGGGCTCATTTTCAAAATCAAAAATTATGGCCCATTGTGTTTGTTTTGCCTGTTTTTGTGCACGCAGCTACTTAATGGCTTGCCATGCTATCACATATGTGCAGATATAGAGCCTTTGAAGCTACCATTGAGTGATGGCAAATGTTTGGCTAGCAAAAAAAAGAATGCAATCTAAAATGCAAGGCAATGCAAAACTAGTTGGATTGATTATTGAGGTGGGAGATAGAGGGGAGTCATTGTTTCCAATCGTGAGCTGGCACGAGACTGGCAGGAGAGGTGAGCCTGGCTGAGCGACGGTCCAGGTGGAAATTGTTTTGAACATGCACTCCCCCGCTACACGACAAGGGGGAGCGCATGAAATATATCCCCAGCCGAGTGGGGTTGGATGCTAATCTTGTGGACCTGTATGCCATGTGTGGTGCTGTTCCAAAGGAACGAGAGGGAGAGAGAGAGCTTGTGCTCATGCTGCTGCAGAAATGCCAAGAGGAGGGAGATGGAGGGTGTGGGGCCCGCCCTATAGACTCAAGGAGGGGGGGCACGTCGTGGAGCAGAGGAGGACGGGCTTGGGTGCATGGCGACAAGGCCAGGGTGGGGGGGGGGCGTTGTGCATGGAGACAAGGGAGGGGGCTTGGCGGCCGCGTGTGCTGCTGGGCTCCTTCTTCTTCTTCTTTTTTTATATAATTTTTCATGAAGTTGACCACCCCACTAGGGGGTGGTCCCACCATGAAGAAGGTTCTCTCTTTTTTATATAAGGGCCGCCCTACTAGGGGGTGGTCCTTCCACAAGTAATGAGGTAATGTTTTTCAAAAAATTACTAGGGCATTGCCCCGCCGAATGTTCTGCAATTAACCCACCTTGAAATCTCGTCATGGATTTTCTCCTACTTGTCAGTGGCTTCGATTATAGCCCATGCTTTCAAGATGTAAGCGTAGGTCACTACATCTGGAAGGATGCCCTCACACTGCATCTCTTCGAAGCGGTTCAGTGCTTGCTCGACATGACCACCTTGTGCATTTCTTGCAATCAGTGTATTCCAAGAGACGACCTACAAGCTGGCCCTGTACCTTTTTTTATTTTTATTTTTTATTTTTTCTTTAATATCTATAGATATATATATAGCTGATTATATTACATGTATACATATGTATATAAACAAAGAAGCCTATATGACGGGAATAGTAAGTATAGAAGCCAGCATATGTATATATATATATATATGTATATATATATATATATATATATATATATATATAAGGACAATAGATGGAGGGAAAGAGGAAGAAAAAGGATGGCGAGGAAAGAGAGAGATATGTATATACACACACGCACACTAGGGTGTTAAACAAAACTAAAACCAGGTACAAAAATAAAGGCTAGTGCACAATGGTGTGTATATGCATTACAACCGCTGATCCTCAATCCGAGGGAAGTAGGAGAGGAAAAAAAAAACAACACCCAAGTGCTAATATGAAGTTATACACTATCCAAGCCCACCCGTCCCTTTTGTACCTGGGGGCAATAAACACACACGCACCCCTACACAAATACTAAAAATCATATAAATATGTACATAAGCCCGGCCCAAAGCCCTAGACATTTGGCATGTTGGTGCATCCGTAGCTACCCATCAGACAGTTGTGGATGATAAACCCAAAATCCCAGTGATTAAGTGAAAAAGTGTGATAAGAAGTGAATGTGCCCTGGTGCAAAGTGTGAGTGGGAGTGACAAAAAAAGTGCTAAAGTGATGAAGAAAGTGCAAAAAAAACGGTTTCAAAATACCCTGCCACATACTAGCCCTACCCTTAGCTTTGGAGGCATTCATGCTTCCAAAGTAGAAAAAGTGGAGAAGATGTTTGTGAGCGAGAGTGTGAATTCACCGATGTCGGGTGGTTCCTTCAGTGCATGGTATGTGTTTTCTCCTTCTCTTTCCAAAAGATTGATGGAGAGAGTTGCTCCTAGCCTTGTTAAATAGGATTTTAATCTCCACCCATTGTCTCTTGTCCTATGAAGTTTCCCAAATAGATCTTGCAACTGATAACTCCCATTCTTTTGTACCTGTGCTCCAAGCTATGAGCCATTCAAACCTTTCTACCCATCCTTCTTTATGTGGTATCCATCCTTTGAACCTTGGAGGAAAGTGACTCCCTTCCTGTAAGAACATGAGCTGGAACCTGTGGCAAACACATGCAGCCTTTGCATAGCCATTAGAAACACTTCTCATTTTCAACATATAGTCCTTTTTTTCTACCAATAAAACAAACATAGAGCCAAGGAGGGATGCTTGAACTCGTCCCACCATGAGCTTATTTTGTGGAGATCCGGGGGGTGCCAAGGCACCAAAACTTTTCTGAATCTTACAACTTGCATTGCTAAAACAAAATTCCTTTTCTCCCTAAGGAGAGTCCTTCATCACAACGCTCAAATAAAACCAAAAAATCATAAGAAAGAGAGCCCATGAATCTCTCTATGTCTATACTTGGACCTTGTAAGGGAGGGGGGTGGGGTGCACCATAACTTGCTATCTCAAAGTAAAACTTGGCCCCAAATTCCAACACATTTTGCTCAATCAAAAACACACATAAAGACTCTACTGCATGCCCTTCAAATATCATTCCTTCTTCAAAAAAAAATGTAGCCTTCTCGGACACTCTTCCCCAGCATAATCTTTTGGCAAATGTTCTATCTCCTCATATGTAAGGTCTTCTCTGATTTGACAAAGAGATGTTTTAGATAGCTTTTTTAGCATTGTAAGCAGTTGCCCTTCCCAATATATCTCCATTACTAAGGGCTTATTGTTGGGATCAGACTCCAAATCTTGATCTTATGGGATAAGGTTTCCATTAACAAGATGATATCTGGTGTAGTGAAAGGTTGCAATGCAGTTTTGAAAGCTAATAATGTACTTACATATTATTGATTTCTTTTGCAAAACAGAAATGATGCCTTCCGTTTTTCTAGTATCCCAACCATTGTCCAAAAAGTCCAATGCTTCACTTGACTTGCAAATAAACATTGTTGAAGGAATTCTTATTTCTTCATCAAAGAAGAAATCAACAAATACTTCAATAGGCATAAAAATAGACATATCGTGGAAGAGAAGAAAGAATATTTTTCACCCTCAAGTCTGCATGCTGAAAAACAGGTTGTATTAATACCTCTGTCACATGCTTACTAGACTCACAAACCTTGAACTCTTTAACATGTCCCTTAAATGGCTCCACAAATTCATTATTAGCATTTCTTCTCTTCCTCTTCCTTCTTTGTAAAATCACCCAGCTCCCAATTATAATATTAGATAGTATCCATGTCCCATTGTCCGTATTATAACTGTTGTATATAGTAACAGCTGAAATGCTAGTATGAGGCTTCCTAGAGGTTGCCATTTTGTGTAGCACAAGAGATAGGGAAGGATCTAAACTTGGGGGAGGCTTAGAAAAAGAGGCACCACTATGTTGGAGATGAAGAAGATCAGAGCTAGATTTGGGGGATTCTTAGAGATTGTCTTTCATTAACTACCACCAACTTTCCAGCTTAGAAGTTTGTCCTAATCAATGACTATGCCGTTAGTATTTTTATGAGTGCATTATTCTATATTATTTTAAGTGGAGCACCCATTATTTTATATTATTTTAAGTTGAGATATTACTATTTTAATATGCATTTTGAGTATCATTTTACTCTATTTACTTAAAGTTTTAGCGAAAATGCCCAATTTTGCCGTTACAGACGCCTCTTCCTCATTGGTTGAGAGCCATTCTCTCTTTAGAACTTAAAGGCCAAACAATGAGTCCATATTTCTCCTAATGTATCTGTGTCAAGGTCACATCTGCATCCCTCGGGTGAGCGCTACTACTGCGATCACTCATACTGTAGGTGTATCAAAGAGGTGAAACTGCAGCTATAAGAGAATATAGAAACCTACACATACAAACCTACTACTGCGATCACTCATACTGTAGGTGTATCAAAGAGGTGTACCTACAGCTGCAAGAGAATATAGAAACCTACACATACAAACCTACTACTACGATCACTCATACTATAGGTGTATCAAAGAGGTGTACCTGCAGCTGCAAGAGAATATAGAAACCTACACAGACAAAATAAATGAGACATACTGCTCTCTCTCTGCATCACTCTCATTGAAAAATTTAAAAATTCAATAAACAAAGATCTGTGGCAAGTAATTCAAAAATTTGTGGCATATAAAAGAGACATTTAATTTGTGGCATGGAAGTGTGGCATCACAGAGATAGATAAAAGGAGCTAGGCCATTAATTTGTCAAGGCTTCTACAAAATATTATATTAAGCTTCATCTATAGCATCTTGACACAACTATAAAATAACTTGGAGGTCCAAGGTTAGCTCTCCATCTAAAGAGAAATCCATGTCATCCAAGTTCGCTACATCATCCTCTAAATTTGGTGGTTGCACATCCTCTGCTTTATCATCCTTTTTGGTGGTTGCACGTCCTCTGCTATATCATTCTTTGGTGGTTGCACGTCCTCTGCTATATCATCCTCTTCTATTAGCGCATTCTCTTGTGGTTTCACATCCGCCTCTTGATCCGCTGGACCACTCAGCATTAGGTCACAACCCTCATAAACTCGAGCGCCTCGTGGAGCCACTTGGATGACATACCACTATCACTCATCAGATGGCTTCAGATGGCTTCAGATAGAAAATAACCTGAGGATTTTGAGGTAAACTTTTATTTTTTGTTGTCATGTAAAATATAGACGCTTAGAGTTTAGAAACGTACCTGCTCACAGTGTTCCGAAAGGACAAATGTATCTCGTAAGTCATTCCAGAGCTTTGTTGAGTTCACTTCGAGAAACCCTGACACATCTCTTTAAACGGTGGCATTCAATCCTGCCATAATCACTTTAAACCATTGCACATCAAAGAGAAGCATGTTGAAGCTTTGATAGTCCATATTTATAATCTCCTTCAGATGACCAAAGTATTGCATCTGTGTAATGACAATGTTGGGATCTGTTACGCGTCGTCGACTAGATTGCTCAAACTTTGCCATGACGCCAGAGTCAAATGTCCCACACTTCTTATCGATGTGCTCCACTCAAAAGTGACAACCCCAAGACCATGCAGCACTATATGACTTATACTGAAAAAGGACACTATTGTCATTACTATATTGAGGAGAAATAACTAGCTTTTGTTTGCGCTAGAATGATATAAACAAAAGAATACTAACCATGTCACTAAAACCTCGCAAAAATTCCCATTCTTCGACGCTGACACGTTGCCCTTCTTGAGACGCCTTTGTGAGAGCATCATACAACCATCGAAGAGGCATGAAATTGGGTAATACCTCCAGTTCTGGTGGATACCGCACTAGTCTAGATCTTTGACATTGGGATACTTGGTATGCGCAACGCGTAGCATGTCTTTCTTCTATAGCGCATTCATGTGCATTGAGCCATTTCTCCATGGCCAGGTGATGCAACATGCAAAATTGATTGATCTTTTCTTCGAGCGTCCCATCCATTTGCTTTGAAGTACCCCCACCATGAGCCACATCATTCGTGAGTTGTTCGTCTTCACCCTTGTGTTGCAACATTGGAGACTCTTTGTCAAACTTGGTTATCCACTCTGCAATGTACACAAGAGACTCTTGCACCAGCTTACCCTCCGCCATGCTGCCCTCTGGACGAGCCCTTTGCCAAACAAACCCTTTAAGTGTCTTCATGAAGCGCTCCAAGAAAAACATCCATCGACAATGCACAGTGCCAGCCATCTCCACCTCGTCTACGACATGCACCATTAAATGAACTTGGATTGTGAGCCTTGACGGAGGAAAGTACTTCTCAATCATGTACACCAACTTAGCAACATTCTTTTATGATGATTCAATAGAAGTTGTCTTGATCTCTTTTTGTGATATCCACTGCACTAACTCTACCAACTTATAAATAACGGTGTGAACTTCCACTCATAAAGACCCAGCCACATAGATAGGTAGAATGAACTTCATGCAAAAACAACAAGACCATGCTACATTAGTTAGGGGTAAAAAGAACATTTACACCTTGCTATATCTTATTACGTCGTAAAAGAGGACATACCTGACACATCTTGTGCCAATCATACGATTTGAGACCACTCAGCTTTCCATCCTTAGTGAACGTTGTTCAAAGAGAGTGCATAAGACCGGTTGGTGTTCGGATGAACCGTATAATATGTTTTGCTTGACGCTCTTTGACCTTTGACAGTACCCAAGGAGCATTTGGCAGTGTTATACGACCATCCACACGGGTGTGTGGCCACAACTCATCCATGATTCCCACCTCTTGTAAATCCGCTCGAGCGTCATGTGTGTCCTTTGCACCACTAATGTGGTCCCACAACAGACTTCCAACATTTTTGAAGATATGCACTGGGTCTAGTAGATGATTGATGAGCAAGGATGTCCAATAAGGTAGCTCAAATAGAATTGAAAACCTCTTCATCCCATCAGAGGGAGGCCTTCAAGATACCACAACTTCATATCTTTCCATCCCTTTGCACACATGTGTGGCAGTTGGCGTCCAAGGAATCCTTCACGAAATTCATGTCCATCTGGTAGATGCGCAATGTGGCTTTCGTATATCATCTTCTTAAGTGTGCGTGACCTATGCGCATGTAGTCTAGGCCCACAAGTTGTACATGCTAGATAGCCTTGTGTTTGAAGACCTGATCGAGACCATGAATTGACAATAAGAGACCTAACGCATTACATTTAGGAAAAACAATATACTTGAAGGAGACCTAACTCCACAAAATTTATACTTGAAAACTCCCCATATCCACGGTAGGCATGCATAGTCCACATAAGTATGCCTCTAATGTAAGCTATTTGTCTATCAAGATGCTTGCTTTTTTCCACCACCTCAATGCCGGACCACAACTCCTTAAGCTCATCAACAAGTGGCTGCAGATATACATCCATATTCTTTACCTTGTAATGACCAGGAACTATCAAGATTAATATCAAATGCCCCTTCTTGGTTGTCATAGTTCACAACTACTACGGGCCAGACACTATATGTTGTGGAACGCAGACCAAATGGATTAACCCCATCCATAGCCAAACCAAGCCGCAAATGACGAGGATCCTTTGCAAAGTCTGGCCATTTCTCATCGATGTGTTTCCACGCCATGCTGTCTGCAGGAATGCGTTGTACACCATCTGTGGAGCAATTCTGGGAATGCCAAGACATGAGACCTGCAATGGAGCTGCTCCTAAACATGTGTTTGATGTGCAGTAATAGTGGAAAATGCCTCAATACGTTTTCTGGAATGGTATCTCCTTGAACATCTTTACGATATCTGTCAGCACCACAAATTAGACATCTTTCCAAGTCCGCATACTTCTTCTGAAATAGGACACAATCGTTGGGACAAGCATGTATGGAATTGTATTCCACCCCAAGCTTTCGAAGTATCTTTCTTGCATCGTCTCTACTTCCAGGCATTGTATTTTGTGGTGGCAGTATGTGATCTTTCATAAGCCTGTACCACACAATAATCATGAACATATATATATCGATACTAGCTAGCTCTATAAAAACATCACTCGATCGGTACCTGCATAGCTCTGTGACACTTTTATCACTCCATCCAAATGATGCCTCAAGATTTAGCAATGCAAGCAACGTCTTCAGGCGAGAAATTCTTGAGCCTTTGTATAATGCCGTGCAAGCCTCTTGCTTGATATCGTCGCCTATGGGATCAATTGCCTCCATAATGGCATCAACCATCTCATCCATCTCTGATTCAAAAGGTATCTCTAGGTGCTGCCAATCATTGATTTCCACCTGTGGATATTCATTGGCATGCACCTCCGATGAATTTGATGCCATCATTATATTAACAGGAGTGCTAGCACTCACTTTTTTAGTCTGAACACATGCAAACCAATTGTAAAATATTGACATGGTCCTCATTGTTGGAGTCCTATCATTCGCATACACATATATATATCATATATACACCTTATTTTCAAAGAATTTTCCGATGATCTATACAACAATGAATTTATCGGTAGCATGTGATGTGCAACCACTTGGTCAATGATGTTGGGATCAAAGCGGCCATAATCTCGCACATGTGCCAACATTACATGACGCTGTCATTGCACGGCCCATTTGTATTGGTTGCAAGGACATGTCACCCTCTGGGATAGATTTGCTTCAACATTCTCATCTTCACTACTCATTTTGCACCTGCACGTACGTACATCTTAGTTTTCAACTACTCTCATGCTTTGATAAACGCTATTTGATGATGCTAAAGGATTTACGGTAAGTATGTAATCCCATCTGTAATAACGCAGATGGGATGACATGCCCTCCTATCCTTATTGGGTATAGGGAGCGCAGGAGTAGGCCAGGAGCATTACCACGCATGAGACCTCTGCTAATCACTTGCGAGAGGTGTTAGCTCCCAATTTCCAATGCTTGAAAGCTATTTGATGATGCTAAAGGATTTATGGTAAGTATGTCATCCCATCTACGATAACGCAGATGGGATGACATGCTCTCCTATCCTTATGGGTATAGGGAGTGCAGGAGCAAGCCAGGAGCATTACCATGCATGAGACCTCTGCTAATCACTTGCGAGAGGTGTTAGCTCCCAATGTCTTTATTCTCACCGGAATTAGGTGGTCAATTCATTCTTGTCTATGCGCTATACGCTAATGTGCGCGCGTATTGGAGCGCTTACGCCTATTCTCTAAGCTAATGCAAGTGCGTGCATATGCACTTGCATTATCTTAGAGCATAGGTGTAAGCAAGATAGACGGTGGGGAATCAGGTGGTCAATCCATTCTTGACTTCAAAAGCATCACTTAACTTGATTCTTAAATTAAACCCTCGCATTCGACTGATAAGGGTAATAATGACTTGTGCTCCATCATGTGGACATGTAGAGTATGTATAAATGCCTAAAGTTTCATCAATATATGCACATGCTTGTGCATATGCGTGTTAAATGGAGCTAGTGAGTGTTAAATGAAGCTAATACAAGTGCATAAGCGCTAATGCAAGTGCATTAGCGCATATGGTCAAGCCTAGAGCGCTAATGTGTGTGCATATGCGCTAATGCAAGTGCATTAGCACCTATGCACATGCAAGTAACCGCTTATGCACACACATTAGCACTGTAGGCTTGACCATAAGTGCTAGCGCACACACATTAGCGCTCTAGGCTTGACCATAAGCGCTAATCCACACACATTAGCGCTCTAGGCTTGACCATAGGCGCATTAGCGCTTATGGTCAAGCCTAAAGTGCTAATGCATGTGCATTAGTGCTAATGCAAGTGCATAAGCGCTTATGCATGTGCATAAGTGCTAATGCAAGTGCATTAGCGCATATGGTCAAGCCTAGAGCGCTAATGTGTGGGCATTAGTGCTAGAATGCAAGTGCAATAGTGCTAATGCACATGCATTAGTGCTCTAGGCTTGACCATATGCGCTAATGCAAGTGCATTAGCGCCTATGCATATGCAAGTAAGCGCTTATGCACACACATTAGCGCTCTAGGCTTGACCATAAGTGCTAATGCACACACATTAGCGCTCTAGGCTTAACCATAAGTGCTAATGCAAGTGCATAAGCGCTAATGCACTTGCACTAGTGCTTATGTTCAAGGCTAAAGTGCTAATGCACTTGCATTAGTGCTAATGCATGTGCATTAGCGCTAATGCAAGTGCATAAGCGCTTATGCATGTGCATAAGTGCTAATGCAAGTGCATTAGTGCATATGGTCAAGCCTAGAGTGCTAATGTGTGTGAGTGCATTAGCGCCTATGCACATGCAAGTAAGTGCTTATGCACACACATTAGCGCTCTAGGCTTGACCATAAGCGCTAATGCACACACATTAGCGCTCTAGGCTTGACCATAAGCACTAATGCACTTGCATTACCGCTAATGCGTGTGTATTAGTGCTAATGCGTGTACATTAGTGCTAATGCATGTGCATAAGCACTTATGCATGTGCAAAAGGGCTAATGCAAGTGCATTAGTGCATATGGTCAAGCCTAGAGTGCTAATGTGGGTGCATTAGTGCTAATCCAAGTGCAATAGCGCTAATGCACATGCATGAGTGCTCTAGGCTTGACCATATGCGCTAATGCAAGTGCATTAGCACCTATGCACATGCAAGTAAGCGCTTATGAACACACATTAGCGTTGTAGGCTTGACTATAAGCACTAATGCACACACATTAGTGCTCTAGGCTTGACTATAAGCACTAATGCAAGTGCATAAGTGCTAATGCAAGTGCATTAGCGCTAATGCACTTGCATTAGCACTATGGTCAAGCCTAAAGCGCTAATGCACTTGCATTAGTGCTAATGCGTGTGCATTAGCGCTAATGCAAGTGCATAAGCGCTAATGCAAGTGCATAAGCGCTTATGCATGTGCATAAGCGCATATGATGAAGCCTAGAGCATTAATGTGTGTGCATTAGCGCTAATCCAAGTGCATTAGCACTCTAGGTTTGACCATATGCACTAATGCAAGTGCATTAGCGCCTATGCACATGCATAAGCGCTAATGCACTTGCATTAGCACCTATGCACATGTGGTCAATTCGTGTGTGTGTGTGTGTGTGTTTCTCTCTCATTATCTCTCTCTCTCTCTCTCATTCTCTCTGTCTCTCTCTCTCTCTCTCTCTCTCTCTCTCATTGTATACGTGTGTGTGTGTGTACATGCATGTGTTGTGTGTGTGTGTGTGGGAGGGACAAATATGGAGAAGGGATAGGGAGCATGAGAGAGGAGGAGAAGGAGGGAGCATACCTGGTTCTCCCTCCTCTCCTCGTGTGTGTGTGTGTGTGTGTGTACTGTTGTGTTCTCTGTGTGTGTGTGTGTACTGTTGTGTTGTGTGTGTGTACGATAGGGGGGAGATGGGGGGAGATGGGGAGACATTGGGGAAGATTGGGTCTAGGTCATACCTGTTTCTTGCGCACAAAACCCCTCGAAAACCTGCACCGCACGCGGCGAAATGAGCCCGTGGTGCAAATATGTAAATTTTTTTAATTTTTTGAGAGTCAGTATAAGCATCGGTATTAGCGTCGAAATGAGCATCGTTATGTACCGACGATCATACCGACGCTAATACCGATGCTTATACCGACGTCTATCCCGATGATTGTAACGACCCTAGTACCGACGACGACAAAAAGCGTCGAGGAGCTAACGTCGGTAGTATGATATGCATCTGTTGTAGTGTTTGGGCTCAAAATTGAACAAAATTGTTCCAAACTTGATAATCCTTTGCCATCAGAGTGCCAAAGGACCACCTGAGAGAGTTGTCAAGTCAGATCTGTAAAAAGCTGAATTTCATGAAAGTCGCGACTTTAATGAAATAGGCATTCTGCTTGTCAAAAGTGGGATCTAACTTGATAGCCTTGTTCCTTGCATCTTGTTTAGTACCCTTACCAAGTTTGAGGTCATTTGGACTTATTTTGCATCATGCTTTAATCAATCTAGTACATTTCAGAGCTTGAAAAGAGCAGATTGACCCTAATCTGATCTTTTACAGTTCCAACCCTTATACATGCATGTTGCCAAGGCATCACCAAACAAGGTTGGGTACTTAAAAGTGGAAAAAGGGCCCATTTTATTAAAGTCACGACTTTAATGAAGTAGAGCCTGGAAGAAGCTGAAGCAAAACTGAGTGGATAGGCATTTAGAACTTGCTTTAACTTTCTCCCCTTTGCTTTCAAATTTTGAAATGCATACTCTGAACTCCAGGTATTAGCAGATAAGCATCAAAGTTGGCCCTAAACTGACAATTTTCTTAGTTTGGATCTAATTTAGACTCCAAATTGAGATTCTAAAACAAGGACTTTGCTAAGGGCAATAAGGTATATACACTGGAAAAATCAAATTTCAAAAAAGGTTGAGTTTATTAAAGTCGCGACTTTAATGAAGTAGGGCCTAGGAAGGGTTTTGAGCTGAAGTGAGTGCATAGGTTTGTTCCTCATGCTTAGTAGAGCACCCATCAATTTTCAAAAGTGAAAAATCAATTTCTGAGCTCAAGTTATAGAAGGTTGAAAAAAACGACTTTCATACTTGGTCAAATTCGCGACTTTCATGATGAAAACTCTGTTTTTGAACTTTCACTAGAAAACTCTGATTGAGACACAGTCAATTAGCAGAAACCTGGAAGGGTTGCTTTGAGCTTAGATAAGGGAAGAGAAAAGGGAAAAGAAAAGAGGTGAGGCTAAAAAAAAATAAAAGTCTGGAGACTTTTTTTCGGTCATTGGTGCCATATCGAGGGAGTGTAAGTTTCACGTCGATACGAGATCCCTGATACCCATATTGAAAATTTCAGACTCCGGACGATTTTCGCATAGTAAACTCACTATGGGAAACTAACAAAAAATCTGGCAATTTCGCCTGAAAAAAGTGCGCTTTTTTTTTTTTCATGCAGTATTGTTCTACTACCTTCGAAACGAGTTCTGGAGAAGTTTGGGTAAATTCAAAATTTTTGAAAATTTCTCAAAAAAATTGACCCAAAGTAGTCTCAAAACATTCCAAAACAGGAAACTAGTCAAACATGTAGTACTTGCAGATTTTCAGCATATTGGGGCACACATTGGCTTTGATTGCAACTGATGCACAAACTTAGCACTAAGTGTAGGCATTGACACCAAAGAAGAAGCCAGATACTGCTAAGGTTTAAATTTGTTGACTACAGGACTCAGCCGTTGGGCACTCAACTAGTGATCACAGGTTGGTCAGGACAAGAGATTTGTAGAGCAGCTGATGGACTTCAGCAAAGGACAAGGACATAGCAGACGGTACTTCATTGGAGCAAGGTATGGGTTTCTAATACTGTTCTGAAAAAAGTCTCTATGCACCTTAGGTCGGGAGCGTATTATAGATCAGGTAACCAAGCAACGGTAGATGGAAGAAGTAGGGCTTCTACACACGAGAGCACAACTAGAACGCCAAAGTTTAGTGCACAAATAGAGGAAGAAGCGGTCTACGAGACAGACTCCAATTTAAGCATGGCATCTACTTCCACAGCTAACACTGTTATGCTCGGAGTGGAGTTAGAGTACAACACGCAGATACGTTATGAAAGGGAGAATCTGCATGGGGCAAAGATCTACAAGGACCAGTTGGACCAGTACGTGGTTAAGGTTGAAGACCATCCCACTGCGTTCAATCGAGCACCCTGGGTAAACTACCAAGGAGATCGCTATATGGGGAGAGATGGGGCCATGTATCTCATTGTGCCTGATCCTAAGATAGTCAATTTCCTAGGGAATGTTACGCCAGTAGAAGCGGATCCACTGAGACCTCAGGAACCTCCAGCGTTAACTCTAGCTGATTACAAACTAGTGAATGCCATGTGGACTCAACGGGTCCCTATAGATGATGAGACCAGGGCTGTGTACAGGCAAGAAGATTCAAGGACTGAGTTTTCTATTTGCGTGATAATCGTCCTAAATACAGCTTAGATGCGGATAAAGCCTTGTATGTATACGTACAAACAGTAGTGACAGGAGGAGGACTGCCAACTATATTTTTGGACAGATTTGGCTTTGAGTGGGAACTCCTCTTAGAAATTGAAGTAGGTGGGATAATGTACATGGGTAATCCTATCTCTAGGTTTGGGGGTGTGGGAATCGGAACTCCAGGTTTGGGTTTTAGAACCCCTCCCAGCATCCTAAGGCCAACCTATAGCGGATCATCCATGCCATTGTCAAAGCCTATGCCTAGACCAGCAGTGTCACGGACCAAGAGTGTCATTCTCTAGTGGGCTTGCAAGACCAAGTGTACCACCGGGGTTTAGACCACTGGGATTGGTAAACACGCATGCCTTGAGTGGTCATCCAGCCAATAGAGGGCCAACAAGACCAATTTCAACTTCATTATTCCATGCTCCTTTGGGATCTACTGGGTTCAGTCCAGGGGGATCGCCATGGGAGACACCCCACAGCAAAGTAAGACCATCGCATTTCCAAAAGTGGGTTAAGAAGTTTAGCGGAGCAGGGGACCCTTACGACCACCTAGCTTCATTCAATCAGATAGCTAGAGTAGAAGAGGTCGATGATCTTCATACTTTGGTAGAAGGATTTGGGTTAACCCTAGAAGGAAAAGCCTTATGGTTTCATACTCTAGATCCATGTACCTTCAAAGATTTTAACGCTATGGAAAAGGATTTTGTTGGATTGATCTATGAATTTAAACAAGGAGAAAAGGATTCTGTGAGAGATTACGCTAACAGATTACGCCAATACATCTCTAGATGTTCAGAGGAAGAAATGCCGGGACCAGAGAAATTAGTCTCTATATTCTTGAAAGGACTAACAAACAAATCCTTGCATGCAAGCCTCTATGGCAAGAAACACACCGTCTCGAATGATTGCATCTACGATGCTATAGACATAGATGAAAATTACGACATCTATGAAAAAGACAAGCCTATTACGGCCTTAGATGCATCAAGTGCAAGGAGCTCCTTAGAGAGTGATAAGACCAAGCTTGGAGATGCTGAGGCCATTGCAGAGATGGTCATGCGCAAAATGAACCAAGTTTTTTGACCACCTCAAAGGAAACATAGATGTGAGCTCTGCGGAGGAGACCACCCAGCATCATAATGCTTGCCTAAGCAATATACACAGAACATAAAACCTCCAAGGACAGACAAGTGGTGTGATTTTGAGAAAAAGTGGACAAATCATGAGTCCCAAGAATGATATCATCGCAAAAGGTACCTGAGAGAACAGGGGATGGCTCAACAACCAATGGGAGCACTTGAACCCGAGTACTACCAAAGAGTAGGAAATCCACGTTTTGTAGCACAAGGAGTGGAAAGAGCGCAACCTATTCTAGGAAATCAGCCTTCTTTGCAAGGAATGGCTCCCGTGAGATTCCTGCTACTTGACGAGATGATATATGATGGAGCAATGGTTCCAGTCAGCCGATACTATGATGAGGAAAGTGGATTCACAACTGATAATGAGCTTACTACACTAAGTCCTCCTGACATGCCATCGGTAGTACCTGAAGATAATTATCAAATGGACCATAACACATTGTGGTTTATAGCCAATGGGGGAGTTGGACAAATGGGACCAGGGCTAGCACCTAGACCGTATAGACCAGCGCCTACAGGCACTCCTCAAGGACCAGACTTTAAATGCAAAAAGGATCACTCTACAAGAGCGTGTCCTCTTCCCAAAAAGGAAAATCTGGTAACATCTACTGTACCACCATTGGTAAGGCATTGTGCTCACTGCGGAATCAAACATTTTGTACAAGACTGTCCAGTGAGACCGGCATTAGGTAAGGTGACCCTCAACTTCATTGAAATGATACCATCCACAAGTGCACCTAGTTCATCAAAATCTGAAAAGATTTCATCAGAATTTGAAAAGATTGTTCCTATAAAAGTCATCACTAGATCTCAAGCATAAGCTAAGCAAAGAGATAAAGATGAAAAGAAAGAAACCCCTAGTGAGATGAGAACCCCCAACGAGAGCTCCAAAAGTGCTATAAATAGTTGGAAAGCTAGAAGGGAAAGGCGTGCTGCGAGCAAGAAACGTAAAGCTGAACAAAGAAAAAAAGAAACCAAAGAAAAACCAGAAAAACAACTAACAAAAATGAAAATACAAACAAAGAGACCAACCTTGTAAAAGAGAAAGAGAATAAGATGCGAGGAGAAGCGGGTTCACTACCAGCGGAGAAGTTCTTTGAACCATTTGACACCTTGTTAAAGGCTTATGAAGCTAGACTGGAACCCCTAGAAACAATAGAAGAACGATGGAAGAACTACCCTGACCCTGCCCAAGAGTCTAGGCAACTAGAGATCTACAAGAAATTGGTCGAGGTAGCTCAGGCAATGAAAGAACAACAGAAAACCAACAACCTTCTAGAAACAGAAGCTAAAGAGGGTAATCATGTAAGAAACTATGATGACAAGATGTCTGTCATTCTAGAAGAAGAAAACAAAACGGGACACATAGAGAAAGAGGTAAAGAAAAACGAACCCGTCATGATACCTAACACTAGTGTACCCAAGGTAGATGAAGAGTGGGCAAATCAACTGTGGGAAGCTATGAAACATACTCAACCGAGAGCACACTCTCTAGAAGAACCGGCGCTAGAAGAGATCGATTTCGATCAAAAAACACTAGAACTTGAATTGAGATTGGAGTATGGGGATGCGGGGTCAGAGAAATCTGAAGATAGAAAAGCTGAAACCCTCAAGACGTTGCCTTCTTATCAAGGTGACTATGAGGCTAGATCAGACATAAAGAGACTCCCAACAATCAAGAACCAATAGCCAGCTATCATGGATTTGGTCAATCTTTCCGCCTTAATGTCAGCTCCAATCAAGATCACGCTACCCCTAGCGGATGTGCTGAAAGTAAAACCAGAACTGTGGAAAGATGTGGGTAAAATGTTAATGAGGTTAGGAGTGGAAGTTCCTATCTCAGAAACCATCTCAGCCTAGCGAGCTGAAAAGGAAACCAAGAAAGTGTGTCAACCATTACCAATAAACAAAGTCGTAGAATACTGTGAAGGGGATGATGACAACATGACAGTACTAGTGGAGTTTGCGGGGAAACGATCAATAGCCATCCTAGACAGTGGGGCGGGCATAGCCATAGCCACAAAGAGAATTTGGGAAAATTGGGGAAAACCGGCTCTTTGCAAGACAAGGATGAAGTTGCAATTAGCAGATGGGTATGAAGAAAGACCTATAGGATTGCTTGAAAAAGTAGTATTCACATCCTGTGGAGGAGCAAACCTTTGTTGTAGTAGATTTTGGGTTAAATCCAAACTATGACATCATTCTTGGAAGACCATTTATGCGTCAACTGAAAATGCTACAAGATTGGGGATTTAATTATATCTACTTACGGCAAGAAGGTGCCATTACGCGGATAAATCTAGCTGATCACTCTTATAGAGATGTGGCGAGAACCCCTGTAGAGGATTTTGAGTCTACCACTACAACCGACAAGTCTACTAAACCATCATGGATGAGTTCACAAACGCCGCTATGGATGTGTGGAGCATCTGGGTGTGGGAGTGAAGGGAAGGCGGAGTGCACTAAAGACCCAGAGGGCCAAGATGAAGCCTATGTTCTTGAGCAATTCCCTGAAGCACAATTAGAGCCCGCCGCATGGAAAGATGTTCTAGCAACTGTAGACGTATGTGTGAACGAAGTAACTCCAACAGTTTTCTACAACAAAAAAGGGTACGACATCATCCCTATTCAAATGGTGAGAATAATCGCAGGACCAACAAAAAACTATGAGGAGGAAACTTCAGAGAACCTTGAGGATGATGCACTGTGCGAAATGGCAAGGATTCCAAAAATCTGTCAAATGACTGGAACCAAGGAAGAGGATCCTTAATGCCTAAGACCTTACATTTGTGTGGAACTAGGACAATTACAGATACCCCATTGTGCATTGATAGATACGGGAGTGGATTTGAACTCTATAAGCTATGACACTTGGGATAGCATTGATCAACCACCACTCAAACATTTGACAACACAGATTGGAACCTTTGTTGGCGATCATTCTACTGTAGCAGGGTTAATCGAGTTGCCTCTTTTCATTGGCAGTAGTAATTCTAATCTGGTGCACAAGTTTTATGTCATGAAGTCAGGTACAATGCTCACGCTGATGATCCCTAGGTCAACCATGGCAACGCAAATACAATTGTAGACCTGATTGGAAGAGAGAGGGAGTATGATTCACCGTGGAAAATACAGATGTATTTGAACCATTCCTCAGCAAAGAATGCTATCAAGATACAGAGTCTGATGCATCAAATGATGAAGAACCATTCCCAACACTTCCACAAAGATAACAACAGCCCTCAACAAGTCAAGTAGGTGTGGTACAAGCTAAACGGAATCAAGGAAGGAAGCCTCCTGTACAACAAGCCAAAGTGAACTATTGGACATCAAACCGTTATCAAATATGAGTTCCAAAAAGGCTAACACAAGCATAAAAGGACAAAAAATTCATGTGGATTCCAAGAAAGAAGTGCACTACTCACCTGCAAATTCCTAGACAATCTAGTGGTTCCACAAGCGGTCAGGGGAGAACAAAGAATAAGAAGAAGTCGTTATAGACTTCAAATTATGTGCCTACAGCTCTTTACAACTTTCAATGGATCCCAATGAACACTTTACAAGCACAAGGATATTATGAAGGAGCAAGGTATATATGGCTTCCTAAGCAATGTAAAACTTCTTCAATCCTTTCTCCACAAGTACAGGTACAAATGCCAAAGATAACCAAAGTTACAGGTCAGCAATGGAAACCAAAGGCTTCAAGCGCTACACTACAAAATGAATTGCCAAAAATGGATAGGCGATTGCAAAAGCCTTCCATGAACAAACCAAAGCAAAAGGCTACAATGCAAGAAAAAGGTAAGTGGGTGACCAAACCACAACCAATGTCTATACAGGAAGACATCGTCCCCGAATAGGCATCCACATTGAGCCCGCTCATTTTCACGCCAATCACACTAACATTAAATGAACCTGAGAAATATAATGGCAAAGGGTTCACGGATAAAGCACAACAATTTGCTCAGAACTTGTTTGGTCTTAACATGCAAATAGTGATGCGATACCAACAACAATTGGAAAATAGCTGGAGACTGCACTTTATCGGCACACCAAGTTCTGACAAGACTAAGAAAGCTTAAACCTTGCCAGCAGATACCCTTGGACCATATTTGCTCCAAGATCCACTTCTCGCACATCATAATTGTTCATACATGCATTGACTATGGAACATATAGGGCCACATTACATGGCCATGCATAGACACTATTTCTTTTCCCATGCAAAAGACTACAACAACGGCAACACAACACTTCTTCCCCTTCAAGTAATTCAACTACTAGTATCCGGGGGTGGACACCACTTTGGGTTTGGGGGAGGCAACAACGTGGGAAGTAGGAAGCAGGAAGCAGGAAGCAGGAAGCAGGAAGCACTGAGAAAACTAGCACCATTTTCAGGAAATTGACTCCATGCACAGGTTCAATAACATCAGTACATTACATTGCATGTATGAGAGCAATATGCACATGTCAAGATCACCAAAAACCATCACTTGAACACTTTCAAAGTTTGTCAAATGGTCATTTTGATCATTGCAAGTGCATCATGAGTCTATTCTTGTAATTGAGTGCAGAGGGGTAGTGTCTTAATGTCATCAGAGAGTCTGCAAAGGCCAGTTCATCAAAAGAGTCTACAAATCCCTAGATAATTAAAGTCGCGACTTTAATCATCTTAGGCTTCTGGTCAATTTCAGCTGAGGTGGACCATACTTTGTTTTAAACATCATGATTAGGCATCCTAGCTCTTAGGGACATCAATGAAGTCAATCCATGTATTCAAGTGGGAAAAAAGGTCAAGAAGATAACTCAAAGAACCTCAAAATTGGGCCCTAAACACTGTAAAACACACAAAATGTAATGTGAATGCATATGGATGCTTGGTAACTGTTTCGGGGAGCTCCGACGGAGTCATTTACGAAGCAAGAGCAGTGAAGCTTCAAAGCGGAAGTTAAGCAGGAATTATTTCTTTTTCATAGGAAATCCTGTAGTGTGTACATAGCCAAAGCCAATGTATTTACTTTTGAATATATGGGGGTTGAAGCTTCCAGTTTGTAAAGGTTTTGATCCCATAACCTATTGAGTGGTATATAAGTGAAAAACTTGTAATTTTAAAGGATCCTTAAGTACACACACTGAAAGAAGAGCTTTCAAAGAGAAGAAGTGATTCTTGTGGCGCTCCCTACGCGCACACATTGTAACCATTTCCACTTTTGATTCATAGTACAGATTCCCCTTGCTCTCCTCTACTTATCTATGTCAATTAATCAAGTTGTTTGACTGAATTGTCTGTGAAATTAGCTAGATTTACCTCTTGCTAAATGCGTCTCAATTGGTTGTTAAGAGCTGTAATTGAATAACTTCTTTTGTAAGAAAGGGTTACTAGGATTAGTTCAAGAAGGTGCTAAGGTCATTTTCCTCAAATTTACTATTTTTGTGTGTGCTTTTATTAAAGTCGCAACTTTAATAATGTCTCAAAATAGTGATTTCAGAGCTTGATTATGTTCTTTAGCATGTTCTTAGTCTATTGTGTGAACCCACGCATTAAAACATCCACCGGTTGCATTGATTTCACATAGGATAAGGTTGCGGTTAAGGAGTCTAATCCGTTGATTAATCCTCATTTATGAGTGTGTTGGTTTCTTGATTGCTTGTCCCTCATCTCTTAGTATATAGGTGTGTTACCGTGGTGCTTGACACGCCCACGTAGCTTCCATGCACTAGCCGGGTAGCTCCCCCAAATCTGACATTTCTATGTTTGTTTGTGAAAGCTATGCTATAGATGCCCGTCTCGGCAATCTGCAAACAATGGCACCGCTGTTGGGGAGCCATATTTAGGCTAGAGTTTCCACCTTAGGCACTTCATGTGTTAGTGGTAGGTTAGGATCTCCCATTGTTCACTTTTAGTTAGTTTAGTGAGAGGTTGGAAGGAGGCTTCCAAGGCTCTTGAGAGTAGCCAGGGGTGGGGGACCACCAAGGACTTTCATTTCAGGTTAGTGAGTGGATGTTGAGATGAGGTGAGTGTGGGACATTCATCGTCGGACTAGCCGATCTGGATTGATAAATCATTTGGGATTTAGGACTCTTGTGAGCTCTTTGGAGCATTTTTCAATTAGCATTTTGCTTATTTTTTGTGTATTTTTGTACCGTTTTTCATTTATTTGTTTTGTTTCATGTTTGTTAGGATTAGGGTAAGTAGGTTCAGCACCGATCTTGCATTTGGATGACATTTGCACATGTTAGATCAAATTTACACTTTTCATGTTGTTTGAGTAAACTGTGCATTTGCATAACTTTTTGCAGTTCAAATTCTGTTTTGACTGATATATACAGTGTATTGACATAAGGATTACTGTTGAAATCTTCAAATCATCAAAAATTACCATATGCAGCTCTGTCATTAAAGTCGTAACTTTAATGTTTTCAGGCCTGGAGAGACTTTTTTGAGTTTTTGAAGTTTTTAGGTTGTTAAGTGCATCTTAATAAACCCCCATTCTAACTTTGAGCCCAATTGGATGTTTTTTGCATCATCCTTGCATAAGATTGGTAAATTTCGGAGTTTGAAAAGAGTAGAACAAGCATTATCTTGACTTTTACTGCTTCATTCCTGAAACCAGAGTGCATACACCTTGGCCAAACATCATACAACAAGATGGTATCATCAAAAGTGCAAAAAGCGTACTTTTATTAAAGTCGCAACTTTAATAAAGTTGGCCTTCTGCTAGTCCAAACTGAAGTTTGATTGTTCATGTCTTTTCAGGGTAGTAAGGTTAGTACACCAGCCAAGTTTGAAATCATTTGGGGTTATTTTACATCATCCTTGGTTGAAATAGTAACTTTTAGGCTGAGAATAGGCTTGATTTGAACTGTAAACAAGCATCAGTGCATCCAGAGTTGATTTCACCTTGCATACATACTTTTCAAGTAGTGGTTAACCCACCCAGCTTATCAAAAAGTTCAAAAAAGCAGTAAAACCCTCTTATCATTAAAGTTGTGACTTTAATGATTTGTGCCTTCTGCTAGTCAGAACAAGAATCCGACATGATAACTTTGTTCATTGCATGCTAATTAGCTACTGTCCAGAAGCTGAGAGCATTTGAAGTTATATTGCTTCAAGTTCTTGCCAATTTTGTATATTTACAACCCGGGGAGTCCACTACATATAAGCCCTATATACAACGTGCGTTCAAGTAGTAATTAAAAATCCCCTTGCCTGTGAATTTTAAGTGAATAAAACTACCCCTTTTCTTTAAAGAAACTTACGGATTTTTTTCAAAATTGGATTTAAATACCCCTCATGTAAATACATTTCTGTAAATTTATGTAATTTTTTGGTAGTAAAAACCCCCTCTGTATGCACGCACGTTGTATGTTTACATATAAGAAGGTGGACTCCCCGGGATTTACAACTGGATAATAGCTAGAAGTGTGTACATATTGCATGTTTTCTTGAGTTTGAAGCTTAACCTTGTTGATTAGGGTCTGCTAGTATACAATATAGAACCTTGCAGTGTAGTCAAAAGATGAAAAATGCCAGGTTTATTAAAGTCGCGACTTTAATAAAAACAGGCCTAGAGGTGAAATTTTTGAATTTTGACTGTTGCAGGTTTAGACCTTGCATTCATTGGCCCAACTATTCAGTTAAAGTTGAAAAAGCTTGTTCCAATCTCAAGATACAAGTGAATCAGTAAAGCTAGACAAAGTTGCAACACTTGTAAATTTTCACCGTTTCAACAACTTTACACTTAGCTCATCATTGGATTGCATTGTGCAGTGTATATAATAGCACACACAATTAGAGAGAAGCCACATACTGCTTAAAGGATAAATTTTGTGTACAGGTTTTGAGTTGTTGGAGAAGCTGGGTTTTCTGAGAGCATACCAAAGGGGACCAACTTCAACAAAATTCAAGCAAGGAAAGGAGATAGGTACTAGCAATACAAGTTAGTTCTTATCTTTTTAATTAAAGTTGTAGAAAGCCTCTATGCAACTTAGGTCAGGAGTATTTCACCAATCTGGATACCAAGATGTTGTAGATGGAAATAGTAGAGCTTCCACCAACTTAGGTCAGGAGTATTTCACCAATCTGGATACCAAGATGTTGTAGATGGAAATAGTAGAGCTTCCACCAACGAGAGCACAGCTAGAACACCTAGTTGGAGTGCACCAATAGCAGAAGAGGTAGCCTACAACTCAGACTCTGACTTAAGCATGGCATCCACTTCCTCAGCAAATGTTGCCAATGCGGGAGTGGACTTGCTGTATGACACGTAGATACGTTATGAAAGGGAGAATGTGCATGGCATAAAGATCTATAAAGATCAATCTGACAAGAATATGGTTAAAGTTGAGGACCATATCACTGCGTTTGATCCAGCACCCTGGGTGAATTTCCAAGGAGATCGCTACATGGGTAGAGATGGAGCCATGTACCTGATTGTGGCTGATCTAGAGGTAGTTGATGTCCTTGGGAATGTTACACTAGTGGTAGATCCTTTGAGGCCTGAGGGACCTCCCGACATAACTCCAGCTGGTTACATATTAGTGAATGCCATATGGACTCAACGGGTCCCCATAGATGATGCAACCAAAGTTGTGTTCAAGAGGGAGGATTTGGGGACAGAGTTTTTCTACGTTCGTGACAATCCTCCTGATTACAGATTAGGTGTTGACAAAGCGTTATACGCCTATGTACAAACACCAGTAATAGGAGGGGGCATGCCAACTATATTCTTAGATAGATTTGGCTTCGAGTGGGAACTCCTCCTAGGGAGTGAAGTAGGTGGAATCACATACTTAGGCAATCCTATCTCTACGGTTGGGGGAATGGCAATCGGGACTCTAATGTTTGGACTTAGACCTCCTCCGAGTATCCTAAAACCTACTTATAGTGCGTCAACTATGCCACTTTCTACTCCCAGACCTACAGTAAGCGAGCCGAAAGTGTCATTTTACAGTGGGGCTTCCTTACCAAGTGTACCACCTTTAGTCAGACCAGTGGGATCATTCTATTTGCATACCATGGGTGGTCATCCAACCACAAGAGGGCCAACAAGACCACCATCAACACCTTTGTACCATGTTCCTACAGGTTCTAAAGGGTTTACGCCAGGTAGATCCCCATGGGGACCATCAAGAAACAAAATGCGGCCATCCAACTTCCAAAAGTGGGTTAAACGATTCAGTGGATCTTGGGATCCATATGATCATTTAGCCTCATTCAAGCAGGTTGCCAGAGCAGAAGAGGTCAATGATCTCCACTGTTTAGTGGAGGGATTTGGCCTGACATTGGAAGGCAAAGCGCTATTGTGGTTTCAAACCTTAGATCCCTTAGCCTTCGGAGACTTTAATGCCCTAGAGCGTGATTTCATAAGTGCGTTTACCAAAACTGGCATAAAACATAGTGTCAATCAACTCATTTATGATTTCAAGCAAGAGGAGAAAGAATCAGTCAGGGACTGTGCTAACTGTCAAAGACAATACATAGCTAGGTGCCCAGACAGTGAGAAGCCAAACGCTGACAAGCTGGTTTCCATCTTTCTGGAAGGTTTGCTAAATAAGAGTGTGCACGCTAACTTGTACATGAATAAGCACACCACCTTGAACGCTCAGGGGGTTCAGCTAAATTTTTTTTAGTGTACCACGTGAGCTCAAATGAAGGGGTGTTTTAATTAGATAAATTTAGAAATTTTAACAGGATTACATTTACAGAAGGGGTTTTTTAATTCAACTTTCAAAAAAAATCATTTAGCTCATAAGTAAATAGGGGCTGTTTTATTAGGGAAATTTTTTATGTAAGGGGTTTTTTAAATACCCATTGAACGCACGTTATACCAACAGTTTTCTAGTAGTGCACCCCCCGAGCTTGAACTAGTGCATCTATGATGCTATTGATCTTGATGATAATTGCAATATCTATGGGAAGAATAAGCCCATCATAGGATCAACTGCACCAAGCACTAGAGGCTCGGTTGACACGGATATAACCCATCCGGCAGATGCTGAAGCCATAGCAAAGTTGGTAATGCGAAAAATGAACCAGGTGTTCAAGCCACCACAAAAGATGCAGCACTGTGACATTTGTGGAGGAGACCATCTGAGAGGACAGCGTCTTCTGAAGGAAGACCAGCCAATGCAGAGAGTGCCATGAACGGACAAGTGGTGTAACTTTTTCCAAGTTTGGACAAATCATGAAACTCCGGAGTGCTACCATCGAATTAGATTTATGATAGAGCAAGGCGTGGCACAAGCACCGGCTCCTCAACAGGCTCAGTATGCACCAAGGGTTAGAAATCTAAACTATAGGAATCCAAACTGTGTAGCACTAGGAGTAGAAAGAGCACAACCTTTGCTAGGCAACCAACCACCTTCACCTGGAGCAGCTCCAGTAAGATTACTGCGAGCTGAAGAGTACGTTAATGAAGGATCCATGGTTCCTGTGGATTATTATGTAGAGGAGAGCGCTGAGTCTTCACTTAGTCTAGCATCTGTGACTACTGGTTTCATGGATGAATCTTTAGCTATCCACGTTGGAGAGTTGATACCAGATGGATCATAGCACCTTATGGTTCATAGCTAACGGGGGTGCAAGACAAGGAGGGCCTAGACAGGCACCAAGACCATATAGACCTGCACAACGAGCTGGACCACCTAGACCTTTCTATAATTGTGGGGAGGATCACTGGATAAGGGACTGTCCCTATTTGAAAGAAAATAAGGGAATAGGGCCGACATTGCCTAACCTAGTGAGATACTGTGCTGATTGCGGAATCAAGCATTTGGCACAAGATTTCCCGTCAAAGCCAGTAGCTAAGCCGCCGGTCACTCTCAACCTTGTTGAAAAGATACCATCTGCGAGCTCAAGCTCATCATAATTTGAAAAGGTTATACCTTTAAAGGTCATAACGAGGGCGCAGGAAAAAGCTAAAGAAACGGCACGAGAGGATGAGGAGGAGAAGGAAATTCCCAGTGAGAGTTCCAAAAGCGCTAAAAACTGTTGGAAAGCAAGAAGGGAAAGGCGAACTGTGAGCAAGAAACACAAGGCTGAGCAAAATGAGAAAGAAGACAAAGACAAACCAGAAAAAGTGACAAATAAAAAAGAAAAGAAAAACAAAGAGACAAGCCCTCTAAAAGAAAAGGAAAACAAGATGCAAGGAGAAGCGGGATCAGGACTAGCGGAGAAGCTCTTCAAGCCGCTTGATGCCATGTTGAAAGCTTACAAAGCAAGGCTAGAACCGCTTGAAACCAAGAGCGATGGAAGAACTACCCAGACCCTGCACAAGAGTCCAGGCAACTGGAAATCTATAAGAAACTGGTAGAGGTAGCTTAAGCCATCGAAGAACAACACAGAACAAACCAACTTCTAGAAACAAAAACTCAAAAGAAAAATGAAACAGCCCATGACGAAAAATTATCGGTCATTCTAGAAGAAGAAAATGAAACGAGAAACATAGAGGAAAATGTAAAGGAAAGTCAACTTATCTTGATACCTAACACTAGTGTTCCAAAGGTAGACGAAGAGCGGGCTAATCAGCTGTGGAAAGCTGTAAAATACGCTCATCCTGAAGCTCATTCTCTAGATGAACCACCAATTGAGGAGATCGATTTTGATCAGAAGACTCTAGAACTAGAGCTAAGATCGGAATACGGAGATGCGGGGTCTGAAAAGTCTGAGGACAGCAAAGCAGACACCCTCAAGACATTACCTTCTTACCAAGGAGACTATGAGGCAAGGTCGAACATCAGGAAGCTCCCTTTAGTACAAAACAAACCCCAGCCATTATCGATCTTGTCAACCTGTCTGCATTAATGTTGACACCAATCAAGGTCACGCTGCCCTTAGCTGACGTCTTGAAGGTGAAGCCGGAGTTGTGGAAAGATGTGGAAAAAATGCTAAAGAGATTAGGGGTTGAAATCCCTATCTCGGAAACTAAGTCAACCTGGCAAGCTGAAAAAGAGACGAAAAAGGTGTATCAACCAGTCCCAATAAACAAGGTTGGAGAATGTTGTGAGGGGGACAATGATAACACTACCATACCAGTGGAGTTTGTGGGGACGAGGTCAATTGCCATCCTAGGTAGTGATAGCCATAGCCACAAAACAAATTTGGGAAACTTGGGGCAAACTAGCTCTTCGTAAGACTCGAATGAAGTTGTAACTAGCGGATGGATATGAAGAAAGAGCTATAGGGCTGCTCGAAAAGGTCACAGTCACCTCTTGTGGAGTCGAGTATGAGAAAACCTTTGCAGTAGTGGATTTTGGGTCAAATTATGATATCATTCTTGGGAGACCGTTCATGCGTCAACTAAAGATGATTCAAGGTTGGGGTTTCAACTATATCTACCTGAGGCAGGAGGATGCAATTACGCGAATAAATCTCGCAGATCACTCTTACAAAGATGTGGCAAGGACCCCTATAGAAGACTTTGAGTCTGCAACTGCAACCAAAAAATCTACAAAACCATCATGGATGAGTTCACAAGCACCTCTTTGGTTGTGTGGTGCCTGAGAGTGTGGAAGTGAAAGGAAGGCGGAGTGCACTAAAGACCGAGATGGAGATGACAAAGCATACATTCTTGAACCTTTCCTTGAAGCACAGCTAGAGCTATCGAGATGGAAAGATGTCTTGGCAACTGTGGAGGTGTGTGTTAACGAAGTAACCCCAACACTCTTTTGTGACGAAGAGGGCTACGACTTAGTACTTTTCAACACGATCAAGGTAATCTCCCAGAACGCTGAAAACACAAAAGAACACTCACAAAGTAATGAAAATTGTGATGAAGAGTGGGACGAAGTGAGTCTGAAGAGTGGAGACATTGCAACATGTGAAGAGATCACGACTGACTTCAAAAAGTTAGCAGTTCAGGATAAGGTCTCCATAAGTAAGAGACATGAGCAAAACCAAGATAAATGAACCCCAAAATGAGGAGAGTGAGATAGAGGATGAGGAGAGAAATGATCACATTTTCTACCTCTGATGAACTTGACGAGTTTGAAGATCCACCAGAACCCATGGTGATGAAATTACGAAACGGTAAGTTAATTAAATTACCATCTCTTTTGCCAGAACAAGAAAAGCGGAGAAGAAGACAACATCAAGGGCGAACAAAAGGCCAAACAAATCGATATATGCCAGAACTTAAGGGCAAGAAACATTACCTCAGCATGGTGAGTGCAAAAGATTGCGTTAAGAATGAGGTCACGGGGTGTTACTTGACAGACACAACCAAAAGCGTAAAGGAGCCTAAGAAAGAAAAACCAACAAAAACCAAAAACAAAGAAAAGAAAATTGGTGTGAAAGAAGACTCAAAAGTCAAGGAGCGAGCCATGACAAAGGTCATATGGAGAGTTAAATTCAACGAACATAAATGAATGATAAAAGAAGTCTGGACCACAGAGATGGAGGATTCTTCAGATGTTGAATATGGAGTCAGTGTGCCATCCCACTCAGTGCTTAAATTTGAAGCCCGTTTTGGGCTTCAATGGCTGTGCAGGGCTTCAAATGAAGCCCTGCAATATTCTAAAGGCTTCAACCATGAAGCCCAATTTTTCATGCAAGGCTTCAAATTGAAGCCCTCCTAAATCACCAAGGCTTCAAAAAAATATAGTATATAAATTATAATATATATACATGCATGCACGTGTAGTGTGTGTGTGTGTGTGTGTGTGTGTGAGAGAGAGAGAGAGAGAGAGAGATTTTACATATCTTTCTAGCATGTTTAGTGTAAGAGTACATGTATGCATCTGTTTTGTGTGTGTGTGTGTGTGTGTGAGAGAGAGAGAGAGAGAGAGAGAGAGATTATGAATCCCAAAATTTTGTATAAGGTTGCAATTTGAAGCCCATTTGTGGACTCCAAAGCTTCATTTTTTTTTCCATGAAGCCTTACATTAGGCATCAAATTTAAGGCCTGAAACCACTTCAAACAGTATACCATATAGGACAAGAAAATTATCATTCAACAGCCGATTAGGACTTTACAGACCCCTGATGAGTCATATGACGGACCTGAGAATGCAAAAAAGATAGATCTGGCTGGAGAAGGAGAAGAACCTAAGCCTGCTTGGATAGCTAATGACTTAGATCCAGAAGAGGAAGAAATCTTAATTGCAGCATTGAAAGAGTACAAGGACATATTTGCAT
Organism: Cibotium barometz; assembly: GCF_041138505.1. Classification (NCBI taxonomy): domain Eukaryota; kingdom Viridiplantae; phylum Streptophyta; class Polypodiopsida; order Cyatheales; family Cibotiaceae; genus Cibotium; species Cibotium barometz. The sequence continues at coordinate 13,159,662 of NC_141073.1, forward strand.
GGTCATACAAAGATCTGAAGGGCATTGACCCTGAGATATGCCACCATACCATTCCTATGAATGAGGATGCAAAACCATGTAAACAAATACCTTATACTTATAATGATACGTTTGCAAAGATTAAAGAGGAGATATATAAACTATTGGAGGCTGAATTCATTTACGAGATAGAGCACACCAGCTGGGTTTCACCAATTGTGGTAGTGCCCAAGAAGAATCGTAAGCTGCGTGTGTGTGTAAATCTCAAGAAGGTAAATGTTGCAACCATTAGAGATAATTACCCTCTTTCTATCACGAAACATGTCCTTGAAAAAGTAGCAGGAAAAGCAGCTTTTAGCTTCTTAGAGGGATTTTTTGGTTACAACCAAGTTTCCATAGATCCTAAAGATCAACACAAGACTGCATTTGCTACTGAGTGGGGCATATATGCTTACCGAGTCATGCCATTTGGTTTGACTAATGCATCAACCACATTTCAGAGGCTTATGAGTCATGCCTTCAAGGAATACTTAAGAGATTTTCTGGAAGTTTACATGGATGATCTATGCATTCATTCCAAAGAGAGATCTGACCACATAGGGCATTTAAAGCTGATCTTTGAGAAATGCCGTGTCTACAAAATCTGTTTGAACCCAGACAAGTGCGTATTCATGGTTCGACAAGGCAAGATTCTAGGCCATATTGTGTCTAAGAATGGGATTTCGATGGACTTTCAAAAAATCAAGATAATTGTGGAGTTGCCACGTCCACGAAATGGTAAACAAGTGAAGTGTTTTATGGGGCATTGTGGGTATTACCGTAGATTTATCTACATGTATGCCGTTATTTCTAAACCATTATACGGCCTTATTACTATCTTCACTTGGATAGAAGAGTGTGAGATTTCTTTTCAGAATTAAAAGATGCTCTAACAACAGCTCCAATTCTCAAGTCGCCTGATTGGAATCTTATCTTTCATGTGCATATTGATGAGTCAAATTTTTCTATTGGCACTATATTAGCACAACCAGGAGAGCATAAGATGGATTTCCCCATCTCGTATGCGAGTAGACACATGAATAGTGCTGAGCGGAATTACACCACGACAGAATGAGAGGGACTTGGAATGATATATGATGTCAAGAAGTTCCGTCACTACCTATTGGTGAACAAATTTGTGTTCTTTACGGATCACCAAGCATTGATTTATCTTGTGAATAACCCTTGTAACACTGGACGCATTGTAAGATGGTTTATCATCTTGCTTGAGTTTGATTTTACAATGGTTGTAAAGAAAGGAACAACGCATCAACGTGCTGACCATTTGTCGCGCTTGTTGAGCGGAGAAGAGACAAAGGGAGTCGACGATGACTTACCAGACGCATATCTATTCAATATAGAGATGATCCCTAGATGGAGCGAACCATGTGTGTCTCTCATGACGATAGGACAAATAAACATACCACTACCATTACGAGAGAAGAGGGCTTTGATTCAAAGCACATCTCCATTCAAGATGTTGGCAGGACGGATGTATCACTTAGGGAAGGATGGCATATTGAGGTTATGCATCGAGCCTATGGAAAAACCTCATTACTTAGAAAGTGCTCATGTAACAATTGGAGGAATTCATATGGCCAGTAACCAGACGCTTAAGAGAGTACTTTGGGCGGGAGTATGGTGGCCGACCATGAAACAAGAGATTCATGAGTATGTACGACAATGCCATGATTGTAAAATCAAGCCACCTAGACCACATTCTACTTTGTTTCAAGTTACAGTAGCACCGAATTGGAGCAAATATATCATTGAATACTCTCGGGGGGGGGGGGTCACTTGCAAAAAATGTGCCTATCACGAGAGTTCAACAGAAGGACATTTTAAATATTTGAAACTTACAGAAAAATATTTAAAGAGGGGATTAATTTATTATATTTTGAAAAAAACTTACAGATTTGTATAGAAAAGGATACATTATATTCATTCAAAAATTCACAGATAAGGGATTTTCAAAATAGGCCTTGAACGCACGCGATATAGTAAGTTTTCATAGAGTGAACCCCCCGAGTGAATACTTGACTCAAAGACTTCTACTTGAGAACATCTGTAAGGCACGCAAGAAAGCAATTGAGGTAGAGGCCAAGGAATTTGAAATAATTGCCAATCAACTCTACAAGAGAGGAAAGGATCAACAACTTAGGTTGTGTGTGACCAAAGCAGAGTACGTTAGAGTGCTTGAGCAAGCTCATGCGGGATTATCGGGAGGTCATTTTTCTGCCGACACAACTGCTAAGAGCATAATGATGGCAGGATTATGGTAGCCAACGCTTTTTAAGGATGCGATTGAGTTTGTAAAACGTTGTGATGAGTGTCAAAGGGTAAAAGTACCAATTCGCAAAGACAACATGCCTTTGATACCAATGATGGGAGCACCCACTTTTGCCAAGTGGGGCATAGACTTTGTAGGTCCCATTAATCCACCTGTGCATAGAACAAGAGCACAATACATTATTGTTGCTATAGATTACTTGACCAAGTGCTCACTAAGTGGTGTGAGGCAAAAGCTACGACAAAGAGTGATGCAAAGACTACGGCTGCATTTCTTTATGAGTACGTCTTTACAAGGTACGGACTACCCATAGAAATTGTAAGTGATAGAGGAACTCATTTCATCAACGAGGTGATTGAGTACTTACTGGATGAATTTATGGTTATCCATAAAAAAATTTGCACCTTATCACCCACAAACCAATGGCCAAGCGGAGAGCACAAACAAGATCTTATTCACAATGCTCAAAAAGATTGTCGAAACCAAGTGCACTGATTGGGAGTTGAAGCTTAATTCAGCCCTATGGGCATACAGAGTGGCATACAAGAAAGCTATTGGAACAACCTCATTCAACATGGTGTTTGGTCTAGATGCTATCTTGCTGCTAGAATTTTTAATCCCAAAATTACGAGTTGCAAAGGAGCTTGAATGGACTGGACACGAGCTTTCACAACGTCTTGACGAGTTGGAATAGCTTGATGAGTTTCGGCTTAAATATGTTGCTGCAATGTACGCACAGAAGAGAAGACTCAAGAAGTTCCATGATGCTCATATCATCAACAAGGACTTCAAGAAAGGAGATTTCGTGTTGATTTACACACTTAAACAACATCTTTCAAAACTCAAGAAGCAAGGTATGGGTCCTTTCGTTATTCATGAGCTTTCAGCTAGTGGAGCTGTTCAATTAGCAACACTTGACGGTGAGCCAATGGCAAATTGGATAAGTGGATGTTGCGTGAAGAAGTATCATGAGCCCTTGACTCCTGAAATTCTTCAACGTCTTCATAACGCTAAGGAACGTAAGCTCAAAGAGGCCCAAATGAAGAGAGACGCTTTTGAAGAAGGCAAGGAACGAGCACGTAAGCGAAGAATTCAAAAAATCATGGAAATCAAACAAGGGTCAAGCATATGTCAATTGACAAATACACTTGAGGAAGACGCCGACTATTTACGTCCCTACATTTGTGTTAATTGACAGATGCACTTGAGGAAGACCCCAACTGTTTACATCCCTACATTCATGTAGAGATAGGAAATACAAGGATACCTCACTGTGCTTTGATAGATTCAAGTGCAGACTGGAACTCTTTAAGCTATGAAACTTGGGAAAGCATTGGAAAGCCACCGCTTACAAGCACAAACACACAAGTAGGAGGTTTTGAAGGACACTATTCTACTGTAGAAGGCCTACTCAAACTACCTTTGTTCATTGGGGCATGTACTATTAATCTGGTTCACAAGTTTTATGTAATGAAACCAGGTAAGATGTTGACGCCGGTCATCCTAGGACAGACATGACAACAACGGAAATACAATTGTCGACGAGAATGGCAAAGAGAGGGGTGGTTATCAATGCTAATGACATAAATAGCTTTGAACCATTTCTTACAAAGGATAGCTACACGGACACTAAGTCTGAGTCAAACTTCAATGAAGACTCAACCTTTGAAATTCCTCAACAACAGGTGCCTAACAACAAAGATCCTCTTCCACAGACAACTGATAAATAGAAACAAGTAGAAAAGCCAGAATTGTTAAAGCCACATGCATCACCAAGAACACAACATATGAGATGGGTTCCAAGAAAGTTGGCTCAAGCACAAAAGGGCTCAAACTCTATGTGGATACCGAAGCAAACATGTATTCCAAATGAAAGAGTCTTGACACCTGATACAAAACAAAAGAAGAAGGGCTCCGCTAGCAAAAAGCGAAAGACAAAGCACTATCAAGAGCAGCCAAAGTCTTTACATTACATCAGTGAGAAAAATTGCAACCTCCGATGGATACCAAAGCGATGCTTACAGGCACAGGCTATTATGAAGGAGCCGCAAAGCTATGGGTACCAAAAAAGAACACAGGCACTAGTCAAGTGGAAAACAGGACCAAAATCCCAATAAACACAAGGCCAAAGATTCCACAAATTAGTCTTGCACAAACAGTTACAACTTTGACAAAGCCGGCAAGACAACAACCGACAAGAGCTCAAAAAGGTAAATGGATACAAAAGCAACAACATCGGGATGTTAGCACTGTATGGAGAATCAAACACTTCACTTCAACTCTAGAGTCCAAAACTCCAAAACAAACAGTTGAGCGTATCCAAGAGCGGAAGATAAGTACTTCTATCAAAGACAGGGCCTTAAAAATTCAAGTGAAGTTATTTGGAATGAGCTACCATGTATTGTTACATCCAAGTAGTCAACAAGATGAATTCTTATATCCCCTTGACAACTGTGAATTTTGCCATCCGCAGAACTAAAGACAACAAGGAAAAGATTCAAGCAGGGGTAAGGATGAGTGCACAAACCTCTATAGCAGAAGCCCTTGGACCGAATTGCTCCAAGACCCTCTATTTTTGCACCGCATTTCACCTTACACTTGCATTTACTGTGATTGCATATAGGGCTGCATTACACGGCCTTGTATAGGCACTTTTGGTAAACCTGTGCACACACAATAACTTGCTACCATACAAATCATATATGGCAGAGACCCCAACCATCCAGTGTTCGAAAAAAAACCCGGGTATAGTGTAATTTGCACCTGCAGATTTTTAAAATTACCTTCAAATTTGAAACTTAAGGGTATAAAAACCTGTAGATTTTGAGGGGTTGTAGAATAAAAACCTTCAAAATTTGAAAATTTTCTTTATAAATAATTTCACAATTTTTAGATGAAGGTTTTTTACTTTTTGGGAAAATAGTTTTTTTCGAACACTGCAACCATCATGTCTAGGGATGGACAGCACATTAGGTGTGGGGGAGTTGGCATGTAATGCCAGCACTATAGAGCTTCAAGTCAGGAAGAAAAGTCAAGAGTGGTTTGGGCACTGTTTTTGAGCGTTTAAGCGTTTTTCGTTTGATTGCGTTGAATTTTTTGCATACAGTTTGCCCAAACAAGTTTAATAAAGTGGGGACATCGTCAAAAGTGAACCTCTAGGTGTGAGTCTTGTGCATAATTATGTAAATAACAGTTTTTAACTAGTATTTCGTAGCAAATAAGTTAATTTCGGACTCTGAAATCAAGTCGATGAGCCGCAAGTTGATACTAGTCATTCCGTCATGATAAGTGTGATTTATGGATAATTATTGGTACTTTTTGGCGGGTGTTTGGAAAATTTTCCTATTTTCTTTTATTTTCCGCTATTTTTCTTTAATTTTCACTGGAAAAATAAGGCAAATAGGTCCGAAAATTGAATGCGGTTGCAAAAGCCTGATCTATGAGGCAAGGGGAACAAATGAGACAAACCTTGAGTCATTTCGACAAAGTCAAAAATTTCACTTACGGGCCATGTGCGCAGAATGGTAAAATTTAAGCTGCAGGAGCTCCGAGACTCCAAACGACGAACGGAATGACCCGTGATGCATCTAACTGACCTTTTAGGAATAATTGAGTAAAGAAATCATATGCATGGGTCGGGCGGAAAAAAAGTATATTCAAGGGATGCATTCTAGATTCTCATTATCCACTTTTGCATGGTGAGAGAGAGAGAGAAAGAGCTTTTTTGACCTAGAGCATTCGGGACTTCCTCGCTACCGCACGCACTCCCTACATATCCGGTGCTTACACCATGAGAGGTAAGCTTTCTAAACATGTTACTGAACACCTTTATTCATGCATATCAAGTGTACAAATCAAATGTCAGCTGCATGATGCAAAGTTGGGTTTTCATGACCTAGGCCAAAAAGATGACCATGGGAGCTCTTGGGGCAAGGTTTGCTCGATGTAATGTGATACATAAGTGCTAAATAGTGTCTAAAAGGCATCCCCAATGCATTGCATGAAAAATACCTCCTGTGCTGGCTATTATTAAAGTCGCGAATTTAATAACAGAGCAGTATCTAGCAATTTTTTCAACAAAGTTCATATTGCACATGTTTAGGACCTTTAGGGGATCACATACCATGCATCAAAGCATTGTGCACATGAAATTCTCATTAAATTCCATCACTTGGACACCTTTTCAAGTCACACAAATGGTCAATTCAATCATAAAAGGTGCATCAAATATCCAATCATGCATTTGAGGGCATAAAGGACATGTACTAACATCATCTAAACACATCCCATTGCTAACCCTTCAAAAAAGGCTACAAAACCCCAAATCATTAAAGTCACGACTTTAATGAAGTGGGGCATCTGGGTATCTAATGTGGGAGGTGACCATACCATCATGCCAAGGACATCAAGGAGACCAATCCTAGCTATCTAGCACATTAGAGGGGTTGATTCATGTGAGCACGAGGGTAAACTTGTCCAGATTCCGACGTAGAGGACCTAAAAAATGGGCCTAAGACACTATCAAAATACACAGGTGGTAGTATGAATGCCTAGGAAGGCTTAGGAGCATGTGGGCAAGGAGTTTATAAGGTCAGAATGCAAAAATCACGAGGGGGGCTCAAAAAGATTAAAGTCGCGACTTTAATAAAGTAGGGGCTCTGAGATAAATTTCAAGCAGGTGGTCATCCAATCATGTTCTACATATCAAAAGAATTAGCCCTAGCCAGCAAGAGGGTAACATTAAGTTTTCATGCTCCAGTGATAGCTAAATTTCACAATTTCAGAGTCAAAAAACACTAGATCTCATCTGCCAGGCCAAGGAAAATCACCATCTATGGTACAGGGCCATAGGATAGGTCAACGACACGCAAGGAATGCAGCTATGAGGTTTGCACTTCAAAATTAGCTAAAAATGGGGAAATCATTAAAGTCGCGACTTTAATGAAACAGGTCTTTTGGGCATTCAAAGAAGAAATGGAGCATACCACCATGTTCCTGGCATCATGGAAAGTACATCTGGCTATCTAGATTCAAGATTGTCATGTACAGGTACTTGGGATGATCAAAATACAGCTGCGACAAGCCTAAAAAGTGCTAAAAGTGTTACAACCAAGTAAGGAAATTCACAGGTGATGGTTTGAATCAAGATATGGTAATCAGCTAAACATGCTTAATCCTGCTATCAACTTAGAATTTGCAAAAAAAATGCCTGGATAGTGAAATCATTAAAGTTGCGACTTTAATGATTGAGCAGTCTAGAAGAGCTATGAAGGTTTTGAGCACATGTAGGGGTTGTATTAAACATGTATAACAATCCTACCATCTCATATCATCAAAAGACCAAAAGCATGATAAAATAAGACCAAAAAGGACAACTTTAGACTCTGAAATTCACTAGAATGGATCTCATAGGCTAACCAAATGCACCAAAGTGGTTTTGACCTCAAAGAGGAACTTTTCAAAGTGTATACCATGCAACCAAACAAGCAGAACTTGGAAAAAGCTCACACGTGGGGAGATCATTAAAGTCGTGACTTTAATAGCACGATTTTTCAGAGAGCAGTGGGCAGCAAACATAGTAGCAAGGCATTGACGATTACATATTGAGATGCCTGAGATCACTTAAAGATGCCTGGAGCACAAGATATAGGGGCAAGGAGAAAATTTTGGAGCTTTTTCTCTCTGAAAGGAACCTTTTTGGCTGGATGGATGATTCTAAATTATAGGGGAGTTTGATGTGTGATGACTCACACCCTAACACTCAATCAATCCAAATTTTGTACTAACACATGCATACAATGATAATTTAAGCGGATTGGTGAAAAGCGGACTTTGGAATGGTTTTTTACAAAGCAAGAAATTAACTTTCATCAATTGGTTTAATTGTATGATTGCAGGATCCGTATCTACAAGATCTCCCGCCAAGCGGAAGGGCAAACAAATGATGACCGAAGAAGAAGAAGAGATAGAGAGCTACAAAGATGAAAAGGTCAAGATTATGCCCACGTGCTTTGTGGACACAGGTATTTTGGATAGGCATGGACCTTGCGTATTTCAAGGCCACTTCTTCAACAACCAGAAAAAGAAGTGTACATATACAACAATGCCAGACACTTTTGAAAGAGTACAGAAAACAAAGGAATACATGGATGTATTCAAGAGAGTGGGGTTGGACGGCTACTTCAACCTGCCACCATGTGGCATTGATCTTCAGAGAAGTTATGAGTTGATGTCATAAATTAATGAAGATGGAATAGCAAGGGTGATAGGTCTTGATGGAGAGGAATTTGAAGTGAGAATAGAGGAAGCCCTCATCAATGAGGCTTTGCACTTGAAGACTAGAGGAGCTGTGCAGCTCCCTCACAGATTATCAGAGGCAGAAAGAAGTCAGACTTTCTTGTATCTTGAAGGCCACCAACAAACCTTCAGAAATCTTTGCAAGAAAGAAGTAATGACACCTTTGATGCTGTACAATCAGCATTTCCACCTGAACAAGCCTCCCAAGTACACAATTCCCAACAAGAGGCTAGCTCGGGGGGTCCACTACTAAGAAATTATTTGTATCACGTGCGTTCAAGGGGTAATAAAAAAACCCCTCTACCTACATGCTATCAACTAATAAAAGTACCCCTCTTTCTTAAGGAACCTACGGGTTTTCTTCAAAAGTGTAATTAAAAACCCCCTCTTGTAGATGTAATCCTGTAGGTTTTGTCAATTAAAAGAACCCTCCTGATGCACTCACGTGCTACACTTACATTTTTTTAGCTGCACCCCCGGGGAGGCTAGCAAGTTTTATGATAACAGCTGTGTAGGAAAACAAGCATTCAAAAGCTATTCTCAGTGACATGCTGGGGCAATCGCGGATGGTCAACTTTAAGAAGAAGCCACACGTTAGGGCAAGGCATATGCTGACACGAATTTTATATCAAGCATTGGGAGCCTCTGACCAATTACCACCTCCCATTATGCAAAGAGGAGCGATACCACTGACTCCTACGAAGATGTCTGACCCCAAGAGTACCACTTCTCCAAAGGCCAAGCAAACTGCGAGAAGATCAGAAAAGTTTGCACAAGAAGAGGACAATGAAGAGATGGAAGAAGATGAGGATCACCAGCAGGATCTTTCAGATCTTGAAGCTTTGAGAGCACAAGCTGGGCCAGGACGAGCCAAAGAATTGAGAACGAAGAATAGTGAAGACTTGTTGCAACGAGCTAGAGAAGAAAAAGCCCGTGAATTGAAAGGAAAAGAAAAGCTGCAAGGAAAAGGAGCAAATCTGGCCAAACAAGCATTAAATCAGTAACAAGCCGCTGGAACGAAGAGAACATATGATCGCTTCAAAGCACAATCAGATAAATTCTCTGACGATATTGCGCATCTTGCTAAAAACAAGAAGAAGAGAATGGAAGAAGAAAGGCTTAAAGAGGAAGAAAAGAAAGAAGCACAAGATGCCGCCAAAACAGCCAAAGACCCTCCAAAGAGAACATATGCAAAGAGGTTAAAGACTCAAAAGCAAATCGCGGAGAAGGAGGCTGAAAAGAAGAAGAAAGAAGAGGAGGCCAAAAAGAAAAAGAAGGCACAACAAGAAGAGGAAACAACTCTAAGAAAACAAGAAGAAGAAGAAGCAGCTGCCAAGCAAAAGGAAGAAGTAGCTGCCAAGCAAAAGGAAGAAGTAGCAACCAAGGAAAGAGAAGATGAAGCTTTGAGGAAGAAGCAACATGATGAGAGAGTCTCAATTTTAGAAAAGGAGAAGGTACAAGCTGAACAAGCTGCAAAGAAGAAAGCAGAGGAAGAAGCCCTTCAAACCACGAAAAAGGCCAAAGAAGAAGAAGCACAGAAAAAGAAGATAGCTGCTGAAAGAGTTGCTTGGCAACCTTTGGAAGCAGAAAAGGCAGCTGCTCAAGCTAAAAAGAAAGAAGATCAACTGAGAGCGCAAAAGGAAGAAGAGCGCAAGGCGGCTCAACAACTTGCAGCCAAGAAAGAAAATGAAGAAAAGTCAAAAAAAATGAAATAAGAAGAGGAACTTCAAAGGAAGCTTGCTGAAGAAGGAAAGATTAAAAAGAGCAGGTGGGATGAGGCTGAAAAGAGCACAGAAGAGGCTGTAAAACCTGCATGGGAGGCAGCTTGGATGTCTTCTACTGTACCCATAACGATTCATTTAAGGCCTCCTCAATCACCTGTAACAGAGCAACCGCCAGTGGAGGCGGATATTTTGAAGAAAGACCCACCTGTGGTGTAGAAAGAGTCATTGATAGAACCACCTATGGTGGTTAAGAAAATAATGAAAGACCTGCCAAAGAAAGGGAAAGAGCCAAGAGGAAAGCCGGGGCTTCAAACAATAATGGAAGAGTATGAAGAAGAAGAGTCCATGAGCCTCTCATCATAGAACTTCACTCAGAGGCAGGCCCAAGTGGCACAAAGCACATTCCATTTGCAAAGGGGGGCTATAATCAAGGAGATTTCAGCCTTGATGATGAGGAATTTCTTGATTTGGATGTCATTGACTCATTTTACAACATCAATGCAGAACTTCTGTTCCTCAAGAAAGCTGCCCAAAAGCAAATGGCTGACAAGAACAAGGCAGCAGAAGATTATGATGCAAGGCAGCAGAAGATTATGATGAGCTTAACAAGGAGCATGAAGAACTGCTGAAATCAGCAGAAAACCCGTGGAGATGGGAATAAAGAAAAGTTTTCTTGAAGCTGAGTAGCAGCGCAACAAAGAATTCATGCAAGAGGTAAACCTCACAAGGCAAAGGGCCGTGGCAACTGAGGAGCAAATCAAAGAAAAAGATAAACAGCTGACCGTAATGAACAAAACTTTGCAAGCAGTCAATGAAAGACGTCGAACAATTAAAGCAGAATATGATCGCTACTTGGAAAATCCACTGCAAATGGTGACGACAAGTGGCTCTGACGAAGCACTACAAAAAGAGAACATGGATTTGAAGAAAGCTTTAAAGCTTAAGCAGGTGCAAGAAGAACTCACCTTAAAGGGATTTGCTAAGCGAGAAACACTTTTTGAGGAGCAGATCAAAAAGCTGAAAGCACAACTAGCAGCTGTGCAAAGAGCAAGTGAAGATAGTGTGCCACCTGTCCAACATGACCTTCCCATTGAAGCTCAATTTATGGACATAGACACACAAGAAGAGAAAGCTCAGACAGAACAAGATGTGGTGGTGCCAGCACCTGATCTTGCAGCCTCGGACAATGTACCGCTCAACCATCAAGAATTGGAATTAATGGCTTAGATTCAAGAGCAATCTGATGAGATCACAACAGAGTGTATGGAGTGGGAAAGAAGAATCCTACACTCAGCAAATCTGACATATTTAAAGCATGGGGATGCACAAAAAGATTGGCATCAGGTTATGCTCCCTTACCCGCTATCTATTGAAGCATGAAACCATCCTTTGCAGGAAAAGCTTAGAATATGACTGTCCACCAAACGAAGTGGGCGGCTATCATGAGGTAACACTCAAACAGTGGAAGACAGGTACTTTGATGAAAAGTCAGCCAGTGTGGAGGAAAAACTTCTTCAGGAAGTACCTAGTCAGCCGTACCTTTTATGCACAAGCTCCACGGGATCTGCGGGTTGACCCAATCTTTTGCCTGGAGGAGAAGACAAAGCTGGGAGAATTACAGAAATTGGAATGCAAAGACTCCACATTGGCTGAATCACCCACTACTTGATGCACCAGATGAAGATGAAGAGCCATCAGAGAGCTATATAGTAAGAATTGGCAAGAAGGCCATCACGCATTTCAAAGGTGTCCCATACTTGGCATGCAGAATGCTAGTCAAGATCATAAAGATGCTTGTTCGGGGAACAGTTGCCTTTGGTACTTACAAGCAAGCAAGTGACAAATGCATGAAGAAAAGAGTGCCATTTGTTAAGAAGAGCTGTGGGAACAATATGCCAAAACAAGGATGTGAGTATGAAAAAATAGGAAAGTTTCCATTTTTAGGTCTTTTGAGCCTTTCGGGTTACAAAGCACAAGGAATGAAGAGCAGGTACCGCATAAGGAGCTAATGTCAAGAGAGAGGGAGCTATAAAAAAAGAGAGTAAGCCGCGGGAGCGGGAACCCGGGAAACCGACTTTTTCCTATTTTTAAGTGAATCCCGCCTAAGTGCAATGTAATATGTGTCAAGACAGAAGATGGGCTCGTAAGAGTTCCACAATGTATAGTTCTTACCCTATTTTCCCGTGTTTTAGCCATCTTCTTAGTAGTTTGTCCGCCCAAGTGTGAAAATATTAGAAAGTGATTGACCTAGGTATAAAGGTGAACAAAACTAAGAAATGAGGGCTTTTTGGGTCATTTGCAAAAGTGAGCTCTCAAAGTCTATATCCTCTCCTCTACCTTGAGCTAAGCTCCAAGCTTCCATGGTGAAGCTTCAAGATTCCATGGCTAAGCTTCTTATGTAGTTAATCTTTATGGTTAATACATGGGCTATGGCTTCTCATCATGATGTTCTCTCTCTCTCTCTCTCTCTCTCTCTCTCTCTCTCTCTATTTATGTGAATGGCAATGCCTCAATGCTCATGTGTGATTGAGTAGGTGAGAAGCACCCATTCTAATTAATCATAGAAGTAGAACTCTATTTTGGTTTATTCAAGCTTTGCTAATTAATGTTTAAGCTTGTGGGTTTGCATTAAGGGAATTGGACGCTTGTATGGGAGTAGTAGTGTGTTGATGCTTACCATTGCTTGCTTGAATGTGTTTTACTTTGCTTGAATAGATTAACATTGATTGCTTGAGTGCTTGCATTGATTAATTGCTGATAGCTTATGTTTAGTAAGCTTATGTGAATAAGTTAATGTGTGTGTGCCTAGCTTAAGTTCATTGAGAGTGAGTAGATAACTTAGGTGTAGAGTGGGTGAGTTAGCATCTTCATTGCCAAACCCATTCAATTAGTGAAGTAGGAATTGGATTAATGACTCGATTAACTATCCATTGATTAAGTCTTTTACTCTCTTGCCTTGACAAAGCAAGATTACCTTCATGTGCTAGCCGGGTTAAGCTCTCCACAAGTTGACCTCTTCTCCCTTCCATGAGATGAGTGTGTGTGGAAGCCACTATCCAATAGTGACTCCAACAAACCATCAAATGCCTTTTAGTATGGCAACCAGACATGTGATGCTTCCAATCATAATCATAAAAATCAACAGTGACAGGAAAATGATCAGAGATATTAGAAGAATAGTCCACTGCAATATCCAAAGTTGGAGGGCACCAAAAGGGCTTAACAATGTAGATCCTGTCTAGTCTAGACCAGGCATTGATATATGCCTTAGAGTGATAAGTGTAGCCTTTCTCAGGTAGTTTAACATTCCAAGCATCAGACAAAGTGTGAAGAGGGGGGATTTTTTTTGGCGAGCTATTCTTAGTGAGCACTTTTTTCAATTTGGCGAGCATTTTTTCTCTCTCCTCTCCCTCTCTCTATCTCTCCCTCCCTCCCTCTCTCTCTATGACCTTAAGGAACACATCTCTCTTTCTCTAATGTGTTGGCTACACACCTCTCTTCCTTGCTCTCTCTTTGATTCTCTCTAAGACTTATAGGAACACCTCTCTCTCTCACATTCTCTCTCTTTGACTTGAACGCTACTTGTAACACCTCTCTCTCTCTCTCTCCTCTCTCTCTATTTTCATGAATCATGGGCACATTGTATTGGGCACCTGGTTTTGATGTTTCTGGTATTGTGTTTGGAAGTGATATAAAAAGAAAGATACACACTATAAAAAACATAGTCCCCTTAGAGTAGGGTGCACTATTTCACAAAATACCATTCATTTATGCTTTGAAATAACTTCTCATATTAGCTAGAAGTGGCTGAAAGTTCAATACAAACTTCTCATATTAGCTAGAAGTGGCTGAAAGTTCAATACAAACAAACCATCAAATGTACATTAGAATTGCCCATGGATATATTTCATGTAATACTTAATACTTCAAAATCAGCGAGCTTCTTCATCAACCACCTCTGGGTCCTCCTCCTCAGCCTCCAAGTAAGCTTTCAACTCCTCGCCCAAGGCATTCGATTTGGTACGCAGCTCTCCGGCTTCTCTGTTTCTCACCAACCCCATGTCCTCCCACATTTGGATTGTTGAGTACGCCAAAGTGACCAATCCATCAATATCACTTTGATCGCTATATGCCTCGCCCTCTATGCGATCAAGGCTCGGGGGGTGCACCTTCAGTTCTGTTAGTGTACCACGTGCGTTCAAAAGGAGGGGTTATTTAATTGGTTGGGGTTACAGATTTAAAAATACAGGAGAGGTTGAAAAAGGCAACCCTATCAAATTAACATAAGGGGTTTTTTTTATTCCAAATATGTCACATTAATATATTGTCCTAGTGGAGTATGTACATTTTACCAAAACCTACGTAGGGGGTTCAAGTCCATCCATCTTTCCACGTTGATTGGATTCTCAAAAAGATACGCACAATGGCTTGTAATTTTGGGGGGAAGTTTCAAATTTCTGGGTTCACCCCACTTCTTTTCACTTTCACTCATTACTTCAATACTTCTCTCTCTCCTAGGCCTTTAACACACAGTTCCCCATTCAGTCTTGTCAGGATGTCTTTCATCACTCTTGCTTGAGGCCCTCTCATGTGATGATTCTAGCCTTCGTGCTCAAGTTCTTCTCCATCTCCTTTCGGTGTGATTCTCTCTCTCTCTCTCTCTCTCTCTCTCTCCACATAAGAGAAGAGTTCTTCTACAGGTGCGGTCTCTCTGTCTCTCTCTACACACACACTAAGCAGGTGTGCTCGAGCTTCTTTCTCAAGAGTGTTTTCTGCATTTCAAAGTCTTCCTTCTCTCTCGGCTTGTTTATGGTAGCATATGAAATAAGGGAAGATGCGGAGGAAGCAGTTGATTCGTATCACGACAACATCAAACTTTTTCGAAAGACCTCATTGGCAAGCGCAAATGTACAAGATCCTCTAATCTTCCAAACTAATTTTATCCCCTCTAACAAGCATTATAACAGCAACCAAGGCAAACAAGATTTTCTATTTTGGAGAGCAAATTATTCTTTCTAATATGCTCAAAGGAAGCAAGGCCATATGCAACCATAAAGATATAGAAACTCTAGCTCTATTTTTTCAGTGCACAGGGAAAACCACAGATGCAATTTATTAAAGACTGCTGGAGCAAATTTTGACATTGGACAAGATTGAAGAAGAGTGTTGTTTGTCATGTTGATATTACTTGATGAAAATCTTGCTGTATTGTCTCAGTGCAAGCTCTTATAATGACTAAAATCAGATTCAAGTGGTAGTGCTTGAAAGGAAGAGCCAACCAAATTAGTTGCCTAGTGTTATCAGCATTGTCAGATTCTTTACTGGGGTCGTGGTCTTATCCAATATTGCGGCAAGTCCTCATATCCAATATTGCGGCAAGTGTTCCCAGTGAAATTTATTCAGGTAAGCTCTCCATATCCAAATGGGCATAGCCTAAACTAATGGTTAGGTCAAATTTTTGATCCAACTTTGAGGGCATTTTTGTAATATATCCTTCTGCTACTCTGCCCGACTAAGAGAGTATGTCGGTCGCACGAGTCGTCGACTCCACATTCTCCCTTCTCCCTTCATCTTTACTAGAGGAAGCTTGCCTTAAAATGTGGAGCATTCTCCCTTCGGGTCTTTTGGAAGAAGATCGCCTTCATATTTTGCTCAGCGGTAACCTCTATTTGGCGATTGCAGTTGCCTCCTTGGAAAGATGCTCAAGAGGAGCTTGTAGGGAGTCACCTTGCTCCCAACCATGGCTGCATGAGAGAGGTTGGGAGTGTGTGGTAAGCTCTACTCCATTGAGAGAGATAGAGAGGAAGATAGAGCAATTGAGGGAAAAAGTGAGAAGGGGGGAAGGAGACATTTCTTGCTTGCTAGTTTTCAATATGCTATATGCATGTATGTGAGATTTCTACTTTGAAATCAATTTAATAATGTTTTGGTTAGGCTTAAGATTTCATTATTACAAAGCTTCACCTTTAGCTTTCATAATTTCAGGCACCCACATGCCACAATGGGCGGTTAAGAGCCTTGTGGCATTGAAGAAAGTCTGCATGCAACCTTGCCAAGGATGTGGTGGCCTACACATGCAGTCTTTATTGGTCAACACTAGTTTCTAGATAATATGGTCAAAAGGAGCATAACTAGGATGCGTTGAATGATGCTAATATCATAGCCATAAAAACTCATCTAGAGAAAATTTGAATCAACCCATTCACTTAATAATAGAATCATACGAGGGTAAGAGCTACAAACTAGACCACAGGAACATAGTTGTCCCTATGCATCGAGGGACTTGAAACCATAAATTGTCGATTTGGAGGTGCAAGTTTTATAGATGGAGATACGATGGGTTTTTCTTATGCTAACTTTAAATATCAAAAAGCACAATATCCTAAAGTGTTATGCTTAACTAGTAGATGGTGATGTATAAAGTTGTCAAGTATGGTAGCCCAAGTTTGAGGGTGATAACATATAAACATGGGCATGCAAGGTGCAAAAGATACATTGGTTATTCTTGTGGCCAACATCCTAAGCATCCTTATTAAGCATTCAAAATCTTTAAAATTTAATTCTATAGGAGGGGAAAAAGAAATGTATAAGCTTAAAATTTGAAAAATACAGGAGGTTTATTATAATATACCACAAAAGTAACAGGAGGTATGCATAAAATAGGGCAAAAGAGGTTACAGAGGGGTTTTAAAATATGCCTATGAACGCACGTGATACACATGATTTCTGAAGGTGCACCCCCCGAGGATCAAGGAGAGCCTCTAAGCGCCCAGTGGTCATGACAGTCTCTCTAAATATTTGTGTAGTGTTGTTTGCGGCTTGTATATCCAAATAATATTGCCATTGATTGATGGATGCTCTAAGTGTGAGAGCATTGTTGCTAGTAATGGGTGGCCCCCTATAACGATTATTGTTACCTTGCCTCCTATTGTTCCTAAGGTTACTGCTAGAAGCCATTGTAATGAGAGAGATAGAATTAAAATAAACCCCACCTTATTTATAGAAGAGAACAAGGCACATGGTTTTGGCCCATTGTTTTGAACCTAGTACTATTTTTAGCTCTCTAGTCTCTAGCTAGTAAGTGGGAAGTAGCAAGTTATCATGCAAAGACCACATTGCACACAAATCAAGATATTCCATCCAATTATATATTAAAAGATTATTTAAAAAACATTATACAAATTTAACAAAGGTACTATTGAGTACAAAAATTGTACAACGCTACATAACTAAATAGAATGGCCTTGACAAGAAATTCATAGTGCCAAAAGAAACCTGCAACACTTGAATTAATTTTTAATGATGATACAACCATGCCTAATAATCCTCTACTCTAGTCCATACATGGGTAGCTCCTTGTACAATTGAGCACATTATAAAGATGTTGTTGACTAAATAAAGGTTGATGTATAAACATATTTTCATTTTGGCTTAGACCAAGAACACGAAGATACACAAAATAAAGATGCTTGCATGCAAGATATGGCTTTTTTTTAAAATCGCGACCAGCAAAATCTGGGCATGTACATGAAGGTTGTGTTTTTACCTCCACTTTATACTCGTGTCTTTCGTTGTCATGTCCAAGGGACTCAATTTTGAAAATCTCATGAACTGATTCCTCTCGAACCACCTTCTCCATGACTTTAGCTTTCAAGACAAGTGAATTTTTAATTCTTTTTGTTGCTTCCTCTGATATAGATGTGTGATACCTCACTCGAACTCCATTTCGTTGCAAGGATCCTTTGCTTCCTTCACCTTCTTCAACATTCTTTGGTGTGGAGTCCCTTGTAGTTGGTGTTGTTGATGTCCCAATCTCAGCCATGTTGACACTAATATTTTGACTCTCCTTTGGAATTGACTCCACCATGTACCCACCTTTCCATAAAGTATTTGCTTCATCATCTGTTAAGTTTGTACCCACATCAACTGGCCATATTTGTGGTGGTTGCAATGGCTTTGGGTCTATATTATTATCAACCTCATAGCAATGAATTACATGATCGGGACAAAACCACATCATCTTCCTTTGTAGCCCATTTGGATGTTTGCGGTATCCCTCAAAAGACGGAGCTGGAATTCCTTTAGCACTACTTGCAATATTTCTTCCACATTGTCTCTTGCCATTTTCCATCCCACTGCAAGTCAATTTGCTGCCTACTGGTGTGCAATGTATTGCCCACAATGCCTCGTTTATTTTGTGCTCCACCACATTTACTTCTCTAGTCTCTGTTCTTCTCTCCGGGGGAGTACTATGTTCGGAGAAGTTTATTTTTCTAGGTCGACCTGTTTGCTTTCTATCTTTGACATGCACATTGTATTTTGGACGATGACTTCCATCATCTTCAACATCTATCACCACAGTTGATCGTCTTTTGTGTCTTGTTGATTATTTATCTCCTGTTAATGGGGTCGGTGCTTTGTACAGGGGGTACCTGATGTGGTTGCATTCACTGTTTGTACCACTTGACTTGGAGTTTTACTTGCTCTCTGGATTAAGGTCTCTAGACTAGGACCTTTACCTATGTGTTTTCCTTGCAAATAAGATATAGCCTTTGTGCTTTTTAGTATACCATTTGCCATATCTATTGTACAAATGTCAAGTAAAGAAATTTTTCTTCGAAAGCCTTCACCTGCAAGCCAACTGCCATGTTTACTCTCTGAGATATTTGTACGAGGTGTTCCTGGTCCATCTGCACTTCTGTCTATCCTAGTCATGAAATTTCCCCAATGTGCAATACGCACCTCCCACCAGCTCATCCATATGTCCATTGATGGAATATTACAATCTTGCACATGACCGTTGCGCCACCATTGTCGTATCACACAAGCCTCTGCAAGTGCTGCTTCTTTCGTTGGTGCTGTTTGCCATTTCTCACACATTTCCTTGTGCTCCTGCTGAGAATTGACATGTACCCACTTACTGTGAAGTTGCAAGCTATGTTTCCAATGCCATTCACATGATCGCTCCCTATCCTTCATAACCTTCTTCTTGCCTCCATTGAATACATGTCTCACTGCATTCCAATTTGCTTGGGCCTCATCCGCCATGAATCCAAAGAAATTATCCTTTTGACACTTATGTTTAGTCATTACATCATTTATGCATTCCCAAAATAAACATTGTGCTTCCATGTCTTCTTCTTTCATCTCACAAGTTGCAATAGTCAAAAGTTCTTGCATGTTGTAATTAAAAGTAATAGAAATTAGTCTTTGATATGTAAATCATTAAGCACAAAATACGATAATGTTGACATACCCAGGATCATAGACATGATATGCCATTGTAACCCAATCTAGACAACGTCTTGTGTGGTCGAATTGCACCCATGCTCTTCTAAGATCACCTGTTTCGGTACGACGCATTCTATTTACAAGGTCAACACCAAACGCTGGTCCAATGGTTGACATCTTGAAGACAAAGCACTTCTCAGTGTCCTTACCCTGGCCGGGAAATCCACTTCCATGAAAGAAATCATATGTACATTCCTTTTTTAATTAAAGCATCAAATCTTGTGCTTCCTTTTGATGGACCTTGTCGAGCTGCTGCCACCACAGATCTCCTAAACCTATAGCATTCACAATAGGTAAACAAGTAATTTACACATAAATATACCACCAATACCAAGATCTCTTATCAATAAAAAAATTACTAGCCATCTTGTACAAGCGGTCCCATCTCCTCTGCAATACTTGAAAGATCTTCTTCCCCTAGAAATTCGGTTGCTCCACCCTCCTTCATGAAAGAGGCCATGATAATCTCTTTCGCTACGCACATTTGAACTTGTCGAACTCCTATGGTGTGTGTAGTGGCTACCACACCTGTTACCATATTCTTTACACCATCTCTGAGTCTCTTTGAAACACCGCTTCCAGTAGGGTGATCATGTTTGCCACAATGAATCATTAATCTACTCATATTCTCCTCATTAGGCATTACATAAAAATAGTATTTCTTTAGGAAACATTACTCTTTGCACTTTTATTTTCACTGGAAGTAGATCTCTTAATCATAAAAATATATAGAATAGTTACTCATTCAATTTCACATATAGTACATTTTCTTGTTCGTAAACATCCTTTGTACCCCAGTAATTACCCAACAAGAGTGTTGAAAGAGTATTTCTTTAAGAAACATTCCTCACAATCACTTTCAATTTAAAAAGTTTATACATATATAACTACTTATTGAACATTCCTAGTATACTTTGCATATTTCTAAGGGAAACTGTGTTTTCTTTCGATCCATTTTTACCATATTTTTGCACAGTTGGATGCTTTCTTTTTTCCTTCGCTCAGATGGTCAGAAGATTTCGCTCGGAAAATGATCGTCCCCGACAATTGGCAAGACACATTGCCGGATGTCTACAAAAGTGACATTCTAACTTTCCTTCTTCCCCATTGCAAAGTTGTCCCACACTTGGGACCTTCACCATGCTGCCATTAAAGTGTGTATAATTTGCAACACCAAAATTTTGTAATCTAGGACATAATTCATTCACACATTTTAAATGTCCGACACATAAGCTTCTTCTACACACACCTGGAAATACAATATTTGTTGTTTGTACTTTTACTTATTTATGAGGATCATATTTGGCTTCCATGCCATCCATTCCTTTGCATGTACCCATAGTTGGGGGAAATTCGAAAGTAATACCTCCATCATATGTTCTTGGTATCTCGATCACCTGTGAAATATCTTTTACACGAAAGAGAATCTTTGACAATACATTAGCCTTTTCTAATCCTATCAAATATTTTACTACACTCTTATGAGGTGGAGCCATAGATAATGGTGACACTCTACC
Source organism: Cibotium barometz (assembly GCF_041138505.1). Classification (NCBI taxonomy): domain Eukaryota; kingdom Viridiplantae; phylum Streptophyta; class Polypodiopsida; order Cyatheales; family Cibotiaceae; genus Cibotium; species Cibotium barometz. The sequence goes on from NC_141073.1 coordinate 13,180,799, forward strand.
TACTCTTATTGGAGTGCATAAATCAATAGTATCAGAATTTAGAATATTATTTGATGAAGAACTATCTAAAATATTAATACTTTGAGACTCCAAGTCCTTAACAAGCACCTTGTATGTACTTGAAAGTGATTCATCAAGGACATAGAAAATATCTCCATTATGATTAGAAGTAGGATGTAAATTTACTTTTTTTTCTTCTGATCCCATCATAAAGCATGCTTCTAATGCTACAAAACTATGAGGAGTAGCATGATCTTTGAGAAACTTCTCTTCCATTAGGGGAAGGGTGGAGTCTATAGGGGCCCTTTTATTTGGCAGTTTAAGGAAATGCTTAAAATACTAATTATGCTTTGACCAAGGCTAGAGTGGTGGGGCATCTAGCCTAGAGGTGCCCAGAAAAAAGCCTTTTCTTTTTTATTTTCCAAAAAGTGATTGAAGATTTTCCTAGATTGTACAATGGTAACTCCACTTCCCTCCTTCTTGAGATTTGAATTTCAAATTCTATTCCCTTCTCTCTCTTACTTTTTTCCCTCCCAGGTTGCAAAAAAGTGCAGATCTACATTTTCAATCTATATTCTCTCTCTAAAATGTCCTTTTCTCATTCTCTCACATCTCCCTCACCTATATTCACTTCCCTCATCTCTCTCTCTCTCTCTCTCTCTCTCTCTCTCTCTCTCTCTCTCTCTCTCTCTCTCTGCTGTGCACTCAAAGAGAACCTCACTTGGCATACATACTTAGCACCCTCCCTTCTTGGCTGGCAGCCATGCAAAGAACACTGTCGATGGCAATACATGAACACAAGGGCAATGCCCACCCCCACACACTTACCTTCATCGAGAATTGCCAGTACATCCCTCAATGCACTGCAAAATTGCACAGTTTTGCTACTCTTTGCAAGGGCTGCAGCGCTTTCACTATGTGCTACAAATACTAGAGTGTGTGTGCGGGAGTGGGTACATACAGCGTGTACCATGCCCTACAAGCGCCCTAAGCGTTCATTGGGACGCAGCTATAACAGTGCGGCTATGAAGTCATTGTTGCAAAAAATGTAAAAAAAATAGCCATGTGCGCTACGGCGCGAATTCAGCCAGTCAAACGAAGTTTGACCGACTGAATTCACGCCGTAGCGCACATGGCCATTTTTCTTTTCTTTTCTTCATGGTGCCCCAATGCTTGGACCTTAGGCCGTTTACGCACCAACGGCCAAACATGGCTAGCACGTCCATGTGCTTGCGTGGCTGCCACTTGGCAAGGCTTCATTCGCTCCATAAAAAGGGCACAGCCCCAAAAGCTAGACGGGCAAAGGTGGATGTCCAAGAGTAGCATGCCTGCCCAAGGGTTGAAACTCTCACCTCGCACGTGAAGGTCAAATGCCTCAACCAATAGAACATGCTACATTGTTGTACGTCATCAGCTTTTTATAAATTTACATAATAAACAGGCAGCTTGTGTGTAAACACTACCCGCCCATCCCTCACATGGGACGGGCGAAAATCCCGTTGGTGTGTAAACGACCTTAGATTGAGTAGGTAAATTTTCACATTAGATTGAGTAGGTAAACCAACTTTTTCAATATACTTTTTTCTTTATATAATGCCAAAATTATAGCAAAAACTTGGAATTTTTGATGAGGATCCTTTGATGACTCCTATAAATTTAAGTAGGCTTTTACCAAAGTTGAACAAGTCCTAGGCTAAGTCGAACCTACGCTTTCTCAAGCCTTGTGGTTCCAGGTGCCCTCCTTTCACATCCTCTCACATGGTGCCCTCACATCATGCCCTCTTCTCACATCCTCTTACATGGTTCCCTCCCATCCTCCTCCCATAGCGCCGCCTCTTCCTACTGCTCAAACTCCTTAGTGCTCGTGAGAAGTTCACCCTGTGCGCCTACTACTAGAGAGAGAGAGAGAGAGAGAGAGAGAGAGAGAGAGAGAGAGAGAGAGAGGCAGTTCCTCATGCGAGAGAGAAAAGGACACAGAGTTGATGTGTAGAGAGGGAGATAGGGAGAGTGGGAGAGAGAGAGAGAGAGGAGCACATGCAAAATATGGGGAGAGAGAGAGAGAGAGGCAGTTCCTCATGCGAGAGAGAAAAGGACACAGAGTTGATGTGTAGAGAGGGAGAGAGAGAGAGAGAGAGAGAGAGAGAGAGAGAGATGTGGCCTCCGTAAAAAGAAAGAGTGAGGTTTCTTAGTTTCTTATCGATTTACATGTTATGAACACCTTTTTTAATTAAAGATTAAAGATTGATAATTTGGGTCTCCTATTATGCTTTAATTTGTACTGGGAGAAGCAGGTGAGCGAGAAAGCTACAAATTATAGTGAGCTAGAGAAAATTGAAGACAGATACGACACTCTTAGTTTGTTTCCTTTGCAAGTCTATTGCACTAGGACCTGAGTTTTGCTCACTGGAACCAAACTGAAAATGCAAACATGTAGATGTTGCACACATGGTGCAAGTGATGTGAAGTACACTCCAAGTGATGGAGAGAGGTGCCAAGGCAGCAACAAACTCTAACTATTTACAATACTTGCGTTGTTACAATGCTAGGAATTATGAATGTTCCGTTGGAAGAATGGCACAACATTTAGAAAAAAATCTAACTTTATTGTGTAGCTTTACGTTACTGTTATACATTGCACAGTACATAACTATTAACAAAATGGAAAAATTTATTTCATTGATGATAGATACATACTAAGTATCAAAATTAAATTTTCTTAAGAAGCTCTGTGAACATCTTATAAGCAGAAGGTCCCTCAATAGTGCTAGGATCTAAGCTGCTAGCTATGGCTTCTGGGGAATTTACATCATGGGATAATGAAAGGGCACAACAGGCCAACAAGCTACCCGTGTGATTACCAGCATACGCGCACATGAAAACCTCCTTACTTACAAGGATATAATTATTGGCATGTAAACATGTTGTATCTTTTCCGATCGCTTCCCGTCTCCTTGAGCTCAAGGATTCGGCCTTTCCAATGATGGATGTGTGATGCTATGTGGCATCGAGGGACCTTGTGTTCTCCCTTCATGCTTGGCGTCATAGTGACCCACATGAAGTGGTTGTTCTCCACTGTAATCCAATCACCTTAAGTGTTGAGTACATTGCTACTTCTCATAGCCTCTTTAGCACCTTGAGGTCTTCAAGCACTTGGCAAAGCCATGAATAGAATTGCTGATAGAGTAGAGAGAGAGTGAGCTTTTGTGGTGGGGGTAAACAAACTCGAATGCCAAGATACACAAAGTTGCACAAAGAAAGAGAGATGAGGGTGTAGTTGATGGAGCTGCAGAGGTAAGGGGTGAAGGTGTAGAGATATAGAAAGTAAGAAAGTAGGACTGAAGGTATAGGTGATGGATCTGTAAAGGTAAGGGCAAACAAATCCTAATGCCAAGCTTCACAAAGTTGTAGGAGGAGAGAGCTCCAAAAGATGATGATGGAGCTCTAGAAGGTGGGGCAAACAAACCCTAATGCCAAGCTGCACCAACTTACAGTAGGAGAGAGAGAGAGAGAGAGAGAGAGAGAGAGAAGGTGGAGTAGGAGAAAGCACTGATAAAGGTGTACATGATGGAGCTACAGAGGTAGGGGAAAACAAACCCTAATGCCAAGCTTCACTAACTTACAGGAGGAGAAAAGAGAGAGGGAGCAAGGAGGGATGAAGGTGGAGTAGGAGAAAGCAGGGATGAAGTTTAAGAAGGTGGTGACCCTAATACCAAGCTCTTGGTTCAAGAAGAAGAAAGAGATGATTAGATCTGAGCTAAGGAGAGAGAAAATGGCTAAATCTGAGCTGAGGAGAAAGACAATGACTAGATCTGAGTTCTAGTGTGTGGTTCTAGGGTGGGAAGAGGCAAAGGTGCAAGTAGAGAGTAGAGAGAGAAGGAATCACGTTTTTTGCTTAGGGGGGTAGGTGAGAGAGAGTGGGGGGAAAACTGTGCAGCCTCAACAGGTAATTTTTTTGAAAAAAAAGGGCAAAAAGTCCCAAAAGTTTTTGATTTATTTGGATATTCTTGCTTTTGAAAAGAGAAATTGTTGAGGTCACCCCTAGGCCCTCAACTTTGACCCCTACTTTTTGGGCTCTTACAAACCCAACATTTATGTACACATGGCAAACACCTATTTGCCTATTTCTTAAACACCTTCATTAGCTCATGGCAAATAAAAGGGCCCCTATAGACTCCATCCTTCTAATGTATTACGACTTTACCTCCAACAAAAGTAAATGTCTTTGTTGAAGTGGGAAAAACGATAATAGAAGTCATTATGTAAAATAATCAAACTTCTAATCTAACACTATTTATATATATAAGTAATCTTGAAAGAAAAACGGCTATATTTTTAAATATAATTTAAAAAAAAAACAAAAAAACCTTAATTTAAGAGGAATAAAAGACACAAAAAAATAAATATATATAAAATAATAATATTTTTGATTTTTTAAAAAATAATTTATATAATTTCAAAAAAATACAATTCAAAATAAGCTTAACAAAATACAAGTTGAAATAATTATATATATATATATGTATGTATTTTTTTTTTTGGAGTAACCCTTGCTTCTATATTATCTTTGGTGTAACTTTTACAAAGATCTCTATCATAGAGATTTGATGACCCTCTGCACTCTAAGTCTACAGGCAGTATCTGCTATTGTAGACATATCTTCTAGCAACTTGTTTCTCAGGATTATCCATGGCAATCCTGCTGTGCATAACCACTGTCCAGAAAAAACCCCTTCATTTCTAATCCACCAGATTCCCCATAATACCCAGTATCTCAAATGCTCTACTACCCATCTCACCTCTTCAGCAGCAATCATATCAAGAACCACAAAAGTAATTTTGAATGCAGATAACCTATACCCTGTACCTTTCTCTATTATGACAATCAACTGATTCCACCATTCCTTTATGACTGGACAATACATGAAAGCATGCTTACAAGTTTCCATACATATTGTGCATCTGCTACATTTACCATTTGACACTCCTCTTTTGACCAATGCAGAGTTTAAGGGAAGACTCCCTGTTAATAGTCTGTACATAAAAACTTTGGCTTTTAAATCCAGCCCACATGACCACAAAGCAGACAATTTTTTGCACCACCAAGCATTGTTATGATTCATATTCCAGGCCTTATTACATCTTATCTGAATAGGCTTCTTTTGAGTAAGCATTCTGTACAATACATGGGTTTTAGCTGTCCACCAGTTTACATTATAACCTGGTATAGCCCAGTCTCTGTATCTATCCAATAGATTAGCATTAAGAGGTACAGGGAGATTGTAGACATGAACACATAATAGATGCCAAGGTATTCTGTAGGATGGTCCCAGCTTCCATCTTCTCTTAGCTGCAAAAAAAGGTAAAAAGTTGCCCTGAGAGTCTAGCACATGGGCAATCTGACAAGCTCCTTTATTGTTGAAATATTTGCTTTTAGAACCAAGCAAGAGTGCAGGTGGTTTTTTAAAAACAAAGCTCCAATGCACATTTTCAGTGGCCAAAGAATTCCCTGTGTACCTAACCCGACCCTTCCAAATCAGAGCTGAGCAGACAACCTTCCAAGATTTAATCAGGCATTTAGACATTCTACCCTGCACTTTAAGGGGGGCATTGGTGAAAAGTTTATCCCAATTCCCTAGTGACCATTTCCCATGAAACTGGACAGTGCCCTGCTGGATAATGTCCCACAAACACACACTCCAAGGAGTGGAGGCAGAGAACATATGATGCATGAGGGTTGCCCTCCTTGCCAAGATATGATGCTGCAAATTTAAAATACCCAGGCCGCCTTGGTCCTTAGGTTGGCATACTGTGTCCCATTTGATCAGTACTAAGGAATGAGCATCCGATTTATTCCAAAAGAAACTGAGCAGCATAGTGTTCAATCTCTGCAGATGACAACGTTTCCAATCTAGCAGAGGTAGGAAGTACAAAGTGTAAGGGATGAGGATTGCCTGCACTATTCTAAGCCTTACATGCAATGGCCATTCAGATGACTTCCAGTAGCTAAATTTAGCTTTCAATTTAGTCATCACCCAGTCAATAAGGTCAGCATTAGATACATCCACTCCAATAGGGTATCCTAAATGCCTAAAAATGTGCCCAGTCATAAGTCTTTTCCCATCCCATATAAGAGAATCAAAGTTCTCAGCAGTCAAGTTAATGAGGGTAGACTTCTCCACATTGAGGAGCATACCAGCTGCCAAGGAGTACATGTTTAGTAAGTCCATGCATTTAGACAGATTGAGATTATTAGCTTTCAAAAACATAAAGGTATCATCAGCAAACCCCAACCCAGTTATGTGTTTGTCCTGCACTCTTAAGCCAATCAGTTCACCTGTAGAAGACATTTTTTCAAGCATACAAAACAGAGGATGAGAGGCCACTGCAAACATCAAAGGGCTGAGAGGGCAGCCTTGTCTAACTGATCTGGCTAAGTTGATGGGGGAAGTTAGCCTTCCATTAAGCCCAATTACAGATGAGCCCCCTGCTGCCAGCAACTGTAATACATTAGCCATTCTAATTCCAAACCCCATCTTCAGCAAAATGGCCTGAACAAAATCCCATCTGACTGTATCAAAGGCTTTTGCAAAGTCAAGCTGCAGCATCACAACATCCTGTCTAGAAAGTTGAGCATATTCAATTCCCATCTGCACTGTCAGTATATTGTCAAAAATGGACCTTCCACCGATGAATCCTGTCTGGCTAGCATGAATATGTTTTCTGAGGATTGGATTGAACCTCACAGCAATGGCTTTGGCCATTATTTTGTACATAATACCAAGCATGGTTATAGGTCTCCAGTGATTAAGAGTTGTGCAGAACATCTGCTTGGGGAGAAGCTTTATAATACCCTGCTTCAAACTGCTGTCCATAGACTGAGAGACCCACATTTCATTTATAAAGTCTGTAACCAGTGGAGCAAGCTTCTCCCAGAAGAACATCATGAATTCCTTTAAAATGCCATCCATACCTGGTGTTTTTTCATTGCCCAGGTGAGACAGAGCATAATGCAACTCAGATGTAGAGAATGGGGAGTCTAGTCTTGTGGCAGTGTTAGTATCCACACATGCTTCAACTGTTTGAAGCAGGGTATTAACAGCATTAGAGTGGGCAGTAGATGTCTGAGGTTTTTCATTCAGAATTTTGCCAAAGTATTGGACACAGATATCAGCAATCTGAGAGCCTGAGGTGATACATTCCCCAGAATCCATAGTCAAGCTAGCCAGGGTGGATCTTGATCTCTGTTTGTTGTTTATTTTTTTGAAAAAGTCTTTAGAAATGCAATCTGTGTCCTGTAAGGCCAACTTTCTAGACAGGAATCTTGCCTTGCTTGCAGCTTGCTTGTCAGCCTCTTGCAAAGTGTTAATGCATTGCCCCATCTGAGCCTCTTCTGCAGCTGATAGTGTTCTATAATTCCCTTGCAATCTGAGCCTGTGCAGAGTTTGTTGAGCAGAGAGAATCTGAGTTTTAGCCTTAGCAGCTATAGTTTTGCCACAAATTCTGATACATTGTTGCAGCTGCTTGCATAGTGCTTGCCACTTACAAAGATGAGACCCAGGCATGTCCAAGACAGAGTCTATACAGTTATTGACAGAGCTTTTAAACAATGAATGATGCAACAGTGAGTTATTAACCATCAAGGCCCTTTTAGAAGATAACCCCTGCATTTGTTTCTTCCAATCATAAGCATGCAAAGAAAGAGTAACAGGAAAGTGATCAGACCAGTGAGCAGCATAATCAATAACTATAGTACAGGTAGGGGGAAGCCAATCCACCCCTACAGAGTAAATTCTGTCCAATCTAACCCAGGCTTTAGAATGAGAGGAAGAATGATAGGTGAAACCTGAGTGTGGAGAGTGCAAGCTCTCCCAGATATCCAACTGGCCAAGATGAGTCACCAAGGGGTCCCAATGAGAATGTTCAGAAGGTAACATTAGGGCAGACCCTGTGACAGTATCATGCTTAGCAGAGACCATATTAAAGTCACCACAGAGTAGTCCTTGGCAAGGAGGTAGAGTACCTAGCCAATCCCACATATCACATCTGGCCTGGGAATTGGTAGGACCATAGACATTGAGGATCTCTAGAGGACCATATTCAGTAATAATGCGAATGACCAGACCTCTTCCAGAGGGATGCGCATGAAGCACTGAGGGTTTAAACTAGATATTACTATAGTAAGGGTCCCTGAAGTACCAGAGAGACTGTGACCAAACAGCAAAGTGTAGTTGTTACAATAAGATATGTTCTTTTTAGGAGCAGGTAACCCATGCTCCTGGAGACACAATACATCTATTCATAACAACTTCAATGTCTATTCTCTCAGAAGCTGCATCTTCCCCTATGTCACTATTTATTGCCTCATACACATTGACATTAGTATAACCTGAGGCAAACATGGTTTTATGTTTATTGGTAGCCCTTTTGTGGGATACTGTGGTGAAACCCTCTGCATCCATAGGACTCTTTCCTCTGTCTAGATTTTTTGCCATTCCAGATGGTCCAGGCTTGGGGGTATTTTTAGAGTGGGCTGAGACTACAAAGGGAATGTTAGGTGTCAAATGTGGGAGCTTGTTAGGGGCATTGGAGGCTTAGGGGTTAGTTGGTATTACCTTGGGTTTGCCAAAGATCTGCTCAGCTGGGACAAGGTTCTTGCTTCCTGGAAAGCTAGGGACCTGGGCTTCAGATAGAGTGGGGCTGGCTGGCTCTTGTTTCCACTGTGGAAATTTGGGACATATATATGTATGTATATATTATATAATATATATATATATATTATATATTATATATATATATATATATATATATATAATATATATGTATATATATATTATATATATATTATAATATATATGTATATATATATATACATATATATAATATATATGTATATATATATATTATATATACATATATATAATATATACATATATATATATATATATATGTATATATATATGTATATATATATTATATATATATATATATACATATATATAATATATATATATATGTATATATATATATTATATATACATATATATAATATATACATATATATATATATATATATGTATATATATATGTATATATATATTATATATATATATATATACATATATATAATATATATATATATGTATATATATATGTATATAATATATTATATATATACATATATATAATATATATAATATATACATATATATAATATATACATATATATAATATATTATATATATGTATATATATATATATATGTATATATATATGTATATATATATATATATATACATATATATATACATATATATATATATATACATATATATAATATATATATATATATATATATATAAACATGTAACATATACTTTAATATGTCACAAAAAAATATATATATAATATGCTTGAAATTTTATATAAAAGCATTAATAAAATATGTTAATTATACTCTGCTTTTGTTAAACAAATATACATACATATTAATAAACTATGAATTTATAAACTATTATGTATTTTTATAAAGTTTTTAAAATTCATTTCAATATATATATATATAAAAGAAAAAAAATAACATATGGTATTAAAAAATAACGTGGCTCTTGCCACGTGTATATGTGATCCACATGGCTAGCCACGTGGAATGCCGCGCCGCGGCATTCCACGTGGCTAGAGCCACGTGTATATGTGATCCACGTGGCAAGCCACATGGAATGCCGCGTCGCGGCATTCCAAGTGGCAAGAGCCACGTGATTTTGTTTTGTATAGACTGTGGTGCAGGCAGATGAAATCCCATCATAGGGTGCGGTGGAGGTTGCTGAAATCCCATTGTAGGCACAACATTTAAGAGGTAAAGGTCACAGGTAACCGTGACTTTTTGTCCACGTGGAATGCCACGGCGTGGCATTCCACATGGACAGAGCCCCGTGGTATGGTTGGTCCACGTGGCTGGCCACGTGGACCAACCACACCACGTGGCTCTGGCCACGTGGAATTCATGGTCCACCTAGCCAACCACGTGGACAGTCTATGAATTTTGCAAGTCACCATGTGCGCCTAAAAATAGGCGCACATCATTGTGCCTCTAAAAACACTCTATGACTTTTGCAAGTCACCATGTGCGCACATCATTGTGCCTCTAAAAACACTACGAGTATCTTTGTCCTCTCTCTCCTTGCCACGTGGCGCTAACGTCTATTATAAATATACTATAAAAATAGAAGTTACTATTTATAGTATTCTCTTAATATCTTTTTTCTCATTGAGCTTTTCTCTCTTTTAATGAAGCGTTTCTTTGTTTTTTTCACTCTGTTTCAAGCTCTCTATTTCTAACTAGTATACTCCTCTATTTCTCATAAATCCTTAATCTCTTATATCTTCTCTAGTTTTATAATGGTAAGTACAAGGGCAACAGGGCGTTCTTTAATAGCTCTAGATGTTATTAACATTCCTCTTCGAGAGGATGCTTCTGGGTCTTGCGGATCCAACTTCAATCATTGAGCCGCGAGCGATTAGAGCCTGACTTAAAAAGTTGGGCTAAAAGTCATATGCGACAGAGAGGGTTAATCGGGCCAAGTGGGTACGCATTCCAGTAGGATTTGCGGCTCAACTTATTTGGAAGGTAATTTTATTTATTTATTGAGCCTGAGCATGTGTTTATAAAATTTAAGAATTTCTTTTACTAATATGATGAAAAGTGCAACAAGGCACTTAACGAAGTGGAGAAGACATTCACACGGAGAGCATACGATTATGTAGCTATCGCCAATCCTGACAATGGAGTTCAATTTTTCAATATGTGTGTGCAACACACTGGTTGGAGCGAGAAAATTAATCGTTTTACCATCAACAAGCTAACAGAGCTGGGAAGGTGTTCTCTCCCTATAGAAGAGTAAGTTAAATCATAGTTTTTCTTTTATATGAAATAGATGTATGGTGCATAATTAACTTAATTATATAACTAAATTTTTAATGTGTTTTGTGTAGGAAATGTAGACTTGGTACTATATTGCAGGCCGGAGAAGACACATTAACCACCAGTGCTTGCCATCAAAAAGAGTATTGAGGACAGCAATGTAGCTTTTCTCAATGCCCATATCCAAATCAGTGGAGAGGGTAATAGCTTGGAGGATTACTTGGTGACATGTAGGAGGAACCATTTCGACAGTGCTTTCTTAGAGTGGAGGTCTCAAATGAAGCCAAGTGCACCATCAAAGGAGCAACCTCACTTAGATCGTACTATACGTCGAGTTTTTTATCGGTAAGAAACAACCATCTCGATCTCTTATTTTATTATTTGCAAGTTATTTGTAATATATTTTATATTATTTGCTTGTTCAATATGTAAAGGTGGTGGAATCAAGCATGTAAACGTAAGAAGGAATTAAATGATCATCCCTCAGACTCCTGGGTGACAAGTGAGCGAGAAGAGACTCGCGTTTATACCACTAAGCAAATAGAGGTGCTCATTGATACACCCACATGATATGACTGTCCTTGGTGGATAGATTATCCTAAAGGAAAATACCCATCAGATGAGGAACACTTATGGATGCGTAAGACCTCCAATTTATGTTAATTATTTATTTTGTCTCCAATTTTTTTTTAATATAAAGATTGAAAAGTTAATTGTATGTGAGTGTAGAGGTGAAAGGAAAAGGTAAGGGAAAGGGAAAGGAAAAAGAACAAGTAACACAATCAAGTGAGCCTGAGGTAAATATTCCTCAAAGTGTAAATAAGGAGAAACAAAAGAAAGGAAAAAGAGGGACCTCTTCGACACCAGAACCAACTAAGAAGTCAAAGAAAAAGAGGAGACAAAAAGAGGATACTGAGGATGAGGAGGAAGACGAGGTATAGGAGGAGAGCGATGGAGAGTCTCAACATGGTGAGGCTCCACTTTATGAGTCTGAAAACAACCAGGCTAGACCCTCAATGCATCAACCACCACAAGAGAGGAACAACATTGAGCGAGAGATTCTAAATGCATATACCACAGGTAACTTTGTATGATATTATTATTTCTATTTTAGCTAGAACATTAGTTTTGTTGTCAATAGATATTTTGATTCACTTATGGCATCTTTTGTGTGTAGATACAACTCAAAATGTGCGACCAATGCATTTACCAATAATGTGCGACGTAATGGAGTTGTGTGATCAATTATATATTCGTAAATCTCAACACAGGTAAAAATTCAACAATTATTTACATAGCTAATGACTATCTATACATAATTATTTAATATATCAATTTATATGCAGATGTTTTTTAAAGATGAGACAATTTTTTGGAGGCCTTGATAGGCTAGGTGAGGTGGATGCACCCACAACACTAGGAGGTGCCCAATTAGCATGGGTTGACTTTCCAATAGGCATTGCACTATCATCCCAAAGTCCACTCATACCTTCTTGGAATGAGTTGTCTCAAAATCATGTAGAGGGTGCACTACAGCTAGTGGAAGAGTTTTTGTTACCTGGTGGTACATTTGTGACCTCACAACGAGGTGAGGATCTTCCCATGGTGTCCAATATGGTAAATTGCGTTGGTTTGATTTTGAAGCGTGTGTTCTACCTTCAAATCCACACCGAGTATTGGAGATTTGAAGAAGACTCAAATCCTGAGCTTATAAGTATCTGTATTAATATTAATATTAATATGTTAATATGACTTAACATATTCAAATCTTAACATATTAATATGACTTAACATATATGTTATTTCTGTATTTTTTAGGTTGATGTGTTGACAATTGCGATCTTTAATTTCACTGCATGAGCACGTGGACGTCGTCCTATATACAATAGATGTGTTGGAGATAGTGCATCTGATCGAGGACGCTTTCATCATGATTCTCCTGTTTTGTGGAAACATTAGTTGTGATGAGAGACACACTCCATCTTACACTTGGTTATGACGGAAAGCCTATTCGTGGAGTTGCAGAACGACAAGCTACATTTATGAGGTAATGCATTTTGATGAAATATGTTTAAAATTCATCCATATAATTTTGGTCCTTCAATATGTTATGATGAAATATATATATGGATTCTCAGCCCATGTGAGAGAAGTTTGTTGTATATCCCATGACAGTTTTTTTTCTTGACTTGAAGTGAATATAGCATCTTATTTTGATCATCTTATTTTGACAAACTTTGTGTTAGAAGCATGATTTTAAAGTTTAATGAATGTGCTTGTTTAAGTTTGAAGATACTTACTCTAGCAAATAGTATTGATGTACCGTCTTGATTACTTTTTTTAATAGATGCTTTGTACAAACTTAGTACGAAAAGTGAATTTAAAAGTGTTTCTTTAATAGTTTCATAGAGATATGAAGTGCTATATAAGGAGGCAATTTGTAAAACGTAAACCCATTGTCTATCTCCCTCTCTCTATCACAAATCCAATAGTCCTGATGTCGATCCCCTTCTCCCTATTCATCTCCCCTCTTCCTCCTAATCTTGGATTAAGTCTTAGCTAAACCATGAGGCCATGTGAAAATCTTCATCTCCTCCCTCTCATCTTGAAGGCATAGGAATTCATTTGAATCATGTGTTGGTCCAATGGATGCTCCCATCAACAAATTGGTTTTGATGAATTGTGGGTGGAAATGATTACAATGCCATCAAACAAAGTAGATTTATGACATTGTAGTCATTTTCATCCGCAATCCATATAAAAACCATATGATGTTCAACTTACAAAAGTTCAAAAGAGAGAGACGGTAATGTGGAGATAAGAGAAAGAGCATTGTATTATGCACATACATATCTTAAACATATAAATAACATAATATGATTTATTACTAGAGATAGAGTATTGATGAGAGGAGAGAGAAAAAATGCTTGCCAAATTATCAAAAAGCGCTCGCTAGAAATAGCTCGCCGAATAAATGCGTTATGTGAAGAGTTTGAAGAGCATCCCATTTATTCCTTTCACGATTGCAAAAGAGGTGCCTTAGTGGCAGCATGGTCTGGTGACTCAACCATGTTAAAGTCCCCACACACAATACCTTCTAAGGAGGGTATTTGAGTAAGATAGTCCCATAATTCCCCCCGAGGGACAGCGAAGTTAGGTCCATACACGTTGCATATATTAAGTAAGCCAAATTCAGAGGTAATCTGTATGCCAAGCACCCAACCGTGTTAGACATTTACATTAATAATGTCCGGTCTAGGCCTAATTGCCTCGGACTAAATTAATGTAAATGTCTAACATTTACATTAATTTAGTCCGAGGCAATTAGGCCTAGACCGGACATTAACATTTACATTAATTTAGTCCGAGGCAATTAGGCCTAGACCGGACATTATTAATGTAAATGTCTAACAAACCGGATGCATGATTGTACAGAAGGGTAGGGCAGAGATGGTCTTCGAGATGGTCTGTAACAATCGTGAGAGTACCAGAGTACTGGTTGGGGTTGCCTCCATAAAAAGGGTGTATCGATTACAATGCTGGGCATACCAGCAAGAGAATGCATTTTATGTTCTTGAGCACAAAATATATCAATATCATTGACGTGAATCCATTTCCACAGAGCTTTAAGCTTGTCAGGGTTGTTCAGACCCTGTACATTATTAGTTGTGAGCTTCATGAGATAGGGAGGGGGGTGTTGGGTACTGTCTCTTCTGTACCTTCTCCCATCACTACCTCCAGTGTGCCATCTTGAGGGCTCCTTGAGGGTTTATTTCCTTTGTCTGATACCCTTGAGGGTCTACTTTTTCTTCCTGGTTCCCTGCATGATGTAGAGCATCATATATATTGAAGCTAGAATAACCAGAAGAGAAATTCCTAGCTTTGGGTCGGGGGAGGCCTCGCTTATTAGTGACCATGGTAAAACCATCAGAGTCAATTGGCCTCTTGTCTTTGTCTGCCTGTGTGGCTACCAGAGGTGGTGGGTGGCTTGAAGGTTTATGTCCATACTTGTTGGGAGAGGGAGATCCCCTTGCTGTCACACCACTGTATGAAGGTCGAGGATTAAATGGGGGGGGACTAGAGGGCTTGGAGGATTCATTTGAAGAGGCATTATTAGGAACAGGGATTGGGGTCCTGGTCCTACCAAAGACTTGTTCTGCTGGAACTGTGATTTTGCTACCAGGATAAGATGGGATCAGGGGGGTTTTAGCATCAGAAAGAGTTGGACAATTTTTGGTGAAGTGGCCCAAATTGCCACAGTGGTAGCATGCTCCACTGAGAGAACCCCACTTGAGGTAGGTCACAATTCTACCCACCCCTAGATTAATTTCCGGGAATTTCTCCCCTGCAGTCCATAGAATATAGATTCTGTTCCTATTGGGTGAATTTATTGATGGGGGGAAGAGCACCTTGCCAAGAGAGGATCCCAATTCTTTAATATTCCCCCACAAGAATGCTGGGAGGTCAATTAATTCTACCCAAACAGGGCACCTAGTTAGAAGCTCTACTTTGATCAATCTAACAGGCTGCCAGGGGAGAACATGGACCACCTGAGCATTCAACAATACAGTAGGAGTAGATAGAAACTTATACCTATCCTCCACCACATAAAATAGAATTTTATATAACCCATTCCCTGCATAAAATATTTTGTCTATAGCATAATATTCAAAGCCTGCATCTATGGCCATTGCTATGTCAGAAATGATGGGAAGTTTCCCAGAGAAGTATAGCACTAACCCCCTACGACGAAAGATATTCATGTGGTTCCATGCTATTTGTGGAGCAATGTTAACTACCTTATCTCCTTTAACATCAGGGTCTACAGTAAAGGCGTCAGATAAAACAGATTTCAAATCCTCCTCGTCATAGGGAACCAGCTTCAGTTCCTCTGGGCCTTTCACAAGAGGAGATTCATCCTCATGTTCTAGTATCTTAAATGCATGAGGTAGCTGAGCAAAGAGCTCCGTTTTTTCCTTCATACTAGCCTCTATGGCAGACAGGGAGTCATACCCTAAACCGGCGGAATGTGCACATCCCCAAACAGAAGACGAAGCCATAGAGTAAGATAGTGAAGGACCTGATTAGAATATAAGAGATAGTCGAGGAAGAGCTTCGAGGACGACGGGCGCTGTGTCTGCTTCTTCGACGAACATCTCTCTCTCTCTCTCCTCTCTCTCTCTCTCTCTCTCTCTCTCTCTCTCTCTCTTTGCGATTTCTTACGTAATTGCGATGGGCTTCCTTACAGACAAGAGACTCAAGACCAACAAAAAAGCTTCAACCCCCCTGATACTATGAGGATTCCCTCTAGTTTTAAGCACTTTTCTAGTTCCCTTCTAAAAGTGATTTCCAGAGATGCAAACATCAAGGATTCTTTTGCTAGAAAAACCCTTCAATATCTCATAAGTTGTCGCAAACCAGTTGGTAGCATAATTGAATTCCCCGTAATCGTTATTGGATTCACGTGAAAATTCATTGTCGCCTATGATTCTCATTCTGAAAACTTGCACATGTTTTTTTGTGTCCAACTACTAATTGACATCACGAGTTAGTTGATCATGAGCCGAAGAATGTTATCGTAAGCTTGCATCCATAAGCCTTCTAGTCTCCTTCAATGCTCTTTCTTTCTTTCTCTCCACTTTTGATTCTCTTCCTCCTCACCCTATTCTGACTTTGTTCCTCTCACTCTCTCTCTCTTCTTGCCCAACCAAACCGCAGGCCATCGTGATCGTTTACCTTGTTTTCTTAATAAAGAACAATGTTTTATCACACTTGGAGTGGATGTTTTGAGTTTTCTTATCACACCTAGAGTGGATGTTTTGAGTTTTTTTTCCTTATTCTTAGGCAAAAGCATCATCAATTTTGAAGGGCTTTAAAGATTGTATGACATTCATTATTTTTTATGCACTACACTCTCTCTCTCTCTCTCTCTCTCTCTCTATATATATATATATATATATATATATATATATATATATAAACAAACTTTTTAACTATCTAATTGCTTAGATTAGAACTATTAAACTAACTAGCTAGTAACTAATTATTAACTATCTAATACTATTAATCTAACAAAGTATTAAATACCTATTAAATTTAACTTTTGATTTATCTAACAATTCACAATGTCCTTTAGTTTCTTTTCTTTCATTTATTTAACAAGGCAGGCCATCTTAAATTTTTAACTAGTTTTTAATAATGATGCTTTGCATATATTTATGGTTTGATTTTTTTTCTCTTTTTCAATTTAGAAAAAAGGATAAATTTTTAAATTGAGTCATCTACTCTCCCACATACACACTTCTCTCTGCCGCTCACTCTCAGACCTACTGCTTGACCATCTTCAAGTGCTCTTAAAATGTTGATTACCTCGTGTAATTAAGTTCTCTCTCTCTGTCTGTCTCTTACACACACACACTCTCTCTCTTTCTCAAGTATCAATCAACATGAGCAGCACCATAAACATTCTTAGTGAGGAAGATGAGAGCATCATAGCCAGCTTTGAAGAGATGGCTAAGAATGCAGGTCAAGTGCAGGAGGCTCTCTTGAAAGCGATCTTGGAGACCAATGCAAGATGCGAGTATCTGTACCACACATGCGGGCTCCATGGAAGCACGGACACTCCTTCTTTCAAGCAATGTGTGCCTCTCATCACTCACTCCAACATCTTACCTTACATACAAAGAATCATGGATGGTGATCTGTTGCCCGTCCTCACTGCCACCCCTTTTCTTGCAATGTCTCGCAGGTACTCGACATGAACCTATTGTTTTTGGTCTGTGTGTGTGTATCATGCTTGTACCTATTAATGCACCTTGTACATATTTGCAAACACATCCAGAGACCCGTATGTATGTATGTATGTATGTATATTTTGAATGTACTTTTGTATGCGTTTATGTCTTGCAGGTCCTCAACATGTGTGTGAGTATCAAACAACAATCTTTGTACATGTGTAACAACCGAAGGCACGTCTGGTCTTGTAACTTGTAAGTTTGGTCCTGGTAGTCTTGAACTTGTTGCAATGGGGTTCATCATCATGTCCATTACTGAATTGTTATAGTCATGTTAAATGTGCTCGCATTCAGGAGGTGCACATTTTAAGCGTCGTATGGAAGTGTATGGTGGTTACGAAGGTTTTTGTTAAAGATCTTCCTGGTTGAGCATGGATTTGAGAGCTACAAGTGAAAATGTGAAGGAAATGGCACATGCAAGAAAAATTAGGCTTAGTGGACGAACAAAAATATGATATGATAGAAGGAGGTGGCTAGTAGATGAGCTAAACACTCATTTTCTATTAAAAATGGTTTCTATTTCATGTTATGTAATGGACGGTGCTCAGATTTTGTTTGGAAATGTCCTTTACATCCAGACATTTAAGGATGCAGTGCACATAGGGTAAAGGGGCCATTAAAAGGGTGGGTTGGTGTGGTAGCACTAGCTGGCCATGCGTTTCAAGTTTACTGTATGCACATGTATTTACCATGCATTTCCCACATTTTTATGGTCTTCTCTGATGTGTGGTGCCTCTCTCACACCAAAAACTTCACAAAATCACTGCAATGGCTTGCCAATACAAGGGTAAGGAAAGTCCCCAAAAAGTTCTGATGTATTGATGCAATTACTCTTTAGGTATATGCAGCTCGGGGACGAGCAATGGCCAAACAAATTTTGTTCCTTTTGTTGATTCAATGGTACGAGTATGTGCTTATGCCAGAAAACTTTCAAATGCCTACCGAAACCGGTAAGGAGTTGTTGGAATTAGGCTTTAACCTTATTATAAGGTTATTTAAATATAATGTTAAATTAGAACGGGCAGACCCGAACAGGTGTTGTTGCCCTCTCTCCCTCTTGTATATAAACACATGTGCACACACAAATGAATACAATCACATACAATTGCACATTGATCTAAATCTTCACAGACTCTCTCTCTCTCTCTCTCTCTCTCTCTCTCTCTCTCTCTCTTCGTGTCATCTCTCTCTAATCTCTATCTCATGTGTCTCGTCAACATTAATCTACAATTAATCAAGTATTAATCAATATAATTAGCACACTATCAATTTCAACATTGTATCTCAACAACCTTCCTCGTAGTGTGCTAAGCCCATGACCTTCCGCTTGCTTTTGTCTGCTCATCTTCAGCGCCAATGTAGGCAACAAACAGAAATCCTTTTTTTTTTGTAAGGTTTAATAAACCTTACAAAGCACAAGGCCTCGTTCCCGCACGATGAGAATCAACAAACTTGGACCAAGATAAGGATCCCTTTCCACACGACACCAACGATCATATTCTTCATCGAACAACATATAGAGAAGTTTTTCTTCCTTTCATCCTTTATCTTTCCTTAATACATATTGAAATTTCTTTCCATCTTTCACATTTTAATAAAACACAAAAACTCATTTTACCTTACTTGGAACTGCCACCCTTAAGGCTATCCAAGGCGTCGAAACTGTCGCTAGAGTCTAGAATCTCTCACATAGTCTCTCTCTTCAGTCTTTGCCATATGTTCTCTCTCTCTCTCTCTCTCTCTCTCTCTCTCTCTCTCTTTTTCTTCTCCCTTTTTTTGGTGAAAACAGGGTTGTATTCATTCATACTGTAATCCATAGGCTGCAAAATGCTTGGCCTATGAAAAGTACAAGGGGTGGAAAGAGCTGAGGCACGAGGTTGATAGAACGGAGGCCCAAGGCTACAAGCTAAGATAGAAACATATACATATGAGGCATAAAGCCAAAAGCCCAGGGAAAAGTCCCTCATGATGAGTGTATCTACGAAGAAAATCCAACGATTAAACTCCACAAACCGCACAAATGAACCAATTGTTGCCATTGATGTTGAAAGTGGGGCAAGTTAAGCTACCCAATCCGATACTGTCAGGACAACATCACCCAAGGAACAACAAGAAGCCCAAAGTGAACTCTGAGAAGAAGAAACCGCTGGAGTCAGAGTTGAATCAGGTTAAGAGGAACAACCTCTCCATCAATGACTATGCTTTAAAGATTTGGGCCTTTCTTGTGGTAGTAGGTGCACTCTATATCACGAAGAGAGTTGGGTGTTGGAGATTGAAGTCCTATGAGATGAGGAAGGGCTACAACGATTAAATGATGTAGAAGCACGATAGTTTATGTTTGTTAGATGGTCTATTCTATATAATTTTGTGGATAGACTTGTGGATGCCATGATGTTATGTGTGAATAATGTGCCTTACGAAGGATAGCCTTAAAGTGATGTCCATGTAAGCCTTCTTAATTCATATTCTAATCTTGATCCAGGCTCTGTGTGCCTATGTACACCATGATCTCTTTGTGGACCTTCTTGTTTCGACTGCTCATCAATCCCATCTAATGCGTATCATGTCGTCGATGTATCCCTCTATTGCTCGTCATCTACTTGTAGTTCCACTTCCTCCTCATCCACCACATTATCTATCTAGTCGATCGTTAGTTCTCTAATTACTTGGTTGCTCCTCACAAGAGCAAGGTCCAATGGATCAATATCATCACATAAGGGTCGAAATAGAGCCTCAAACCGCTCCACTGAGAATATACACCATTTTTGAATGTGATCGTTCAAAATTCTCCGTAGACGTGCTTTCTGGTATTTGCAATGTGTACACGGGCACATCACTTTCTTATCTAGATTTTCTATTTTTGCCCACAAACGAGAATTTGCTTGTGAAAGTACGGGAGTGGAGGGTACTATATGTACTTAAGAGTCTGTCAATGGCAAACACTTCAAAATCAAATTCAAATGAAGCTCCTAGATTACAATTTTTTAAAAAAACCAAGCATCAGTATTTTCGTCGGTATTTGCATCGATGTAGCAGTATACCGATGTAGATACCGACCCGAATACCGACATGGATACTGACCCTGTGAAATTTTAACTCAATTCTGGTTCACTTTTCGGGTTCTCTGTGAGAGACCAAGAAAAACACACACACAAGGTATTTCCTATTGCCTCCACTCTCTTCTTGCCATGTATGTGTGTGTGTGTGGGTATGTGCGTGTGTGTGTGGATTTTTGTGTGTGTGTGTGGGTTTTTATATGTGTGTGTGTATATATATGTGTGTGCACGTCTCAATCCGTCGATTAATTATGTTTTTTGCAGGGATTGTGAGCCCAATCTACCTCCCCTACTCTTAATCAAGGTAAACCCTAAAATGCCCATTCTTTTATTGCTCAAAAATCTACGTTTCATTATGTTTCTTAATTCGTAATAGGTTGCTTGTTTTGTGTGTTTTTGCAAATCTACTTCAAGTCCAAACGATAAGCGCCATAACCTTAAGCTTTGCATTTGATTTCATATTTTCTTTTGCTTAAATTAGGAATGTAGGCACGCAATGATGTAATGACATGTATGCATGTGTGTGTGTAGAATGGATTCCAATGAACAAATGCCTAATTACACTCCCAATCGCTCCCTTTATCCCACACCACAAAAAATGAGTCCACAATAATTTCTCACATTTGTAAAAGCCACACTTGAGCAACAACATTGGATGCGCCAATATTGGGAGACGGGCGCTACTAATACACCACTCGGTGGCACTGGCACAAACCACCACCCAAAATACTCCAAGTAGGCCACCAAAGAATCCCTACGTCTAGCTGTTTCACTACACATAAACGCACTGGTGGTGGCAGTGGTTGATGCGGTGATAGTGAGGGTACGGATGCATCCACACCTCCACGTGAGCGTCCCCCGTTTAGTAGCGAACCAAACACTCCTTTGTCTAATCGTAGATCTTGTCGCTACGACAGCTCTCCCCTCTCCTACCCTGAGCTACGTATACGCCAATACACATTTAGGAATGGCGTGTTGGTAGATAATGAGGTTAGCAAAGACCTCAAGAGCTGCATTCGTGAGCTTTGCCATGTCATATTTTGTGGGTCCATATGACATATTTTGGGTTGCTTACCAGTGTGAGATTTTGCAATACAAGTATGGTCATCTCATATTTTGAATTGCTCGCTAGTCTGAGATTTTGTAATACATAATGCAAAAACAAGCTCATGGTAATCTCAAATTTTGTAAACGCATTTTTTGTTTGGTCATCTTTTGACCTTGTTAATGAAAACACTAATTTTTGTGCACAAATCGCAAGTGTTTCTTCACCCTGTTAACTTATGTTCTCATGTTTATTGCCTTTGTGAATGTAATGATTCAATTCCTTGATGCAATAAGGACATGTTTGCATTTAACGTGATATTTTGTCTAGTCCATTGTATTTTTGTCTAAATCTCGTGAAAAGAGTACATATGAGTGAGTACTCTAAACATATGGAAAAATGGTGTATCCAACTGCAAATCTACAACTGGATGCACCATTTTGCCACAAATTTTTTTTACCTGCTAGCATCGGTATGTACGTCAGTATCTGCGTCGGTACATGGCCCTGCTTATACCGACGCAGATACTGTATCTCTGGTACTGACGCTGATAGCGACGTGCATACCGACATCGAGGGATTTCCTATGTGTATTCTAAACCGTCGGTAAATGTGCTGATATGCGATTGACGTGTAGTAGTGTTTGCTCAGAATGAATCATGGACATGATTCATATGGGTCTTCTTTCCCTAGAGAGAGAAAGGGTCTAGACCAATAGAAAGAGAGCTACTGTAACGGAACTTTCAGTTTTTTCATTTTTTCATTTTTTCATATATTCTTTGTATGAATATAATATTCATATAGAAATGAGAATTTCACTTTAAAATACTTAAAAACGGGCATATAAAAGCGTTATTTTCACTATATAGTACGAATTCTATTGTCAGCTCATTCAAGACAAAAGGAGTGATTGAAAGCAAGACGGTTGAAAGCTCATTTAATATTAGTACTTTTCCTCTCTAAAATGTTAAATATTTCTCATTGAAGCTCCCGCCTTGTTTTCCCTCGCACGTATCATTCAATGAATGGCTTTCCCTCTAGAAATTTGCTCCTTTGCATTTTGTTAGTAACGTGGTTATCTTCATCCATTTTCTACCTTCTGCTGTTTAGGTAGGCTCTGCTCTTGCATTTCTACTTGCTTCCATGTCAACCACACGTCCTAGGCGTCCCTCTAGTCATACTAATGCTATTACAGTATACAATAGCTTTGATATGGATACTCTTCTTTGGTTTCCTACAACCATCCATATTGGTAGTTGGGTTATGTTACAGAAAAGGAAGAGGAATAGGGATTCAAATGAGTTTATGACACTTACAAAGGTAGAGTTAAAGATTTCAAGCGCCCTGAAACAGGAACTAGTATCAAAGAAGTACTGATAGAACATGCCTATATGCACTCAAAACTGCGTACTCAAAACTGCGTTTGGAATACTGGCCCATCGGCTTCCCAGCTCATAGACCAAACTGTAAGTCATTGTGCCTTCAAATGTTTATGTTGGTATATTATGCTTAAGTTTTTTATACTCACATTGTTTTTGTTTTTATCTGTGTAGATATATATCCATCAAACCTGGTAGACTAGCAACCGATTACTAGTGTGGTGGGAACATTTGAGGCCTTCCATGGTTTTATTGGTGAGAGAATATACAAAGGCAGAGCAGGGAAGCCTTTGGCTGAAAGGGGAGTTTTCTTTTATGATACATTTTACAAGGCACCTCAAAATCCTAGAGGGTATGGAACTTTGGAGCCCTATGAATTGCCTTCTCTTACAGGTCCAGAATGGCCAACACCTAGCTCTGAAACAAGGGAGTGTTTTGGATTGAAGATATACCAAGATGTGCAAAGATGTATGAGGATAAATGTAGCGTCGTCTGGTTAGAATTACTTTTTTCATGCCCTTACATGTTTTTTTAGACCTCTTTTACAATGAGCAGATTAGACAAACATTTTCAATGTTTATCTGCAAATCTGAGACATGCTTGGACTTCTTAGATCAAAACTGGGATCTTAAGGAATTACATGGGGTTACTTGCAAAGTTGCACGTAATTCTATACTCTGTAAACACATGATTGGTACTCAAAATTTTATTCTGGCCTTTCATTATATGAGATGGCATTCTGTGAATGGAAATGTTGTAGCTATTGATCAGGATTTGCAGTATGACATCCGGAATCCATTGATGTTGTTAGAGGTATGGTGGCAACAAGAGATCATGACAGTACTTAACGTAAGGTCAAACATTTCCCTTAGGCAAGTAAGAACAGACTTGACAAATGAGGACCACAAAGATTTGTTTGATAACTATGTGTTCAAGTGCAACAACATTAAGGTAATTCAATCACATACACTCTCTTTAACTTCAACGTTGAAGCAATATAACTATTCTGACAGTGTATCTTTCAAATGTACACAGGTGCCACGTAGAAAAGAAAAGACCATTTTATGTAAAGACATTCATACAAAGCTAATGATCATCCCAAGCTGAAGATACAAAAGTGATGCTAAGCTTTTTTACCAGGGATTCTTTACATGAATCTTCTATATTTATGCTCTACTAGCAATTACAATCCGAGTTCCAAAACTTTCTACCAAAATTTTGTACTCTCAAAATTCTGCAATACCAATTTCAGTAATTTTTGCAATGTCTGTCTTTACATGCAATAAGTTGATTTATACATCATTGTTGAGAAGGCTCCACTGTTTGCTCTTCTGGCTCCACTGGCTCCACTGTTTGCTCCTGCGCTTCTCTCTCATCTGGCTGCTCTTCGTCGGACTCTAAATTAACTGGGTCTATATCTCGGGGGGTGCACTATATGGAAGCCCCTCCTACGACGTGCGTTCAAGGGGTATTTAAAAAACCCCTTATCTGTGAATTTTGAGCTAATAAAACTACCCCTTTTTCTTTATAGACTTACGGGTTTTTTTCCAAAGTACAATTAAAATACCCCTCTTGTAATTGTATTTCTATAAATTTACCCAATATTTTGGATTAAAAAAACCCCACCTGATGATCGCACGTGGTAGACTTACATTTTTTGAGGTGCACCCCCCGAGGTCTATATGCACGTATTCTCTCTGCTCTGTCATCGCGGGATACCATCGTGGCGGGGCCCTTGGTGGTGGTCATGGTGAAGGGGGCACAAAGGCAAGTGGAACATCAGGTTGCCGATTCTCAATACAATTGATAAGTGACTCTACTGCTGTGGCCCTAAACAAGCGTAAATCCGTATCCGTATAATCTGCCAGATGTCTATACTGTACAAACAATATATATTATTAGAGAGTGTTAAACTTAATTAAGATAATCGAATCCCTGAGTATGAACGCTTACAGTTTCATTTTCAATTCTTAAGATTTTGTTTACAAGCATCACTGCATTGTAGCATACTCTCCATCCACAACTATGTCCATCATCTTGCTTGGCCACTCTACAACAAATCATTCTGGTTCCGTCTAAGAAGCTGTCTTGAGTTATAGCCTCGAGACCACTTAGCATCTTTCTGATTGATCTGCGAGCAACAATTGTTATCAGAGTCTCTCTCTCTCTCTCTCTCTCTCTCTCTCTCTCTCTCTCTCTCTCTCTATGACTGTGGTCTGAGTGGGACTGACTGCCTGACATTGCCATGAAAACCATGGCCGGAATTTGCTAAATAACACTTTCTTTCTAACAGATCATATATAGCCAAGCTCCAATGGGACCTACAAAATTAAAATATCACCTATAGAGGTTAAAAACTTTGTAAGTAACTTGATACCACTCAGATAAAAACTAAAGCAGCATATATGATCCTTACCCTTCATGGTAAGCCAGCACTATTAACCTTGCGGTATGAAAATCTACATCCTGAAACCAGCTTAGCACATCCAAATAGGAGGTTTGATTCGAAGTTAGAACGGCCGATAGTAGAGAATCCAGTATAAAGACTTTACTTTGTTCTAACCATGGAAGATTTGAAATCCCAAGGCTACAAACGATTTGATACAATTATTATAAGTATGAAATATAGCTACTTCCCTAAACCATAAGACAAATTGGGCATACCTTAAGACAGCCAACATGACCCTATCAGTAACCTCTTAGTCAACTTTACTGAGGATTTTGGTCTCCTTTGCATTAAACTGGAAAAATTGGTTGTTGCCTCGCACAGGTAGGCTCACGTGAAAGGATGGGCCGAGATACCTCAAAGCGGCTCTATTAGCATAATGCAACACTTCAAACATATCCTCCTTGCTGGCATCTTCTTGAATCTCTCTTTCAATAGCACTGCTTTTCTCTTTCTGTGCATTGAGTCGTGTGTCTCGGCAATGTGGACCACTTGCTTCAGCCCTGCTTTTCATTATGGGCGGGATTTCCTAAATGTTCTTCATCTTTAAGTCTGCTAGAGGTACAGGCTCTAGTGTCCTATCATACCTATACCTTACAAGCCGTAGGGCCTGCATGTCCTTTGGCATGACTGTAACCCTATGTGTATGAGCAGTCAACACATAGGTATCTTGGAAAAACTCTACCATCCAGTCCTCGGCTGCTTCCTGAAGGCAACCAATTGCGGAAGGCTGCCATCGAAAAAAAATCCCATTACGCTCACAGATTGTTCTGACTACGCGCTGGTGGAAGGGTAGCCTGGGAATTGTACTTTGCCGGTGCCTCATAACCCTACGAATCTCTCGGAGAACACTCCTATGTTGTTCATACCTCTCGTTCCTCATAGTACGCATGGTGTTGATATTCTTCCCTGGCTGTAACTGGGAAACAAACTGTGGACCTTTCGATGAAACCCTCGCTATCCTCTTTGTGCGTGCCATCTACAACAAGACACTTTTACTTAGAATTTTTAATATATTCGTGACTATATTACAACAGGAGAACTTTCCGCTACATATTGATTACAACGCGAGAACGGCGTCTTTTGTTTGACAACAATGCCCCTCTCGCATTATACCAAACATATCCACTACAATGCGAGGGGGGGGGGGGCCTTCCTCGATGCACTAGTACCCTGGTCGCGTTGTTGTGAACATATTCACTACAACGCGAGGAGGGGGTCTTCTCCGAAATAGGGACACCCTCCTCCCGTTGTAGTGAACATATCCACTACAGCGTGAGGAGGGCGTCTTCTTCAAAACAGGAACACCCTCCTCACGTTGTAGTGAATATATCAACTACAACGCGAGGAGGGCGTCTTCTTCAAAACAGGAACACCCTCCTCACGTTGTAGTGAACATACCCAATACAACGCGTGGAAGGCGTCTTTTTCGAAACAGGAACACCCTCCTCGCGTTGTAGTGAACATATCCACGACAACGCGAGTGCGGGATCTTTTTGTTGCCATATAACCTCCACGCGTTGTAGTGAACATGTTCACCACAACGCAAGGTAGGGGTCTTCTTTTCAAATTGAATGGCCTTCTCGCATTGTGGTGAACATATTCACCACAACGCGGGAAGGGAATCTCGACGATATGAAACATGTCCCACTCGCGTTGTGGTGAACATTTTTCGAACAACGCGAGAAGGGGGTCTCATCATTGAGATAGACTGGTTACTCACGTTGTAGTGAGCAACTCGTCGCTTGGGGACGTTAAAACAACAAGTAAGATATATGGACGTTCTAGAACTTACATTGCGAGGGTAAGGAGGAGCCACACACCAAATAGTAGAAAAAAGAATGTAAACGTCCTGTATTTATAAGTATAGGCGTACGCCTGCATGAGTCTGATGTCAGCGTACGTGTCATCATGAGTCTGACTCATGTAACCGTAGATACGAATTGTACGTGTCATCATGACACATCATTCTCAAGATCGGTGACATCAGCGTTCGTAGATTTTCAATGATTTCACGAATCAGAAGTTGACACGTGTCCACGGAATCTTCGTTACTAAATAAAGGCGATTTCGAGACTTTTTTTCGTACTTTTTTTCGAGCGCCTCCCACGCCTTCGAGTGTCCACTTCTCGCATATCAGCGTCTTCTCCTTCCCGTCTTCTCCGTCCCGTAGTGGTAATATCGCCCTACAATACTATATTTTCAGGTATTCCACGTTGCTTCTAGATTTTGCTATTAAAACGCTTTTTGATGTACACGCGCGCACGAGCATAGTCCGAACGTTTAATGTACTGAACATGTTCAGCACAACGTGAGGAGGGGGTTTTGCTTACGAACACCGATGCTCTCCTCGCGTTGTAGTGAGCATATCCAGCAGAATGCGAGGAGGGGCCTTCCCGCGCAGACCGGTGCTCCCCGCGCGTTGTACCAAACATAGTCAACACAACGCGAGGAGGGCTGGTTTTTGCGAACAAAGATATCCTGCCCGTGTTGTGCTGAACATATTCAGCACAACACGATGAGGGGGTTTCTCGCGCAGACCGGTGCCCTCCTTGCGTTGTACTGAACATATTCAGCACAACGCGAGGAGGGGATTACTCGCGCAGACTGGTGCTCTCCTCGTGTTGTACTAAACATATTTAGCACAACGCAAGGAGGGGGTGTTCTTGTGAACACGGATGCTCTCCTCGCGTTGTAGTGAGTTATTTGAAATGTGCTAAAAAAAGTAATGATTTGTATATTAATTGTAACTAATGCCTATGGCAGCTACTAGATGGCTTCTTTCGAGATTGAGGAGGAAGTGCTAGATGAAGTTGTAGAGACACCCCAAGAGCAGTTATTTGATTTCTTGTACAAAGCAGGTCAGCATCATTGTCATCCGCAGATAGCACGCATGTTCTCGTGTGAAGTCTCAATGGAGCAGCTTATTTTGTCTAGTCGCGCATAAATTCATGACAAAGAGCAGCAATATTCTACGATCACTGGTAATGGTGGATTTCTTATTAATGAAGAAAAATATGTGCACACCAATGACATAGTTCCGTCAGGTCCCTTACGTAAAAGGCTGAATAGGGACATTGCAAAGGTGCCAACGGACAGAAGATATTTGATAGAAAATCCCCCATCCACAAAGTAAAATGTCGATTGGTCAATTATCATTATGGTTTTATATGCTACTTGCATGTGCTGCTGGAGGATGCCCGTGATGCAGTTGAAGCAGCTGAGGAGTTAACAGAGGAGGCGATAGCGGCTGAAGATGATGGAGACATAGTTGAGCAGATAGACTTAGCTGCAGAGAGAGAACTCAGTAACTAGTTAGATATGGATGCTCTGAGGAAGAAGAACATTGAAGTGTCAGCGGATGAAGAGTATGCACTAACCGAAGAGTCCAAGAAAGTTCCAACTTCCATCCTCCCCATATTTCCAATTGGTGAAAGTCAATATGTTTTACTGACACATATTCAGACCTTATTCAACATCAGGGAGGACTACTGTCTTGCTATAATAGCGCAGAACCTTGAAGAGGATGATGATTTTCTCGATAAAGAGATGGATAAATATATGTTGTTGGATTCCAATGTTAAGGACAGTGAGTTTTACACTCCTGCCAAAACATTAGAGTTAATTTATAGAGATGCCCTTCAGTATCAAAAGCAACTTCCGAGTGAGGAAGAGTTTTATGCTGCACAGCAGAAATTGAAGATCACTACTATGGGCAGGGAGGATGTTGCTTCTTCATCTGGGAATGTTTGCAATACATCAATCAACTTATGGAAAAGAGACACTTTGGTTGATGATGAGAATCAAAAGGTATGCTATTATTTCACAAAGAGATTCATACTCATCCATTATTTTTAATACTAATAGAGAACAAAATTGTGCAGCTGTTAGTGTACGAGGATGATTTTATTGGACGGGCAGCAGGAAAACAAAAGGTGGGACTGGGCAAAGACTCGGCACTGGCACAGTACATTAGCCGACTCACATTTCCAAAGTTTATTATATATCATCAAAAATTCTCAAAGGATAATGCAGAGTTCCCACTGTTTGCAATCAAGACCTTATCAAGGTATTTAGGAGGATATCCAGTAAGGTGGAATGCAGATAAACTAATGCTACTGGATAAGCATATAGCTGTGAGAATTTTTTGGGCAAGGCTCGGGAGTGTATGCGCTAAAATGTAAGTACTACTTGACATATGCAGCATATGGATTAGCCTGTGGAGTTAAAGATCCTAGGTTGTTAAGTGACTATGGCAAAAAGGAGCTCCTGAGATTTGGACGGGTTTCGGTTTCGACAATGTTATCATTGCCAAATGAAGGCGAGCCATTTGTAGGACTTGTAGAAGGCCAGCCATCTGTAACTGTCGAAGAAGTGCAGCCATCCATAACTGTTCAGCCTTCTGAAACTATTGAGGCAGTGCAAGTCAGTGAAGCCCAACCATCATCTGTCATTGTTGAAGAAGTCCAACCATCTTCAAAAAGGGCAAGAGTTGAAGAAAATGATGATAGTCTGCAGGCTTAAAAGTGTTTCACCTATCTCTTGAAATGATGTATCTCTTGGTATCTGCTTGTTTGTAATGGTTTTTTTTTTGTGCAATACAATGACATCAAGCTATGTTTCCGAAGAAACACTGTTAATTGGTATCCAAGTCTTTCCACATCTTTGTTGTGTTTGTCGCCACTGAGCATGATTTGTACTTGCATTAGAGCTCTGCCATATAGCTGTAAGTTTTTCTCTATTTGCACGTTTTATTGCTTGATTAAGTTTTGATGCTTCAAGATCCTTCTTCTTGTTTGCTATGTATACAAGTTTTCTATAAGTCCACGGATGCAATTCCTCTAAACTATTAGCTTTCTCTAATCCTCCACCATGCCTTGTGTGATTGAAATAGCCAGAGCGAGCTTGATAATGTGTTTTCTCCATTCCTTGGGTTGACCATATCGATAAACTCCCATACTCGTTTGCAAACCAAGCAGTATGATTAAAGATGATATGCTGTCAAAGAAAAGAACAACCTTTATTTAGTAAATTGTTATACATAACTTTGTAGAACTAATTAAAACTAATTAAGTACAATGAATCAATTACCATATAGTGGGTGATGTGTTGATCTGTCCAAGCATCAATCATTGATTTCTTGAACTCATCTAGCGCTTTTCTAAAAATTTGATGGTCTTGCGTAGTCCACACCTTCTTGTCACAAAACTTAAATACAGTGTCCAAAGATTTCCACACATTGGCCTTACGTGATCTTGCTTGACCATTATCTGCATGGTCTACCACTGCGTTATGCATGCATTTCCATCTGTTGTGCCTGACTGATTGTATTCTTACACGACGAGTGTTATCTTCTAATATTGGCATTGATAGAAACCTTCTTGCTTTAACACCTCCGATGGAAGGTTTCTTAGGAACATCCCTTCCATCCTTAGACTTCTTTTCATCTTTTTCAATCTTTACATGTCCACCATGCAAACCAATATCTGATAGAACACTCTCTAATGCTCTGATAGATTGAATCTTTGCTGTGTTGGGTTGTAGTGTCCATGCAAAAAACATATGTATAGGTACATTAGTTTTTCAATAATTCTGCAAAGAGCATGCATTGTACAGATGTGAACTCTTGATAGTGGAATATCAAGAACAGGCTTGAAGTTTTTATCTTTTAGATGTCTATCTGGTGCCTTCTTCCAATACTTCTTGTCAAGAACTTGTGCACTATCTATGCAATATAAGCAGGGGCTGTTTGAATTGGCACCCTTTGACACATTATACATACATTTGAGAGTTTTCAAATCACCTGCCAAATGCCACTCCACCTTATATTGTCCCATACCTTCCACTTCCAAGATTCTGTTGTTTCTTTGCTCGCTAATAATCTCAGGTATAGGTGTCCTATGAAAAACCCAATGCAGAATATCAAAATTCTCTGTCGGAACCTGTAACACATAAAGGTTATAAGTCATTGCTTACCATACGAAATGCTTATGAAAAACCAAATATCTAATATATCATACCTCAAAGGATCCAAGGGAGAATATGTTGTTTTCGGATTGTACACTAAACCATCTAGGATCACCTTTTCTAATAGATGGATCAAGTGCTATGTTCATGAGTGTGATGGTAACCCTTTCCAACTTTCTCTCTTTCACAATTTGACATTCATCAAGCTTTAGCACAAATTTGAGAACACCATCACACTCTTGCCGAGTGATTTCAAATAATTGAACAGCATATATTTGCAAGGCCTCCAAGCTGTAAAAAATGTTGTTGTACTTATTGAAGACCACATCTCCTGTTGGTGTAGTGTATGTGTCTTCAAAATGAAATGGGCTTCCCAATGCTTGCAACACCTCTTCATTTATTTGTCTATGAATACTTTTTATTGAAGTAGGATTTGGCAATAATGAGCATTTTATACTAGATTTTTTCATCTTTGATTGCATAGACTTATAAATGGTGGAGTATCCTCTATGTGATATACTTGCCTCATCAAGTATTGCTTGGATGTCTCGTGGATTGAGTTGATTCTCTTTGATGAAGCCCTCAATCTGCTTGTCCGCAACCTTCTTGTATTTTTTGTTCTCCATCAATGCTTGTACATTCTGGCGATTCAGAAGAAGACTAATATGTTTGCCGGATGGTGCTGTCGTTGATTGTAATTCCTTTTCAGGGAGTAGCAATGATCTAACATCAAAATAAGCTTAAATTAGTAATATACATGAACACATGAACATACGCAATAACAGCACAGAAATTAAGTGAGAAATAGAATGAAGCTTACTTGATTGCATGTATTCTCTTTTTAATGCCACCACCTCCTAGCTTCATTTGTTCATACTTCTGAAGCTTCTTTTCTCTTTTACGGAGACCTAAAGCAGTCTGCTTAAATCTTAATTCTTCCTTTTGTTTCTCAAGCCCTAAACATTTGGTTTCCTTATTGCTTGAGATCTTTTGCACACACTGATCCATGATTTTCTTCAAATAAATGTTCTCTTTCTCAAACAAGTTTCTTTCTAATCTAAGAGCATTGCTTGCTGCTTCCAAATGTTCTGTATATCCAAGGAGGCCATTATGGCCATCTCCAGCAAAGTTCAGCAAGGATGTTATATCTTTAAAGGGGGGTGTTGAGTTTCTAAATGGGTCTTTTGGATATAACCTCCCATCAATCCATAAATCTATATTTTTCTTCCCTTGCATCCTAAACATCTCTTTAGAAGTAGTAGACAAAGAATTGGTTTTATTTCTCTTACTCAGAGGTTCATATTCACGTTCAAGCTCGATGTGAAGGTTATAGGTGTCTCTCCTATTTTGCCTTGCTCTTGGTTCCACCATGTTGTTGATATTCTCAGTGTTCCTTGCTCTTGAATCCTCCATGTTGTTGATAGCCTTGCTCTTGTTTCTGCCAAGCTCTATGTTCACAGTAGAAAAAATGAGAATGCAAAGACCGAGGCACTAAAGGGTAGGTAGAGCCTTTACTATTTGGTCGAATTTGGGCGCCCTTTTCATTCAAAATGACATTGCGTAGATTTTCGTGGATACGAGCCTGAAATTTATTTTTAACACTTGAAAACAGACCATTTCATTCTCCAAGTACAAGAAAAGAAAGGTACTTGAAAAATTCGAGAAACGTACCATATTTATGTGCAAATACAAAAGGGAATGTATTTCTTGTATATTAACGCATTTCTTAGAGGGCCCAAAACGAGTCCAAATCTCCCCTAATGTGTTAAATAAGAACGGGCAGACCCGAACAGGTGTTGCCGCCCTCTCTCCCTCTTGTATATAAACACATGCGCACACACAAATGAATACAATCACATACAATTGCACATTGATCTAAATCTTCACACACTCTCTCTCTCTCTCTCTCTCTCTCTCTCTCTCTCTCTCTCTCTTCGTGTCATCTCTCTCTAATCTCTATCTCATGTGTCTCGTCAACATTAATCTACAATTAATCAATATAATTAGCACACTATCAATTTCAACATTGTATCTCAACAACCTTTCTCGTAGTGTGTTAAGCCCACGACCTTCCGCTTGCTTTTGTCTGCTCATCTTCAGCGCCAACGTAGGCAACAAACAGAAATCCTTTTTTTTTTGTAAGGTTTTAATAAACCTTACAAAGCACAAGGCCTTGTTCCCGCACGGTGAGAATCAACAAACTTGGACCAAGATAAGGATCCCTTTCCACGCGACATCAACGATCATATTCTTCATCAAACAACATATAGAGAAGTTTTTCTTCCTTTCATCCTTTATCTTTCCTTAATACATATTGAAATTTCTTTCCATCTTTCACATTTTAATAAAACACAAAAACTCATTTTACCTTACTTGGAGCTGCCACCCTTAAGGCTATCCAAGGCGTCGAAACTATCTCTAGAGTCTAGACTCTCTCACATAGTCTCTCTCTTCAGTCTTTGCCATATGTTCTCTCTCTCTCTCTCTCTCTCTCTTTTTCTTCTCCCTTTTTTTGGTGAAAACAGGGTTGTATTCATTCATACTGTAATCCATAGGCTGCAAAATGCTTGGCCTATGAAAAGTACAAGGGGTGGAAAGAGCTGAGGCACGAGGTTGATACAACGGAGGCCCAAGGCCACAAACTAAGATAGAAACATATACATATGAGGCATAAAGCCAAAAGCCCAGGGAAAAGTCCCTCATGATGAGAGTATCTACGAAGAAAATCCAACGATCAAACTCCACAAACCGCACAAATGAACCAATTGTTGCCATTGATGTTGAAAGTGGGGCAAGCTAAGCTACTCAATCTGATACTGTCAGGACAACATCACCCAAGGAACAACAAGAAGCCCAAAGTGAACTCTGAGAAGAAGAAACCGCTGGAGTCAGAGTTGAATCAGGTTAAGAGGAACAACCTCTCCATCAATGACTATGCTTTAAAGATTTGGGCCTTTCTTGTGGTAGTAGGTGCACTCTATATCACGAAGAGAGTTGGGTGTTGGAGATTGACTACGAGATGAGGAAGGGCTACAACGATTAAATGATGTAGAAGCACGATAGTTTGTGTTTGTTAGATGGTCTATTCTATATGATTTTGTGGATAGACTTGTGGATGCCATGATGTCATGTGTGAATAATGTGCCTTACGAAGGATAGCCTTAAAGTGATGTCCATGTAAGCCTTCTTAATTCATATTCTAATCTTGATCTAGGCTCTGTGTGCCTATGTACACCATGATCTCTTTGTGGACCTTCTTGTTTCGACTGCTCATCAATCCCATCTAACGCGTCTATCATGTCGTCGATGTATGCCTCTTTTGCTCGTCATCTACTTGTAGTTCCACTTCCTCCTCATCCACCACATTGTCTATTTAGTCGATCGTTAGTTCTCTAATTACTTGGTTGCTCCTCACAGGAGCAAGGTCCAATGGATCAATATCATCACATAAGGATCGAAATAGAGCCTCAAACCGCTCCACTGAGAATATACACCATTTTTTAATGTGATCGTTCAAAATTCTCCGTAGACGTGCTTTCTGGTATTTGCAATGTGTACACGGGAACATCACTTTCTTATCTAGATTTTTTACTTTTGCCCACAAACAAGAATTTGCTTGTGAAAGTACGGAAGTGGAGGGTACTATATGTACTTAAGAGTCTGTCAATGGCGAACACTTCAAAATCAAATTCAAATGGATCTCCGAGATTACAATTTTTAAAAAAAATCAAGCATCAGTATTTTCGTCGGTATTTGCATCGATGTAGCAGTATACCGATGTAGATACCGACCCGAATACCAACACGGATACTGACCCTGTGAAATTTTAACTCAATTCTGGTTCACTTTTCGGGTTCTCTGTGAGAGACCAAGAAAAACACACACACAAGGTATTTCCTATTGCCTCCACTCTCTTCTTGCCATGTATGTGTGTGTGTGTGGGTATGTGCGTGTGTGTGTGGATTTTTGTGTGTGTGTGTGGATTTTTCTATGTGTGTGTGTATATATATGTGTGTGCACATCTCAATCCGTCGATTAATTATGTTTTTTGCAGGGATTGTGAGCCCAATCTACCTCCCCTACTCTTAATCAAGGTAAACCCTAAAATGCCCATGCTTTTATTGCTTAAAAATCTACGTTTCATTATGTTTCTTAATTCGTAATAGGTTGCTTGTTTTGTGTGTTTTTGCAAATCTGCTTCAAGTCCAAACGACAAGCCACATAACCTTAAGCTTTGCATTTGATTTCATATTTTCTTTTGCTTAAATTAGCAATGTAGGCACACAATCATGTAATGACATGTATGCATGTGTGTGTGTAGAATGGATTCCAATGAACAAATGCCTAATTACACTCCCAATCGCTCCCTTTATCCCACACCACAAAAAATGAGTCCACAATAATTTCTCACATTTGTAAAAGCCACACTTGAGCAACAACATTGGATGCGCCAATATTGGGAGACGGGCGCTACTAATACACCACTCGGTGGCACTGGCACAAACCACCACCCAAAATACTCCAAGTAGGCCACCAAAGAATCCCTACGTCTAGCTGTTTCACTACACATAAACGCACTGGTGGTGGCGGTGGTTGATGCGGTGATAGTGAGGGTACGGATGCATCCACACCTCCACGTGAGCGTCCCCCGTTTAGTAGCGAACCAAACACTCCTTTGTCTAATCATAGAACTTGTTGCTACGACAGCTCTCCCCTCTCCTACCCTGAGCTACGTATACGCCAATACAAATTTAGGAATGGCGTGTTGGTAGATAATGAGGTTAGCAAAGACCTCAAGAGCTGCATTCGTGAGCTTTGCCATGTCATATTTTATGGTCCAATATGACATATTTTGGGTTGCTTACCAGTGTGAGATTTTGCAATACAAGTATGGTCATCTCATATTTTGAATTGCTTGCTAGTCTGAGATTTTGTAATACATAATGCAAAAACAAGCTCATGGTAATCTCAAATTTTGTAAACGCATTTTTTGTTTGGTCATCTTTTGACCTTGTTAATGAAAACACTAATTTTTGTGCACAAATCGCAAGTGTTTCTTCACCCTATTAACTCATGTTCTCATGTTTATTGCCTTTGTGAATGTAATGATTCAATTCGTTGATGTAATAAGGACATGTTTGCATTTAACGTGATATTTGGTCTAGTCCATTGTATTTTTTTCTAAATCTCGTGAAAAGAGTACAAATGAGTGAGTACTCTAAACATATGGAAAAATGGTGTATCCAGCTGCAAATCTGCAACTGGATGCACCATTTTGCCACAAATTTTTTTTACCTGCTAGCATCGGTATGTACGTTAGTATCTGCGTCGGTACATGGCCCTGCTTATACCGACGCAGATACTGTATCTTTGGTATCGACGCTGATAGCGACGTGCATACCGACATCGAGGGATTTCCTATGTGTTTTCCAAACCGTCGGTAAATGTGTTGATATGTGATTGACATGTAGTAGTGTTTGCTCAGAATGAATCATGGACATGATTCATATGGGTAGTCATCGATAGGTTAACCAAAATGGTGCAGTTTATTCCCACTGTAGGTGATGTTAAGACACATCAATTAGCTCGCTTGTTCGTAAAAATCTCTATCGCCTTTACGGTCTGCCTACAGACATTGTGTCAGACACGGATAGAAAGTTCAATAGTCACTTTTGGTGAGCAGTGTTCAAGTGCCTGAACACTACATTTAGTATGAGTACTGCAGACCATCCGCACCCTGATAGTCACACAAAACATGTTAACCAAGTCCTTGAAGATATGTTACGGGCATACGGTGGTAAGAAACAATCCAATTGAGAGAAGTACCTTCATCATTTGGAATTTACTTACAACAGTGCTAAACATGCAGCTACAGGGTTTTCTCCATTTATGCTCATCTATGGATTTCAGCCTCGAGCTCCAATGACTATTGGACTTGACAAGGAAATGATTTAGTCCGTTAAAGAATTTCTGCATGATATGCAAAATATGTTGAAAGTTGCACGAGACAGTATCTAACAGGCACAGGATCGTGCCTGGGCCTATGCTGATGCTCGTCGTAGGCCGATCTATTTCAAGGAGGATGACAGAGTTTATCTCAAAGTCCCTGAGCGATCTGAGACTATGAAAATAGGAAAGTGTGCTAAACTTTTTCCGCGGTATTGTGGACCTTTCACAATATTTACGAGGATTGGCAGTGTAGCTTACAAACTAGAGTTACCCGATGGTTCTCTAGTACATCCAATTTTTCATGTCAGCTGACTACGTAAGACTGTGGGTGAGCAGGAGAATGTCGCGACTTTTGATACTTTGGTTGAGTTTTTTGAGCCGCCATCACTTCCACATGTACCTGAGAGGATTCTTGGGTATAGAGATCAACACACTCACAATAATTATCATGAGTGTTTAGTCAAGTAGCGTGATCGTCGACCGGAGGAAGCCTTAACTTGGGAGCGTGTTGCTTCACTTGCCAAGAGCTTCCCTGATACCGTTTTTGAGGATGAAAACTTTTCTCAAGGGGGGGGGGTAATGCAATGTAGATGGTAGCGGGAAGCTTGGAGCTCGATCAGCTGGGGTATTGTGCGGGGCATGGGCTAGACGGGGTGGTCTAGAGGATGCGGGCACCCAGATGGGTGTGCACAATAGTATGGACAGGGTCCAATGGTATGAGTGGAGAGCTTGCCGGGCGGTCGTCCTATGAGGTGTGCACATGGCCAAGTGTGTATTTATAGGACATGACCTAGGACAAGGCTCTCACATCATTACGGTTGGGTGGTGAAGGCACACAGCTCTGCCTCGTGCTTGGCAAGGACATGACAAAAGCTCTCCATTGTTATGGTGTCAGGAAGTGCCCAATCAGGGCTCGTTATCTGTGTTTCCATCATTCCTCTCTTCTTCGACATCTGGTAATTTTCTGTTGCATATTTTGGTTGTTTATGTCCTCTGGCCGCACTCTAGTTCATATGTTGTTAAATCTACACTTACACGTGGCATTCTCATGTTTATAAACATTACTTTCTTAAGTGGGAAAATGTTTTCCATAAAATATGAGAACTTTCGCAACTAGCATGCATATGTTAGGAACTTCAGGTTCACATTCTCAGCTTAGAAAATGAAGTTTTACACATTTGAAATTGTTTCTAAAACTTACTTTCTTACTTGAGAAATGGTAAAGAAAAAATTCTCCTCTAAGAGAAAAAACAAGGAGAAAGATCTCGATGGACTGCGTTTTCTTTTTCCGGATAAGAAGGCACAGAGAGAGAGAGAGAGAGAGAGAGAGAGAGAGAGAGAGAGAGAGAGAGAGAGAGAGGGAGGGAGGGAGAGAGCGAGAGAGAATGGAGGCAAGAAGAACATAAGTTTTAGAAATTCAGGGAGGGAGCTTGAACGATAACCATTCGAGAATCATTTGCACAAAGGATTGAGTGATCTCACTAGTTTATACAAATATGCTCTCTTCATCGTTATAGATGCGTTAATTGCTACACACAAGTGGAGAGAGAGAGAGAGAGAGCGAGAGAGCGAGAGAGGAGCTATATTGTTAAATTCATGTAGAACACGTGTATGGCTCATCTTGTATACTTATTGTGTTTAAGTGTTGAGAGAGAGAGAGAGAGAGAGAGAGAGAGAGAAGATTGAAGTTCGGTATGGTGACAAAGATAAGGACCATTAGGACTCTGTCTAGGCTTGAGCGACATAATTTAGTATCCTTACGTTCATTTTACAAGGGTTGTTAAAAAAGAAGTGTAGTTGTGTTTCATAAACTAAGCAAAATAAATGCAAAGCTCAAATGTCTTATATGTGAACGCGCATAAAGCTTACTTATTCAAACTACATGCATGCCATAAAAACATTAATAAGGTTTTGAAGTTTGAGAGTTTTAACATCTCGCTTTGCAAGACACCAGAAAGCTAAAATTTTGGTGGATTGGTAGGAAATTTGAAGGGGGTAGAAGTCATGATGCTCGTAATTGGTGGCATAGGTTTTGAGACTATGAAGTTTATAGTTAGCAACTTATTCTCTAAAAATCTCACAACAATTTAGATTGCATGTGGATTGTTTCTTGATGCAACTTCTCCACTACATGGAGCTATTTGAGGCATGGGAGTATGTCCTTCAAAATAGAGATGACATTGGGAATGCATCACACATGGGCAAATCAAGGATACATATT
This sequence comes from Cibotium barometz, assembly GCF_041138505.1. NCBI lineage: Eukaryota > Viridiplantae > Streptophyta > Polypodiopsida > Cyatheales > Cibotiaceae > Cibotium > Cibotium barometz. The sequence continues at coordinate 13,220,572 of NC_141073.1, forward strand.
TCTAACCCCTTTGAGAGAGAGAGAGAGAGAGAGAGAACTTGAGAAATGAAGAAAAATAGACAGAGTTCTACGTGTGTGTCTCTCGATTTTTTGTTGGCTTGGAAAAGCATGCATTGCAATACATTAGTACTTTACAATACCTTCATGCCCTTGTAGCAAAAGATTGTCGCAAACCAGTTAAGGTCTCCAATGACTACTTTCCCCCAGAAGAAGATATGAAAATTCATATGTAAAAACATATTAAGATGAAATAATACACAGAGGTGAACAAACACATGTACTTCAAGCAAGCACACAAAACAATAATAGATTGTTTTCTTTACTCACAAAGCACCACAATACGCATAGCATCTAGAAGAGCACTCGAGAATGATAAAAGGGCCCGGTTAAATCTGCTCAGAAATAGCCATTACAAGAACACTTTTCATCTTCAAAACCATGACGGAAGCTGGCATCCGTGACAACAATTCTCCGCATCTCTATGCGATGTAGCAACATGGCAATCACCACACATTCGCATGTTCTTTGTGATATAAACAGTTTCCCCTTGAGTTGTATAGATGAGGGCACATGCAAGGTCCGGCTTCTCATAATGATGAGAGAGCAAATTTGCCTTTGCAGCATATGAATTATCCCGTGAAACCCAAATACAAACCTGGAGAGTACCCTTGCTGTGAAATTTTATGTGCAATAGCTTCTAGCTTTGCATTGATACATTTTTGCCAGCGTCGATGCTCTGTTCCTAATTCTGATGGCTTCCATGCCAGCTGTTGCATAGATATTTTCCATGAGAATATAAGCTGGCCCATCATTTGATTTAGCTTTACTGCCCGTTCAAAGGCCCATCTCGCCACATTGACATCTTCTCATTTCTGGCATGTCGTGGATCAATCCTGCTGCCTTTTCTAAATGCCCTGCGAGGTCAACCATTATTCACAAAAAGTGCTTGGCCCTTTTCTACTAGACCTCGGTGACTGCAGACATTAAGCACACAAGCACATGTCACTGCATCTGGAAGGATGCCCTCATGCTGCATCTCTTCAAAGGAGTCAAGTGCTTGACCTTGTGCATATCCTACAATCTGTGCACTACAAGAGACATAGAAGGTAGCCCATCCAGCACTTGTCGCCTTTGAGATAGCAGTGCACTTGGCACACATGTCCACTAGAGCACCACCTAGCACAATGTTATGCTGCAGAGCAACCCCTGCCTTGCAATCTCGTCATGGATTAGTTTCCCCTTGTCAGCTACTCCAATCGTGGCACGTGCTTTCAGGATGCACGTGTAGGCCACTACATTTGGAACGATGCCCTCATGCTGCATCTCTTCAAAGCACAATCCGAGAAGGCAGCCCATCAAGTACTTGTCACGTCTTTGAGAAAGCACCGTACTTAGCATACATGCCACTAGAGCACCGCCCATCACAATGTTGTTCTGCAGCAATCCCTGCCTCGAAATCTCCTCATGGATTTGTTTCTGCTTGTCAGCTTCTCCGATTGTGGCACATGCAGCGCGGGCATGTCAGCTTCTCCGATCGTGGCACATGCAGCACGGGCAGGTCACTGCATCTGGAAGGATGCCCTTACACTGCATTTGTTCAAAACAATCTAAAGCAATTTTCGTGTGCCCCTCTTGGGCATATCCAGCTATTAAAGCAGTCGATGTGACAACATTGTTGCTGCTCTTATGCATGTTGACTAAGTCTTTCACCTTTACAAGCTCACCACAATTTGCGTATATGATCACTAGAGTACGTGAGCACTTTTCTCGCAATCCCCTTTCGAGAAGAGCATCGTGTACGCTAGTGCCTATTACAAGATCTTTGTTTCGGGACAAGCCCTGAGTGAGGGCACAAAAGCATCTATTTCAGACTTTGATCCATGACTTGGGTCTCCTGTAAATCATCCTCCTCCACTTCTACTTCTGAGCTCTTCGATAACCCAAGATAGAGTATCCTGGCTATCCATTCACAAAGGCTCCCGTGTAACTCTATGCTTAAAGTCTGGGTACCTTGGGCTTGGCTTGCTGATGTGGTTGTCCCACCACTTTGAGGGATACCTAAAAAACTCCTTCCACACCTGCCTTGCAATATCGTCATGGATTTGTTTCCCCTTGTCAACTGATCCAATTGTGGCACATGCTTTCAAGGTGTGCTGCATTTGGAAGGATTCCATCACGCTGCATCTCTTCAAAGCAATCTAGTGCTTGCTGACCTTCTCGTGCATATCCTACAATCAGTGCACTCCAAGAGACAACATCCCAAGAAAGCAGTCGGTCGAGCACTTGTCGCGCCTTTGAAACAGCACCGCACTTGACATACATGTCCACTAGAGCATTGCCCGGCACAATTTTGTTCTGCACCAACCCCTGCCTTGCAATCTCGTCAAGGATTTGTTTCCCTTTGTCAGCAGCTCCAATCGTGGCCCATGCTTTGAAGATGCAAGCGTAGGTCACTCCATGCTCTCATGCTGCATTTGTTCAAACAATCTTGCTTGTGTCCCTTTTGGGCATAGCCAACTATTAAGGCAGTCCATGTGACATGCTGCTGCTCTTATGCATGTCGAGTAACTCTTTCGCCTTTCGAAGCTCACCACAATTCACCTACATGATCACTAGAGTACGTGGGCGCCTTTCACGCAATCCCCTTTGCACAAGAGCATCATGCATGCTGGTGCCTGTAACAAGATCTTTTTTTCGGGTAAAAGCCCTAAGCTTGAGTACTTTGGGCTTGGCTTGCTGTTGGGGTTGTCCCACCACTTTGCTGTTGCGGTCTGTTGTGGCGGTAGCAATGCCACGAGCGCGCAATACTCGCCTGTGAGTAGACAGGGCACGAAGCCCATCATCAGCGCACAAATCAGTGCACAAATTTTGCTTGGAGAGAGAGACTGAGTCACAGAGAGAAAGAAAGAAGACAGAGTAGAGAGAGAGAGAGAGAGAGCAAAGAGAGAGAGAGAGAGATTCTCACAGCTCTAGCTGCTTCGGTATTTTTCCATATTGACAGCGTGCAGAATTTCTCTGAGTGCGACAGCTCATAGAGAGGGGAAAGAAATGAGAGAGAGAGAGAGAGAGAGCAAAGAGAGAGCTTCTCACATCTCTAGCCGCTTCCAGAATTTTGGGATATTTCTCTGAGTGCGACTTGAAGAGAGAGAGAGAGGGGAAAGCAAGGAGAGAGAGAGAGAGAGAGAGAGAGCGCTGGCACAGCCAAAGATGTCACGCGTCACAATATCTTCCCCCCTAGGGCCTATAGCTGTGTCTCCCTCATAGCTATGCAATCAGGGCACTCAAGCTTGAAAGCATAATCATAGGGCAGCAGAGCATATTGTTACCACAAGGCCTCTCTGAAACGCAGCCGCATCAGAGTCTCCCTCTCTCTAGAACTCTGTCTCGACTCTCATGCATTCAGCCTCGGAGCCATCATCATAGAAGCGACGCCACAGTCTACAGATCCGGCATGAGTGACAAGTGGCAGGGGCCTCCTTGAGAAGGGGCGGTGCACTGAGCCCAAGTGTACCTAGCCTTCTTTATAGCTTGGAGAAGGGATCCCTTCAACCAATAAGAATGTGACACGCAAAGAGAGAGAATGTGAGGGAGCAAAGAGAAGGAGAAGAGTGTCTCTCCAGTGTTCGAAAAAAACCCGGGTAAAGTGTAGTTTGCGCCTTCAGTTTTCAAATTTTAATTTCTAGGTATTCAAAACCTTCAAAAAAAATTTACAAAAGGTTTGATAACTTTTAATAAAAAAAGGAATAATCAAAATACCTTTCAAACTATAAGAGTCAACGGTACTTCACCTTTATTGGTTGAAATAAAATTTTTTTATATATCATATTTTTACATTATATATATATTATAAAAATTAATATAAATAAAAAAATAAACGTTTTAAAATGTTTATTTTAATCGTTATAGAATCTAACGTTTATAAAATTAACGTTTATATTTTTAACTATAAATTATGGAGTTATCTTCTTATCGCTCACTCTCATCCACTCACTCACTGCCGGAACCAGCATCCTCACCCTTGCGAGCTAGACTGCTTCCTGAGGCCTGAGCTGATGCTGTGGAAACGAAACGATGGTGTCTTTGTGCGACGCAGTGACAGGTGAGTCGTGACTGAATCTGATTATATTAATATATTGTTACAATGTTATATATATATATATATATATTATATGTTTCGAACACTGAAACCTCCGACGCAGCGAGCTGCGACAGACAGAGGTGACTGAGGTTGGGGCCTTGGGCCCGGTGCCCTCCTTGGGGGGGCCGTGGCTATGGTAAATATCATTAATTATCAGTAATAATATCGTCAGTATCACTAATGATCTCGCCTTTAAGCTTGCCTGCCGCAATCTGCTATAAGGTGCAGTAATCTTCTGTAATATGTAGTATCACTAATGATCTCGCCTTTAAGCTTGCCTGCCGCAATCTGCTGTGGATTTGCAGTACCATATGCTTGATCAGAGCTTCTGTCTGTGTGTGTTTTTTTGTTGTTGATAGTTTGAGAAGCACCGAGTCCACGCTCCATCATCCATGGCAAGTTCAATTCTTTAGCTTATAGTTAGACAAGCAACACTGCTGCTCTAGGCTCAGTGGGGCGTGCGATGAAGAGACGGGACAAGCCTCGAGTTTCCAACTCTATCACTTTGCTACGCTATAATTTTCCAGTGGCAAAATGATAGCGTAGTAGCACTAGCTACCTTGCTGGTTGCAACAGAAGGGGGACCGAGACTGGAATCCAATAGGTCAGGTAGCATGCAAAAGGTAGGCAAGGTAGCACAGAGCTGAGAGGGGCGGGCACTGAGTGGATTTTTGGGACTTGACCTCAATAGGCCAGGTGGTAGGCAAGGCAGCTTGAAAAACCCTGACAGGGGGGGGGGGGGGGGGGGGGCTAGTTGAGATGACAGTTTGACATGACTAGGGAAGCAGTGGCAAAACCAAGGGTCAATCAGATGCAATCAAAGGCAAATGAAACGAGAGCAGACAGGCAGCGCGCGCACCGCTCACAACACACACACACACACACATACATGCATATATTTATATAGTCCCTAGGCTACCTAGTGTGGATGGTGGTGGGCTGTGAAGAATATTAGAGTGTGAGTCGCACCAGCTGCCCCGCAACCACAAGGCTGGAAAGCTCACTTTTCCTTCCACCGTAGATTTCCAGGGATGATGTAAATACTACTATGCGCGGACTGTTCGTAAGGCCACCGCAAAATAGGAGCTCCGGTGCTATGCCCGAGTCCTCCTGTAACTCCACAGAAGCTCCACTGTCATCACGATGTCTTGAGCGTTTCGCATGATGGGGACTCTAGAGAGAGAGAGAGAGAGAGAGAGAGAATTGATAACAGACGATTGAGAGGGAGAAGGATTCACATCAGTCAAATAACATGCTATTATCTATAGGTTGTGCAGGGTTGATATAGGTTGTGGCTCGGGTACGAAGTTCGAACACTTCACAAAACATTGATTGGCATCAAACTTTGCAGGATTAAGGTCAGGGTAAATTTTGTTTTACCTTGCCTCTCTCCATCTCTTTTCTGGCTTGCATCTCTTCTCTATGTCTCTCATTCACAACTACTCAACATCTTTTTTCTTTTCATTTTTAGATATGTTGAGGCATACAACTTGACATGACTTGCTATTTCTTGGTAAAACATTAATTTACAAGGAACATATTATCATAATAACACATTTTAAATATTTCAGATGGCTTTTGTGCAATCCACACTACTCGGATTTGGAGGATTTAGTAAAGAAGTTATTGTGGATAAGAAGAAAAAAGGTAAAAGGTCAAGTAAAGAAATTGACGAAGAAATTATTGCTAATGATTTTACTATAAGCAACGAAGAGATTGATGAAAAAGAGGCTACGCGTAGAAAAAGAGCTAGGTTATCGTGGTGTGAAAATTGGAGAAGTGAATTTCATTGGCTGGAATTTGATAGAGAGAAAGCACGCATGTATTGTAAGGTTTGCATGGAGGATCCTAATTGCAAAAGTGAGTTTGCAACAATAGGTGCACAAAACATGCAGCATAGTGCCCTAAGTACACATGCACGCTCTCGCACACATAGGTTATCATTGATTCGTTCTATGTCAAGAAGAAGTCTTGAAGTAGGATTGAGCAAACAAAATGAAACACATGACGAAGAGATTACTAATCTATTTCGTACTGCCTATTTTCTTGCTAAAAATGATATCCCATTAAACAAGTTTGTGCCAACGTTAGAGTTTCTGCGAGAATGCAAAACTCCCAATGTACCCGAACATATGTACAACAATGATAAGAGTTGTGCAACTTTTGTTCAATATATTGGAAAAGCATTGTCACATAATATAGTAGAACGATTAAAAAATTCTCCTTGTTTTGGGATCATGATAGATGAATCAACAGATATATCGATCGATGAGCACATGATAGTATATGCATCTTATCTAGAGAATCATTGTCCACGTACATCTTTTTTTGGACTTGTAGATGTTATTGGGGATCGTACTGCCGAGGACTTGTATAATTCTTTAATAACATTGATCTTAGAAAATGGATTGGACTTAAGAAAGTTGGTTGGATTTGGATCTGATGGTGCATCCGTAATGATAGGAAAGAGATCCGGGGTGTCTACTAGATTAAAGGAGTCTTGTCCTTTCATGACATCTATGCATTGTGGCTCATCGCACAAATCTTTGTGCATCTAAAAGCATAGAAAAGTTTCCATTTGCAAAAGCTATTGATTCCACAGTTAATGAAGTCGCAACTCTTTTTAGAAAGAGTGTCATCCGCAAAGAGAAATTAAAAGAATTACAAGAAGAATTTGAATGCTCAATAATTCAATTGGATAAAATTCATTCAATTAGATGGTTGAGTAGATCAATGGTTTTAGCAAAGTTTTGTGACTCACTAGAGCCTCTTCTTGAGTTCTTTGAGAGTGAGAATCTCGTAGTCTTTAGCAAATTGTCTTCTCTAGAACTCATTTATGCATTACATTTCTTAGCAGATCTATATCAACATTTGACAAAGTTAAGTAAAATATTTCAAAAGTCATATGTTGATATTACTAGTATTCCTGGCATTGTGAGTGCTGAGATTTGTGCATTGGAAATAGAGTTTGTGTCAGAACCGGATATTGACATGAATGCAAGAAAGGAAGATACAAGGGGTTTTCCTATTATTCCTGATTATGGACCAGAGAAGGGTCTTCTCCATGGTTTACGATCTTCAATAAAAGGTGACCATTTTCGTAGCAAAAAGATATCTCGCTCTTCTGATGGCTCTGATATTGAATTGGTTATTAGCTTTCAAAAAGCATTCACATTAAGTGTTATTAAAGATTTGAAAGAGAGATTTGTGGATAACTCTACCTTGGCTTGTTTTAAAATACTCTCTCCATCTTGCTATCCTCCTGGAAAGCTACTTAAGAATTTTGGAGCTGATGAATTAGACAGGTTGATATCATTTTATGGAGAAAGCAAACTTGCAAATGGTGAGTTAATGGAGAAATTTGTAGATCCAATATCTCTTTGAAGAGAATACCTTACATTCAAGATTCAAGCCACTAATGATTGGAAAGGGTGGAATTTGCGGGACACTTGGTCTTACATAAGTAACAATATCACTCTACAAGAAAAGTATGAAGGGTTGCTAAAGCTAGCGCAAGTTGCATTAGTCCAATGCTCCAGTACTGCAATTTGTGAGCGTGGCTTTAGTATACAGAATATTATCAAATCAAAGTTGAGGAATAGATTGACGACAAAGAGTACAACTTCCTTAATGCGAGTATCCATCGAAGGTCCTCCAATGTCAGAGTTCGACTTTAGCTCAGCAATAGAGCTTTGGAGGCTTGATGCCATTACGACAAGACATGCTTTTACAAATGAAGACTAAAAGGTATTTCTAAAAACTCTAGAGATTAAATACATTATTAATGCCTTCATAGCAAAGTACTAACGTATAATACAATTTTCTTTTCATTAGGAGATGGAGGAGCATGAAGGATTTGGGAGCTTGTGAGTAAAAAAATTTCAACTAGTCTTAGCTGCTTTTAGGACGCAATGCAATATTTGTAGTGCATTTATGCACAAGCATGGATGATATTCTTGTGAAAGCAAAATTCTATTTTCTTTAATGATAAATATCATTTTACTCATGAATTTGGCAATCAACAATTTAGTAAATTCTATTGATGTGACCAATCATTTTGTTGCGAGAGTGTTTTAAAGTCGTTTTTAAGTACATTCTCTTGATACTCGAGTTATTTTGTCGCAAGAGTTTTTTAAAGTGTAAAATTCTGAATAAAACTTATAAAACCTTCAAGAATTTTAGAGAAAAATTTTTACACTTGGCAAAGCTTAGGGTACATGGTACGCCTTACAAAAAAGTACCCCCTGATTTAGTGTCTCTCTCTCTCAGTCTCTCTCTCGTGACACAAAATTGTACATTTAAAGCTTAGGGTACATGGTACGCCTTACAAAAAAGTACCCCCTCATTTAGTGTCTCTCTCTCTCGCAGTCTGACACAAAATTATACATTTAAAGCTTAGGGTACATGGTACGCCTTACTAAAAAGTACCCCCTCATTTACTCTACCTCGAAGAGCTCCCTAGGAAAAAAAAACCAGGTGAACACTAAGACTGCAAAGGGCAGGCCAAAAAGTAATGCGTGGTAACATTTCCACACATGCCAAAAGCTCTTTTCTAATTTGTAAATATTTCCACACCATAATTTCCTTATGTGAGATCTAAAACCTATATATATATATATACATATATATATATATATATATAGAGAGAGAGAGAGAGAGAGTGAGAGTAAGCGACGATAGTGTACCAACATCATAAAAAAAGTCGCCCAACTAATAGAAAGTAAAAAAAATTGTGTAACGTGAATTTTGGATACATAAGGTACCTATTAATTTATGCGTACGTCAGCATATATGAGTTTTGTGGTAATATGTTACATATATGAGTTTCGTGGTAATAGGTAGCATATATACGATAGACCTTTGAGAGAAGAAAAAAAAAGACCTTAAAGATTCCAAAGTTATCTAGAAAGATACCTTAACCAGCCAACGAGAGCTCGGCTTAACCAGCCAACGATAGCCCGAGCTCTGTGAGTGCCTGGTGTGGCGTGATAGCACCCGGGGCCAGGCTAGCCCCGACTCCTATATGGAAATGAAGGAGAATACTGATCCCATATATAGTTGAGTTTTAAAAACAGAAAGAGACCTTGAACCTTGCTTCCCTTATTCAAATAAGAGTACAGGGACAGCGCCAGAGGAATGGCCTTTGTCTGATAGCTTCCTCAGGCAATTCCTCTGGCCTTTCTCTGATATCTTCCTCGGGCAGTTCCTCTGGCCTTTCTATGATATCTGAGTCGGCCCTTGTAGCTGACTTGTGCACGAGGCTAACACGAGCAAACGCGCTCAAATCCTCACCAAAGCCTCCCAGCAGATAACTCCTTCTTGGCCCAAGATTATTTCCAGCAAGCTCAAAAATTGCATTGTTCACTCTGCTTGGTAGCACGAACAAGCCCACTTTGTGCAGCTCCACAAGCTGATCATCATGATCTGATCTTTTTCGCCCCAGGCATACCAACACTACATCGTAGCAGCTTGTGCTACAAGTTCTTTCATCGCGAGGATCGCCCACACTTCCCAACCATAGCAGCCACACCTCCATTTCTATCCTAAGCCTTCCATCTTCCAAACGATGGCCGCCCACTACTGACACACCCTCCAGAGCTTCTCCTGCTCCTCTATTGCCTCCAAGATTCATGTGCATCACATTCCACGGACGTACTGCATCCGCCATCCGTAGTGCAGGGTCAAGATAGCCTGGCCTAGTAGATGCGCCATACAGCGTCACGATCAGAGGAAGAAAAACGCCAGCCTCTCGGAAGTAGATGCAGTGAGTCGGCGTGTGCTCTTCAGGCGACTCAATCACACCACCTTGCATTTTCCACAGTTGAAATGGGAATGATTCTTCTTGCTCCTGATCCGCGCCGGTTGATGTACCTGCAGATAACAATGCAGACGCATTAGCAGCTTGGATCATAACTTCTTTTACTGTTGCTCGACCCTTTGGCGGCAGCATCACATAAGGCATCACTTGCCCAGCCACAGCTTGAGCTTCTAACGTGATCCCGTGAACAGAGCAATCCAGAACCTCAACCTGTCTTTGGAAATGAGAGAGCCTGTGGAGGTTGGACACCACATTAGCCATGGATGTTTCGAGCTTGAAGAGGTCGAGTGGCTGCGGGAGCACATCCTCTCCCGGCACCAAGTGACGGCAGCATTGGCCCGGACCTCCTGGATGGTGTTGAAAAGCAGATACAGTGCTATCGAAGGATAGGCCACAGACCTGGCCAGCTCCACTAGTGTCGCGTAAGCTTGGCGCCCACGACATTCCAGGTTGCGATCCACCTCCTTGCCGCACCAAACACATTTTAAGCAGAAGATCTGCATCTGCAGACTTGCAGTACCTACCAAGATGCACAAGCTGCTGTTCCAGAGACTCATCAGTTCTCACTTGCATCTCCCCTCCTACACCCAACAATCCCAGTATGCCCAGCACTCTGTCCTCTTCATGTGTACATTCTCTTTTACCGATTTCAAAGACTACCCTCCATGGATCCCAAATGATTTTCTCAGCTAGACTACTACAGCTTCTGTTGAGCTCAAATATCCGAAACATGCTTGCATAACTACAATTTAAGGGAAAGAATGTGTCAAGATAGAGTAAGAAGAGGTACGCTTCTCTTTCAACCATGTAAACCTCTGCATTAATAGAGTTGGATATTGTGGCACCACTGTGCGGGCTGCGTTGTTGCTGAGTACGTCTCATAAGAGACCGCGTGCCACATGTTGGACAGGCAGATTGATTATCAATATCGGCGCATGCTGTCTCTCTACTGTTTAACCCTGGGAACAGATCCTCATGAAGTATACTTGATTCGTCCATATGAACTTCTACATCCATACCAGAGGACCTGAGAAACTCTAGACGCTCCCGCCAGAGACCTCTCGGGGGCGCTTTTAGAACAATATTCTTTAGTAGACAGCATCTGCAAAAGCCACTGGAGGAGTTGACCTTGGTAATCAAGCCTTTCACAATCTTATGCACACGTTGGGACAGCTCAGTGAGAAAGGTGAGGCGCCTAGGCAGCACAAATTCTTGAAGTGTCCACACCCTCTCGAACCAGCGAGGAATTCGCCCGGTATCGACATGACCTCTGTAGTCACGTCCCCAAAGGCTGTATCCTTGCCCGATACCATGCACTAAGACATAGCAGCCTTGGCTGTTACTGTAATAGGCACCCATGTTTGCAATCTCCTTGCTCTTCTCCCTCTTGTCGGTTTGGTTGATGCAGAGCGCATCGAACCAGGCATATGCCACACCATCCTCAGCCAACATTGAGAGAAATTCTATAAGCTCATTGTAAGCAGGCTTACCTCGAAGATCGACTTGCTGAAAGTAGTGATTGTAGCTGGAGGAAGAACTACTATAATCTGCAACATCATGATGACCATCTGCACCATGATTAAGCTCCAATATTTGCTGGCCGATTTGCTCAGAAAATCTGCGGACTTCCAAGCTCCAAGTGTGAGAGATGACATGGAAGCTCCAATCCAAGGGGACCATGAAGTGGATGCCTCCACTGAGGGAGGCGAGAGTAGCCGGGATGTCGATGAGACGGATGGGCAGCACTTGTCGGCTGAACGATTTCTGTTGTGGGGTGTTGTTGTTCTCAAGCTGCTCATGATCAGCAGAAATCATGACGTCTAGAGTGCTACGTTCATGTTAGCCGGGAGAAAATGCATAGGAGAGAACGCGTAGAGGCGACATGAATGATGGACGTTCCCGGCTTTCAGAGATAGCAAAATTAAAGGTGACATGGCGTCGATGAAACGCGACTGTACATGAGTATAACTATATCCTACGTAAAGGTGACACGGCGTCGATGAAACGCAACTGTTCATGGGTATAACGTAAAGGTAACGGCTTTGCTTAAGGGTAACATGAGCCCGCCTAGGCTTTGCATATATCCTACGTAAAGGTAACACAAGAACATCTTTTTAACAAAACTCTTCTTTTTCATGTGTATAGAAGTTAATGTATTTGTGTAGAGTAAAAATGAATTCAATCTTAAACTATGGCTCTTGTTTATTTAAAAAACTTGAAACGTTTCATTGAAATTCTTAATTGCAATTGCCAGAACAACATGCCCACATGAGCCATATACATTGAACGCGAATGGGCTTTGGGGAAAAAACCTGAGTTTGTTGTTTACCTTACATGATTTTTGGCCTCACTTCGTAAAAATCACCATAGCACCGCGCCAGCATACGCAAGACTGCGTTTGACCCCATCACAGGGCACCACCTAGCCGTCCTCAAAAGACCTTCTCGAGGGAGAAAGAATGTGCGGCAGTTGTTTCTCCTTTGTATTACAAGTTTCTTGAACCCACTGACGCATGTGGGATTAACCACTCACACGTGTCAAGCCCATCACTTCTTGAGGGCACTACACATGCACAATGTTGTTCCAACATTCCCCCTCTCGTTTGAGAGTTGTACGAACTGCCCAGCTCGGATACCATGTGAAAATCACCATAGCACCACGCCAGCATACGCAGGAGCGCGTATGACCCCATCACAGGCCACTGCCTAGCCGTTGTGAGGAGAAAGAAATGAAGAGTATGCCTCTGTGACAACTCCCTCACAAGTCGAAGAACCCACCCAAAGAGGCAAATAGGGGCACCACCAGCTTTCGCTCAAGCTGGAAAATACACACATAACCAGGACTACACTAGAGCTTCATTCCTTACTCATATACACATTCATCTCTTCATTGCACACACACCCACAAACAGCAAGAAAGAGGGAGGGGTAGGGCAAATCAACTACCGTGAAGCCTCATAATTCAATTGCATAATAAGTATGGTGCATACACTTCTCATAGATAGGCACATTATGGGCCAATAATCAATAATATGTAGAGAGAGAGAGAGAGAGAGAGGTAGCAATCATATGAGCAAGAGAAGGGAGGGGCACCATGGGCACACACACACACACACACACACACACTCCACTCATAGCACACACACATACTCTCTCAAAAGATCCTAAATGCAAGAGACCCCCCTATTCTATGTACAATGGACTCCCTATATAGAGCTTGGGCTAGATGTGCATAAAAATAACAGGTGTATACATGGGTGACAAGTGAAAGAATTGCATGGGAGAGCTAGAGAGGTGGGGGTGTATGTGGAAATTTCCAAAAAAACACTCTAGTTTGCATGGAAAGGATACTAAAAAAATGTAAGTGTTTGCATGGGTAATGTGGCTCATGGAGGACAAGTGGAGCTCTCTTTTTCTCTCCATTCCTGGATTTTTGGGACGCTGCAGGACGGGGGCGTCCTTACACACACTGCCTGCGAGTGTGAATAAGGCCTTAGGGCTTTTGAAGAAACTTGGAAGGGGGGCCCAAGTGGAAACCCACTCCTAGATCTTTTCTCTCTTCAAATGGGGGGCCATTGATGCCCGACCGCCACTTGGGCGTCCCCCCTTAGGAATTGGTGTGAACACCCTCCAAGCAGTAGCTCCATCATTACCTTCAAGAGCTCGCGGACCGCCATAGCCATGTTGAGACACTACTAGAGGTTAGGGGCATACCGACGCTGGGATTACCGACACAAATGGCGGGCGTCGGTATCCCCGTCGAGAAAGAGGAGCCAAAGTTAGGGGGGGGGATTTTTAAACATGGCCGCTTACCGTAGCAGATACCGAAGCAGATAACGAAGCCCATACCGACGCTCATACCGATGCATATACCGTAGCCTATACCAACACGTATACCGACGCCTATACCGTAGCTCATACCGACGCCAGTAAGTTTTATGCAGCCCCGGGCTCTTTTTTCCCCTGTTTCTGTTATTGAGAGATTTCAAGGTAAGCCCCCTCTCCTCCCGCCCCCGCCCCCGCCATGTGGTGTGTGTATGCATCTTGTGTGTGTGTGTGTGGGTGTGTATGTGGGTGTGTGTGTGTGTGTGTGTGTGTGTGTGTGTGTGGAATTTTTGTGTGTTTAATTGTGTGTTTAAAGTTCAATTGAGTGTAGGATGTGTGTGTGTGTGTGTGTGTGTGTGTGTGTGTGTAAATAGAGATAGAGTGAAGGAATTTTGTCTAATTTTCATTGATTTGTGTGTGTGTACCTAGCCGTGGCCGATCTCTCCGTGCGCGCGCTACATTGCAACCAACGCTACACTACGACTACATCAAGTGCTGTTGAGAGGTAAGCAAACCTAAATTCTTTTTTTTTGCATAATTCTTTTAATTAATTTGTCTTCAATTCAATGTACACACACACATTGCGCGCGCACACAAACACACATAATGCGTATGCATACACACACACACATAATGGATACACACACACACACATAATACGGGCGCGCGCGCACACACACACACATAATACATACACCCACACATAGATTGTACACACACACACACACATAGATTGTACACACACACATATAGATTGACCATAAGCGCTAATGCAAGTGCATTAGCGCTTATGCATGTGCATAGGCGCTAATGCACTTGCATTAGCGCTTATGATCAAGCCTAGAGTGCTAATGCTCTTGCATGAGTGCTTATGGTCAAGCCTAGAGGGCTAATGCACTTGCATTAGCGCTCTAGGCTTGATCATATGCGCTGATGCAAGTGCATTAGCGCTTATGCAAGACCATATACGCTGATGCACTTGCATTAGCGCATATGGTCAACCCTAGAGCGCTAATGCACTTGCATTAGCGCTCTTCGCTTGACCATATGTGCTAATGCAAGTGCATTAGCGCTTATGCATGACCATATGCGCTGTTGCAAGTGCATTAGTGCTCTAGGCTTGACCATATGCGCTAATGCAAGTGCATCAGCGTATATGCATGACCATATGCGCTAATGCACTTGCATTAGCGTATATGGTCAAGCCTAGAGCGCTAATGCACTTGCATTAGCGCTCTAGGCTTGACCATATGCCCTAATGCAAGTGCATTAGTGCTCTTGCACATGCATAGGCGCTAATGCACATGCATTAGCGCATATGACGAGCTTAGAACGCTAATGCACTTGTATTAGTGCATATAATGAGCCTAAAACGCTAATGCTCTTGCATTAGCGCTTATGATCAAGCCTAGAGTGCTAATGCAAGTGCATTAGCGTCTAGGCTTGACCATATGCGCTAATGTAAAAGCATTAGCGCTTATGCATGACCATATGCACTAATGCACTTGCATTAGCGCATATGGTCAAGCCTAGAGCGCTAATGCACTTGCATTAACGCTCTAGGCTTAACCATATGCGCATATGCTAGTGCATTAGCACTTATACATGACCATATGCGCTAGTGCAAGTGCATTAGCGCATATGGTCATGCATAAGCACTAATGCAAGTGCATTAGCGCTTATGGTCAAGCCTAGAGCGCTAATGCACTTGCATATGCGCTCTAGGCTTGACCATAAGCGCTTATGCAAGTGCATTAGCGCTTATGCATGACCATAAGCGCTAATGTAAGTGCATATGCGCTCTAGGCTTGACCATATGCACTAATGCAAGTGCATTAGCGCATATGGTCATGCATAAGCGCTATGACAAGCCTAGAGCGCTAATGCACTTGCATTAGTGCATATAATGAGCCTAAAGCGCTAATGCTCTTGCATTAGCGCTTATGGTCAAGCCTAGAGCGCTAATGCAAGTGCATTAGCGCTCTAGGCTTGACCATATGCGCTAATATAAGTGTATTAGAGCTATATGTACAGAGCAATTCAAGTCTGGCTTGACCATAGATGCTAAGCGTTTATGCGTAAGCGCTTATGCATAAGCGTCTATGCATAGATGCTAAGCGCTTATGCATAGATGCTAAGCGGTAATGCTTATGCACAAGCGCTTATGCATTAGCGTTTATGCATAGATGCTAAGCGCTAATGCTTATGCATAAGCGCTTATGCATAGATGCTAAGCGTTTATGCATAAGCGCTTATGCATTAGCGTTTATGCATAGATGCTAAGTGCTAATGCTTATGCATAAGCGCTATGCGTTTATGCATAGATGCTAAGCGTTTAGGCATTAGGCATAGGCGTTAGGCATTAGGCATTAGGCATTAGGCATAAGCATTAGCGTTTATACATAGACGCTAAGCATTTATGCATAGATGTATAGTTTGTGTTGTTTAGGGTTTCTATTTAGGATTTTATTAAATTCAATTCATTAGCGCATAGGCATTAGACTTTTAGTGCATAGGGCTTAGACATAGACATAGCATAAGCGTTTATTGATGAAACTTTAGGCATAGCATAGCATTAACTTTAGGCATTTATACATACTCTACATGTCCACATACTGGGGAACAAGTCTTCTTGACCCTCATCAGCCAAATGAGAGGATTTAATTGAAGATTCAAGTGACGCTTTCGAAGTCAAGAATGGATTGTCTATGCATAAGGCTTAATGTATCTCCGTTGTCTTGCATGTAGGGATCTCGCTTGCTCTCTCGCGCTCACCGTGGTTGCCCTCTAGGCATTAGGCATGGGCAGTAGGCATTAGGTCTAGGCATTAGGCATAGGCATTAAGCATAGGCATTAGGCATTAGGTCTAGGCATTAGGTATTAGGCATTAGGCATAAGCATAGGCATTAGGCATTAGGCCTAGGCATTAGGCATTAGGTCTAGGCATTAGGCATAGGCATTAGGCATAAGCATAAGCATATGCATAGGCATTAGGCATTAGGTCTATGCATAAGCGTTGATGCATAAGACTTAGTCCATGCCTGTATAATGAATGTCAGAATAAAGTGAACCAATATGGAGAAAAATGTGGTTCACTATGTTTAGACATTCGTAACAGTGCATGGATACGGGCTTATGCATCTACGCATTATGCATCTAGGCATTAGGCATTAGGCATAAGCATAATCGCTAATGCATTAGCGTTTATGCATAGATGCTTATGCATAAGCATTAGGCATTAGGCATTAGGCATTAGGCATAAGCGCTAATGCATAAGCGCTAAGGCATAAGCGTTTATGCATAGATGCTTATGCATAAGCATTAGGCATTAGGCTTAGGTATTAGGCATTAGACATAGATGCTAAGCGTTAGGCATAGGCGTTTATGCATAGATGCTAAGCATTGAGCATTAGCGTTTATTCATAGACGCTAAGCATAATGCATAGACGCTTATACATTGAGCATTAGGCATAAGCATAGGCATAGGCATTAGGCATAAGCATATGCATAGGCATTAGGCATTAGGTCTATGCATAAGCGTTTATGCATAAGACTTAGTCCATGCCTGTAATGAATGTCAGAATAAAGTGAACCAATATGGAGAAAAATGTGGTTCACTATGTTCTGACATTCGTTACAGTGCATGGATACGAGCTTATGCATCTACGCATTGTGCATCTAGGCATAGGCATTAGGAATTAGGCATAGACACTAAGCGTTTATGCATAGATGCTTTAAGTCACATGCATAAGCATTATAATGAATTATGCAATATAATGCTTCAATTTTTCTAATGTTTTAAGAATCTAAACCAAGGGTGTGGATACTCGAGTTTATGCGTAGATGCTTATGCATAAGCGTTTATGTATATGCTTCAAGATTGTGTTGTTTAGGGTTTTGGCTTCAAGATTGTCTTGTTTTTAATTGTTACCAATTGTCTATGCATGAGTATCTATGCATTAGACTTTATGTATATGCTTCAAGTTTGTGTTGTTTAGGGTTTCTGTTTAGGGTTTTATTAAATTCAATTCATTTATTGCTTTTAATTTGAGGGATGATGATTCCCCTCTGCCGAATGTGGCATTTGTTATATGGGTTAAATGACTCCCTATACAAAGGAGATGATGCCCAATTTTTTGAAAAAATGGGGCTTATGTTATGTTAGCTCATTATGCTCTCGAGGGGTCCACTACTAAGAAATCATCCGTATCACGTGTGTTCAAGGGGTAATAAAAAAACCCCTCTACCTACATGCTATCAACCAATACAATTACTCCTCTTTCTTAAGGAACCTACGAGTTTTTTTCAAGAGTGTAATTAAAAACCCCCTCTTGTAGATGTAATCCTGTAGGTTTTGTCAATTAAAAAAACCCACCTGATGAACTCACGTGCTACACTTACATTTTTCTAGGTGCACCCCCCGGGATTATGCTTATGTTAGTGCATATGCGCTATATGTAAAGAATGAGGATACAAGAGAGCTACACAAGACAAGCACAAAACACAGAGAGAGATGGAAAGCTCCTTCTTCTTCTTTTCTAGAAAAGAGAGTACAAAATGACTAAGTGCTAAAATTGAAAAGTAGCACATATGTACATGCGGTCACTAAGTGTGAACTCGCTAGAAGCATACTAGGCTGGCACTATAAATGTAGTCCAGCTATAGAATCACTGGCAGAGATCCTTCGTGTCGATCACCTAACGCGCCAGTGAGTAAATACCGTAAGCAGCCAAGACCCGTAGTGGATGCCAGCTCAAGATGTAGAGCTCGACATCTCAACACTCCCCCTCGAGCTCTGCATGTCGCAGAGTCCAAGCATAGTCCAGAAACGTCGAAGCTTCTCAGCTCCGAGGGCCTTGGTAAAGATATCCGCTATCTGCTCCTCTGTGCTGACGTAGACCAAGTCGATGTCGCCTGCCAACACTCGCTCTCGAACGTAGTGGTAATGGACCTCTATGTGTTTGGTCTTGGCATGGAACACTGCGTTCCTAGCCAACTGTATGCTGCTGAGGTTGTCGCTATGGATGACAACCTATTGGTCCACCTGCACTCCCAAGTCCTCAAGTAATGTGCGTAGCCAAGCTACCTCGCACGCCGCAACTGCTGCACCTTTGTACTTGGCCTCTGTGCTCAACAAAGCAACCGTAGGCTACTTTTTGCTGCTCCAAGTAACAGCAGCACTCCCAAAAGAGAACATGAAGCCACTCGTAGACCTCCTATCACCAATGCTACCTACCCAATCTGCATCTGTATACCCATACAATGCTAATAGCGCATCTGCTGCATAGAACAATGCCAGGTCAAGAGTCCCTCGCACATACCGAAGTGTGAATCGTACTGCATCCAAATGTGGCTTCCTCAAAAGCTGCATGAGCTGACTCTCCAAGCCTACTGAATAGCTCATGTCTGGCCTCGTGATAGTCAAGTAGATTAGACTACCCACACTCTACTTGTACATTTTAACATCCTCAACAACATCACCCTTCTCTGTACTCAGCTTTGTATTCACATCCAAGGGCATAGAAATTGGCTTACAATCAGCCATACCATACTTTGAGAACATGTCCAAAGCATACTGTCTCTGTGTTGACAGCCATATACCCTCTGGAGTCGTGATCACCTCAATGCCAAGAAAGTAGCGCAATTTGCCCAAATCTTTCATTTCAAACTCCTGTTTGAGAAGACCCTTCACATGGTCAATCTCCATAGCACTGTCACCCACAATGATAAGGTCATCTACATATATGGTAATGACCACAATCCCTGTATCACTCTCACGTACATAGAGTGAATGATCAGCATGAGCTCTGCTAAAACCAATACTGACAAGATACTTAGCAATCTTGTCATACCATGCTCTAGAGCCCTGCTTCAAACCATACAAGGCTTTGAGAAGCCTGCATACATAATCTGGGTAATCTGGATCAACATAACCAGGTGGCTGATTCATATACACTTCCTCTTGCAACTCACCATTCAAGAAGGCATTCTTTACAGCCATCTAATGCATAATCCATCCTCTAGATGTAGCCACTGCTATGACAGCTCTCACAGTCGTCATCTTTGCCACCGGAGCAAAGGTCTCCTCATAGTCTATGCCATACGTCTGTGCATAACCCTTTGTGACTAGCCTTGCCTTTTGTGACACTCAATGTTACCATCAGCATTATGCTTTGTTTTGTACACCCATTTGCAGCCAATAGCTTTCTTGCCACTTGGCAATGGCACCAACTCCCATGTGTCATTTTCTTCCAATGCAGCCATCTCTTCATTCATTGCACCATCCCAATGCACATTTCCAACTGCATCCTTAAAACATGTGGGCTCCACATCTTGTATCACCTTAGCCATGTAGGCTTTGTGATGTGCTAGATAACCATCATAAGTCAATTTTTGAACTGGATTTCTGACTCTGTTAGATCTGCGCGGTCCTGGGTCACTCCTCTGCCCTCTAGCATCTCCTTGTACTTTTCTTACACCAGGTGTCCTGACAGCCGGAATTCCAAATTCCTCATCAAGACTTTGTTCAGAACCATCTGAATCCATGTCTACATGTGAAAAATGTGATGATGCATCAGCCATAAAGGGAGGTTCATCAACCTTTTCCTTTCCCTTTCGTGATACATTCCCTGTACCTGCTGGTGGAGTAACCTGCGTACGTAGTCTACCACTCCATGGCTTCTCAATAGAGCCACGAGAAAAGGACTCTTGTGGTCCACTCAAAACCTGTGACTGTGGCCTCACATTTTGCACAACCACATCATCTTTTACATCAGCCCCAATAGTGCCATGTGCATCACTGTACCAGTTGCTCATCTCATCAAAGACTACATCTCTGCTCACTCGCAATTCTCGTGTAGTAGGATTGTAGCACCTGTACCTCTTTTGCTCAAGGGAATATCCCACAAGAATACATTTCTCTGCCTTAGGATCCAATTTCCTACGCAACTCATCTGGTACATGCACATAAGCTATACAGCCAGACACTTTCAAGTGTGCCAAATCAGGCTTTGTACCTGTATACTTTTCCTCAGGTGTTACATCATGCACCCCAGCTGTAGGTGTCCTGTTCATAATGTACACAGCTGTATTTACAGCTTCAGCCCAGAAATGATGAGGCATGTTCTTTTCATTCATCAATGCACGTGCAACCTCTGCAATGTGCCTGTTTTTCCTTTCTACAACTCCATTCTGCTGTGGAGTATATCTGCATGTAAACTACCTACGTATACCATGCTTTCACAGAAAATCTAAAAAATCATTGGAGAAGTACTCTCCCCCTCCATCTGACCTCAATGTCTTGATTTGCATATCTGTCTCCTTCTCAATCATGACTTTGAAGTCTTGGAAGTGACCAAACACTTCACTTTTGTTACGCATGAAGTAGACCCATACTTTCCTTGTATGGTCATCAATGAAAGAGACATAGTACCTGCAGCCATGTATACTTGCAATATTTGCTGGGCCCCAAACATCTGTGTGCACCACCTCGAGTGGTCTTTTACATACATTGCGCTCATGTGGAAATGAGCCCTTTGACTGTTTTCCAAACTGGCATGCTGCACACACTTTATGCATACCATCCACCTTGAATTTGGGCAAACCTGTTACAATCTGTTTTGATTGCATGCTACGCAATCTCTACTCATTGACATGGCCAATGCGTTTGTGCCAAATGTCAACATCAGCCACGACACCTGTGCCCTGTGCAAATAATGCAGCTTTTACCTCAAGCATGTCTACATTCAACGTAAACATTCTGCCCACATATTTGCCCTCTGTAATTAGCTTATAGGCATTCTGGAAATCTTCCACATAACTGCCATTCGGATTGAAGCAAACCTGCAAACCTTGCTCAACCATTTGCCCGACAGAAACAAGATTCTTTGTAATGTTTGGGACATGAAGTACATCTGCTAAGTACTTTGATTTTCCATTCTTTGTATTTAGGGGTACATCCCCTACATGAGCAATGGGGTGAGCTGTGTCATCTCCTATCTACACATAGCCTGACACATCTGGTTTGCGCATATCTCTAAACCACTCTCCACGAGATGTCATGTGGTTAGAGGCACCTGAATCCACATACCAAACATCATCTTGGGTGGAATTCTCTGCAGTCATTGTATTCATTACATGTTGCATGACAAACATGCGCTCGCTTCTATTGTCATGTGCATCTCTGCTAGTAGATGCATAGTTGCCTTGCTCTCTCTTTCCACTCGCTTTTCCCTTGGGACAGTCACGTGACATGTGACCTTTTTCACCACAAGTCCAACATTCTCTGCTATCTGCAGCATTTTGCTTCCTATTTGATCCTGCACCTCGACCTCTTTGGTCCCCCTGCCTCGAGACTGGTTTCCCCTGCTACCTGTATTGTCGTGATTTGATTGACCTTCTTGAGATTGGCCCTTGCCACCACTTTGGCCTCGACCATGACCTCTACCTCTGTTGGAGTTAGAATAGAAGGCCTGTTCAGACTTATTTTTGCCGTGAGAAGATGTGTCAAGACCAAGGTTCTTCTCCTCAAGGATAAGCATAGAGATCAAATCTGGGAGCTCGGGGATGTCGTCTCTTGTGTTCATGGATGACCTGAAATGTACATACTCGTCTCCTAGACCATCCAAGCATGCACGGACAACATCATCATCGTCCACTTTGACTTTAAAAGACCCAAGAGCCTCAATGATGCTCTTGATCTTTAAAGCGTAGTCGTTGATGGACAGGTTGTTCCTCTTAACCTGATTTAGCTCCGACTTTAGTTGAAGCTTCCTGGCCTTGGTGTTCACCTCGAACACCCTAGCCAGATTTTTCCATGCAACTACGGGGGTTTTTGCATCCTGTATATAGATAGCCCATCATGCCATATATGATGCTCATAGAAAGCCAATACATCACCTTGCTCTGGCCTTGTTTCCAGTCCTTCAAAGCTTTTCTTTGCTCTGTTGTAGCATTTGCCTAAGGAATCTCTGGTCCCTCTTCATTGTCTCCATCCACATAGTCCCAATTAACCTTTCCCTTTTAGGAAATTAGTTATTCTGAACTTCCATGCAGGGTAGTTATTTTTCTCAAGCTTCTCACTGACAATCTGATTGAAACCGTCAGACATCTTGAAGCACTAAGACAAAATAGGTGCAATCTACAAAAACCTGCAAATCTGCAAAACCTGCAATTCTGCAGAAACCTGCAAATGTGGTACTTGTAACGCTGTCTACACTCAACGAGTGTCCACAATAAGCTTACATACAACCACTGTACTTGTACAGTAAATCTCTGTATACTGCACTTTTGGAGACCAAACCAGATCTAAACTGCACCTGCAAAAATAGCCTGCGACTCAGAAACGGAGCCCGAAACGCGCCCGAAACGAATTTCTGCCCCGAAAATTGCAACTCCAAGAGTTGCAGGATCTCCATGCACTCTACGAGAGTCGTGAAGGGTCCGTCTTCATCTGGAGTTGTCTTGCCGTGCAACCCTAGCTGTCTACAGACTCCTGTGCCTTGCCTCTTAGCCTCTCTTGCCTGCACCAGGCTCTGATACCATGTAAAGAATGAGGATACAAGAGAGCTACACAAGACAAGCACAAAACACAGAGAGATGGAAAGCTTCTTCTTCTTCTTTTCTAGAAAAGAGACTCGGGGAGGTCACTTATTAAAAATGTGCCCATCACGAGAGTTCAACAGAATGAATTTTTTAATATTTAAAACTTACAGAAATATATTTAAAGAGGGGATTTATTTATTGAATTTTGATTTTTTTTTACAGATTTGAATAGAAAAGGATACATTATATTCATTCAAAAATTCACAGATAAGGGATTTTCAAAATAGGCCTTGAACGCACGCGATATTGTAAGTTTTCATAGAGTGAACCCCCCGAGAAAAGAGAGTACAAAATGACTAAGTGCTAAAACTGAAAATTAGCACATATGTACATGCGGTCACTAAGTGTGAACTCGCTAGAAGCATACTAGGCTGGCACTATAAGTGTAGTCTAGCTGTAGAATCACTGGCAGAGATCCTCCATGTCTATCACCTAACGCACCAATGAGTAAATGTCGTAAGCGGCCAAGACCCATAGTGGATGCCAGCTCAAGATGTAGAGCTCGACATCTCAACACTATATGCCGTTAACTCTTCACTCTCTTGCCCACCTTTGCTAGCTTTTTTATAAAGCTAGCAAAGGTGAGCAAGAGCGTGGGGATTTAAGCGATAGCGCTTATGCATTAGCGTTTATATATAAGCATTATATTGATGAATTAGCGTTTATGTATCTACACATTATGCTTATGTTTGTGCATATGGGCTATATGCCGTTAACTCTCCACTCTCTTGCCCACTTTTGCCAGCTTTTTTACAAAGCTAGCAAAAGTGAGCAAGACGGTGGGATTTAAGCGATAGCGCTTATGCATAAGCATTATGCATTAGCGCTTTAGGAATATATTGATGAAACTTTAGGCATTTATACATACTCTACATGTCCATACGATGGCACACAAGTCGTTATTACCCTCATCAACCAAATGCGAGGGTTTAATTGAAGACTCAAGTGACGCTTTTGAAGTCAAGAATGGATTGACCACCTAATTTCGGTGAGTGTGAAGACGCCTTGTGCGCCATCGTGTGGATAGTAAAGTGTATAAATGCGTAGAGATTGTACAATGTATGTCTTCTTGTTACTTATGCATTAGCACTTATGCATTAGTACATAGACATAGGAATTAGTGCAAAAGCATCACGCTTGACTTATAAGGCATAAGGCATAGACATTAGGCATAGACATAGGAATTAGTGCATAAGCATCTACTCTTTACTTATAAGGCATAAGGCATAGACATTAGGCATAGGCATTAGGGTTTATGTTTATGTTTATGCAAGATTATGGTTTATGTATGCATATGCATTAGCGCATATATATATATATATATATGCATATGCTCTAATGCCACCACTTTTTGAGAGGCCTATTGTTTTGCTTCCTTCCCCGTAAAGTTCTATCAAAATTAGAAGATGACGATTGGGAGAATGCTGTCAAAAGTAGGCGGAAGAGTGGACCTTTAAAGGGAAGGAAGCAATTCTCTCTGTTGATGTGCATTAGCAATGCATGTGCATATGCGCAGATGCACTTGTGCTCCATAGTGTGGATAGTAAAGACTGTATAAATGTGTAGAGATTGTTTATGCTTATAATGTTTAGGCATGGCCATAGCGCTCTAGGTATGTCCATAGTGATTTAGGCATGTCCATAGCGCTTTAGGATGATGTGTGTGTTTAGAGATGTGAAGAATATATGTAATATAGGTTTACATGATCCATTGCCCTTGTAGATGACTGGATCTGGAGAAAGGTGAGCAAGATCGTGGGGATTTAAGCGATAGCGCTTATGCATTAGCGTTTATGCAAAAGCATTATATTGATGAATTAGCGTTTTTGCACTAATGCAAGTTGCATTAGCGCATATGGTGCTAATGCACTTGCATTAGCGCATATGGTTAGGCCTAGAGCGCATATGCACTTGCATTAGTGCTCTAGGCTTGACCATATGCGCATATGCTAGTGCATTAGCGCTTATGCATTATATACGCTTATGGTCAAGCCTAGAGCGCTAATGCACTTGCATTAGCGCATATGCAAGTGCATTAGCGCTCTAGGCTTGACCATAAGCGCTATTGCACTTGCATTAGTGCATATGGTCAAAAGCCTAGAGCCCATATGCACTTGCATTACCGCTCTAGGCTTAACCATATGCGCATATACTAGTGCATTAGCGCTTATGCACTTGCATTAGTGCATATGGTCAATTATAAAGCGCATATGGTCACACATAAGCGCTTATGCAAGTGCATTAGCGCTTATGGTCAAGCCTAGAGCGCTAATGCACTTGCATATGCGCTAATGCAAGTGCATTAGTGCTCTAGGCTTGACCATAAGTGCATATAATGAGCCTAGAGTGCTAATGCTCTTGCATTAGTGCTCTAGGCTTGACCATAAGCGCATATAACGAGCCTAGAGCACTAAAGCACTTGCATTAGCGCTCTAGGCTAGACCATAAGTGCTAATGCAAGTGCATTAGTGCTCTAGGCTCGTTATATGCATTAATGCAAGAGCATTAGCGCTCTAGGCTCGTTATATGAGCTAATGCACTTGCATTAGCGCTCTAGGCTCGTCATATGCACTAATGCAAGTGCATATGAAGATTGTGAGAAGCTGTCAAAAGAAGGTGACGATTGTGAGAAGCTGTCAAAGAAGCGTAAAGAGTGGACCTTTAAAGGGAAGGAAGCAAATCAGTAGACCTATCTCTGTCCAATTAACCAATCAAGGTGGGCAGGGATGTCTCAAATCTCTGTCCAATCTCTGTTGAATTAACCAATAAAGGTGGGGAGGGATGTCTCAAATCTCTATCCTATCTCTGTCCAATTAATTAATCAAGGAGGGGAGGGATGTCTCAAATCTCTGTCCAATCTCTGTCGAATCAACCAATAAAGGTGGGGAGGGATGTCTCAAATCTCTATCCAAATTTTTTTTCATGACATTTATGTTTGTTTGTCTCTGTAGGCCATGGGAGACTCACCGCCTGATCGTTACAGTCCAGACTTTTCATTTAATCCTACACCTCAAGGAATGAGTCCAGATCAATTATTTGGATTCTTTTCATCCATGACAGAGGAGCAGAGACGCGCAGCAGCCTATTGGAGCTCGCAACCAGGGACTTCTGTAAATCCATCTGGAACCACTACAGCAGTACCCACACCACCGGAGATAACACCAATTGCCACACCTTAGAGCACAGTGCCTCCTAGTCCCATAGATGCTCGGTCAAGCTCACACAGACGTCGTCGCTCACGTGGCTCTAGTTCAGGAGGAGGTTGTTGTGGTAGTGGTGGGATAGATGCATCTACCCCACCACGTGAACGTCCTCCAATCTCCTTAGTTGATAGCACACCATTGGGTTCACCTTCTACTCCTTGGGGATCACATGACCACGATGCTGGGAAGACTGTTATATAAATGCAAGGATGGGGCACCAGTTATGAATAGTGTGGGGAAGCTGATGAAGACACGAATTCGGCAACTGTGCACTATACAATTTGGTCATGAGGTCATGACCGTATGGGACAATCTTGACCAAGAGAAAAAAAACTACATCAACAAAATGATTCATCAAGAATTTTGGCCATTGGACCCTAGGTATGAAGTCAGTAATGATTGGATACAGTTGTCAAGTCGCCTTTTGATGGGGCATCATAGGTCAGAAGCCAGGGATGCTTTTAAAGATGGAAAACCCAAACCAGTTTGGCTAGATGATGAGGACTGGGAGGGTATACGTCGTGACCACACGGAGAACCCAAATAGGTTTGATCAACAAAGAGAAGCGGCAAGGATTCGTCTCCAAATACCAGGGGCGTCTCACCTTGGGAGCGGTGGTTTAGAAACTATGCGCGCCGAGTTTGTAAGTATAATGTTTAAATTTGTTTATCTAAGTGTATGTATATGGAGAATGTGTTCATAACTTCCATTGTGTATATAGGAGTTGGCCATGGGCCGCCCACCAACTAGGCGAGAAGAAAAGTATGCAACAAAGCATAGCCTTGTTGGATTACTAAAGAAGCTTGAAGAAGACGGAGAGAACGTAGATTGGGAGGCATTACCTTAATGTAAGCCCTCAAATTAATTTGAATCTAGGAAAGTAGTCATTTCTTAATAGTATGGTGTTTGTATATTTTTGTAATGTTATATTTTACATGTTGTTTTTGCAGGCGCGGGTAAAGACAAATAATTTTTTGGGGATGTCTAATTTTGGCAAAGATAGAACTTGTCTTCTTTTGGCTATTAGCCATATGACAATCGGCGATGGCATGGAGTACCCATGCATTTCACAATCAATCATTTATTGTTTATGGTTTTTTAATTTTGGTAGCCATATGTAAATCGACAAATAGCACTTGTAATTTGATCTATTTGCAATAGAAACATTTTCTCTCTGTACATCCGTTTTTGAAATCAAGTGTCGATATATCTTTTGAGCATCATTTTCTTTGGTGTATTTTTCTTAAAGTCTTGGA
Source organism: Cibotium barometz (assembly GCF_041138505.1). NCBI lineage: Eukaryota > Viridiplantae > Streptophyta > Polypodiopsida > Cyatheales > Cibotiaceae > Cibotium > Cibotium barometz. The sequence continues at coordinate 13,248,413 of NC_141073.1, forward strand.
ATAATTTGTCAAACAAATCATGTTGTATATTCAATATCATGTACACGGTCTCGCGCAACAAAAATGAGCACCGTTGCCTTTGTGCTCTATAATAGGCAGAATGGTGCTGCCTAATTGCTGCTGCAGTAAATAGATTGCAGCAGGCAGTCCCATTCCGCCTAAAAAAAAATTCTGCTATGGTCGATGGTATATGCTTCGGTATCAGTGTCGGTATAAGCCACGGAATATGCTTCGGAATCAGCTTCGATATATGCTTCGGAATCAGTTTCGGTAGAAGCTTCGGTATATAAGTACATTACCAAAGCTTATACCAAGGAATTCGTTCCGGGGCCTTTACCGACACATATACCGATGACGCAAAATTTTATACTCAATTTCAAAGCATCGGTATATCCTACGGTATTAGGCCATTCTATAGTAGTGAGATGTCAAGCTCATCATGAGCTGGCACTCATGCCACGAGTACGTGGCTGTTGGTGTTATGAATATTAGAATTTACCACATTTTATGCATTGAAGTGATGGTTTTGCACGTAAATATGGAAGGAATGATCGTAGGACCGTTGGATTGATCAAAGATCGGATAGCCCACATCTAAACAACAAAAGTGTAGGCATTAGTATACACCCTTAGGTCTTCTCTAGATCTAGGGCTCACAATGGATGCACAAAAGTGTAGGCCTCTTTATGTACCGTCAGATGTTAGTGTAGATCTAGGGCTCACAATGAGTGCACAAATTTGTAGACATTAATACGCACCATTAGATCTTATTGAAGATCAAGGGCTCACATCTAATGCACAACCCTAAACCCTATTCATGTAAGTGAAGCCCTCAATTTGTATCATCTTGTTCATGAAATGAAGGGAAGCTCACATGATTGCCTCTAGTTACTCATGTGGGGGGGAGTAGAGGTTTGCCCCAGTGTTGTGCGTTGTCTCTTGTGCAATTATGCTCTCAGCCACTCTAGGCGACGAAGAGCAACTCTTCTCCTTTCTCTATCTCTATTTTCTTGTGTAGATTTTCATGCGTAGCACTCAATCTTGCGAGGTGCGTGTATATTTGATTATTATTTTTATGTTTTTATTGCTAATTAGTGCTTCCGTTTGCTACAGTGGTATCAGAGCCAGGCTATGCTCCAGAGCAACTCTCCCAACCACAACATCTACAAGAAACGGAGCATCGAGGGGTTCTTCATGATATGTGTCATCATGACAAGCGTGTTAAGCTAAGTATCTTTGCAGCTTTTGTTTTTGGACACACGATTCTTCTCTCACCAAGTTTATGTTATGGATTATGTGTGTGTATCGTGACTATGTGTTTCGTGATCTTGTACAAGGCAGTATAGCTATTTCTTTTCAAGCTTCCATGTGCATATACGTGTGTACATGATAGAGAGTGATAGAAAGAGTGGTCGGAATTTCTATGGAAACCGTAGGAACTACGTCAAAGCAAATTGTGAGTGGAGAAATTGGTGTGTGTGCAACTAATGTGATCAACTAATTGTGTGTGTGTAAGGATGTGTGCCAATGGTAGCAAGTGAGAAGATGCTACATATGTGTGTCGGTCATAGGTTGGTAGCAAGGCAGAGGGGTGTTAAATTTAATTCTGTATGTGTGCATAAGAGAGTAACCGGATGAGCAGGGATGCTTGGCGGCAGAACAACAAGATAGAGAGAGGGTAGAGTAGGGATGCTTGGCACCCATCACAAGAGATAAGTGCATATGTGATATGTGGTTGCACTATTTTTGGTGTGTGGGTGTGTATCACAAGAGATAAGCGCAGAGATTCACCTTTGAGAACTCTTGCACAATTGGGTAGCAAGAGAGAGAAGAGCATTACTCCAGTTATAAGCGTGAGGAAGAGGGAAAAGGAGATGAAGAGAAGAGAGCGCTGCTCTAATGGGCGTGGCAGAGATGAGAGAGAGAAGAGCATGCAGCTCGCACCAGTTTAACAGAATGTAGAGAACCACTGAGAAAGCGCCTAGTATAGATAGAGTGAGCCCCCTTGCCTAACAAAGAGCACGTGTTAGCATACGGGCATCACGGAGAGAGAGTGTTAAGCTATCCAGTGCGTGAACCGCAAGCCATGTGTGTGCATTCTTATGCTGAGCAGCGCTCTGAATATCGTGAAACATCTACTCGTTTTCTATTTTTGGAGAGCAGCTTTGTTTCATCATAAACCTTTGCTTTGGCACGCCTTTAGCTTTCCACCGCTATTATTCGAAAGAGAGCAATACCGCCCTTTGTTTTTTTAGTGGCTATGGCATATTTTTAGCATAGCTTGCTTTGCAAAATAAAGGTTATTTATTTTAAGGCTTTGAATTTTGCTGATTAGTAATAAGCAACTTTTGCATTAGTGTTGTTTTTTTTTATGAAGGCTACAGATCCTTAACAACCAATTCTGGGCAAGCGAATATGATCATGCCATATATGATGCATGGACTATGAATCATTTGCTCCAATTTTGACATCAAATTGCACTCAAAATCTTGAGTATTTATGAAAAAAAACAAAAAATTGGTTGAATGCATGTTTCAAGCTAAGTATTTGATCATAATTGTTTTTATAATATCCGTCTCTCTTGCATATTTACAAGATTGGTATTTTCTTAACACATACTATTTAGCAACAAATATCTCAGTTTGTTGTTATTGTCAGAAATGAATTGTATACCATATAGTTTTCCATAAGGGTTTTATTCAAATAATTTGTGTGATTGTTTTTAATATTCGAATCTTACTTTTTTTAATGTTAATTCAAGACTTTAGTGGGCTAGAAACTTGTAGGGCCTTAGTACCTTACTTTTAAATGTTTCAAGGTTTTTTTTTTTTTACATCCACATGCTAGCATAGCAAAGTCTACAACTACATATACACTAGATCCATGGCAAGAGAACTATTAAGATTACGGCTAGTTTGAACCACACCAATATATGACTATGAGCAACCTAGAAATCTTAGTAGGCTTGTTTGTTTTAGGAAGTCATGATTAGCTTCTTAATTTGAACAAGGAGCCGACAAAGCTAAATAAAAGACAAGTGTGTTTTAAATTTATTTAATAGCATTTGGTCAAATACCTCAATATGGATTTAATTGATCTTAGAAACCTCCTTGCTTATCAATCCTATTTGTAGAGTACAGCTATACGGAATTTTTCCCACTTATATTATTTTGATTATGCTAACTTTTCGAGAGCCCATAAAGACTACACTTTCTCCTGTTTTGTGCAGATGAATCCTATTGGTTTGTATTTCAAACAATTGAATTTTTCACCCATCCACTTATCTTCCCCACAATTCATGTCCACAATTGTTACTTGGTATTTTGGTACTCTTATCCCATCTATACATGATTAATGTTAATGGCAATGTAAACAGCTAGATTGAAAGTGTTAAATATTCCAAGGCTCTAGTAGGCTAGGCATCTTAACATTCTCACACTAATTAGCTAACACCATATGTATTCTCTAGATTGGCCAAAAGAAAATAAATAACGTGTGTTAGGACTTGACCTATGCATTCCCCATTGGTTGTATTCTTTACTTCCTATCTATCTTGGTATAGACTTATTCTAACAACTAAGTAGCCTCAACTTGCCCTCCCTAATTAAGGATTTTTTCTTCAAATAATTGCCTCAATGGTTAACATGTTGTTCTAGCTATACATTTTGATTATGTGCTTGAGGCCTTTGGGCTAAACTTTATGTGTGGTGTTTCTTCGGTCCATTGGTCATGTGTACACGGATTTGCCGCCTGAGGCAGTGTACTGTACACAGATCGCCGCCTGAGGCAGTGTACAAATTTGGTAGTGCAGATTCGCCACCTAAGGCAGCACTGTCTTGCTCATGCTTCACTAAGTACATGCAGATTCGCCGCGCTTGAGGCAGCATGGTTACTCTCTAGTTGTTGGAGGGTTCAGTGCTAGCCGGATTTGGTAGCACTGGGTAGGCTGATTGCCTATTTTTAACACATTTACTTATGACCTTGAGGATCTCAATTTGCTCGTTTGCTACACAATTGTGACCTATTTTGCATGGTGTAGAATACTGGTCGCATTGTGAGGGGCAGACTTGGCAGATTTTTGGTCCTCATGGTTGGTTCGTACTGTTCTTGTTAATATTATTTATTAGCAAGGTGTGACCAATGATACTCTGATGCATCGAAGTATGACATATACTTTTTATTCTCATGGTATGGGACTAAAGAATACGCGTAGTATGTAGGTGACAGAAAGCAAGATTGTCGATTTTTCAACTAGTATTCATTTGTCCTGAGTGTTTTAATTTCTCAAAGCCAACGATGTTTGGATTATTTTAATTTCAATTTACATTTGTTAGATGTTTTTGGGACCAATTTATTGCTATTGTACCCATCTTAATGAGGTTGAAAAACTTTTCTAAATAAGTTTTTCCCAATTTCTCAATTCCAGGTACTTATGCAACTGAGGACAGTGATGTGGGATTTTCACCCACATGTTTTTTGCACCTTAAAATGTCCAGACATCCCCCCTAGTGAGAAGAATGATGTCTGGAGCACCAGCTTTGTAGTTTTAGTGGCAGGAATGGCTTCTTGTTCATAGGATGGCATGTCTCGGGAGCACCCATGGGAATGGGGGCTTGGAAAATCTCTTTCACCAAGGCCAACTGGACTAAGTATTCACTTAAATGGAGGGACCAAGTAGAACACATGGTTCTAGGGCCCAAGGATAAGGCACACCAGGCTAGTCAACATGGGCATTGAATGCCAGCTGCACAAGCATCATCTTGCATCACAGTATGATTTCATAGTGAGCTATTTGGCACCACCAGCCAAATTAGCAGCTGCATAGGCAAGAAATTGAGTTCCTCTGACATCACTCGGGGAGTACAAAGTCCACCCCTTCATAATGGTCACCTTGGGCACATATGGAAGCTCACAAGCTCTGGACCCATGCCCACATGGTTATCTTCTTAATTTTTCTCCATTTTTATCTCATCTATTTTTCTTATTGTACCTGTGTAAATACACCTTTTGTTCACACGCATGGGTCAAGTTACTACCTACTCCTCTCACATATTTGGTCCAAACAATGTGGCCCGCTTGATTTACCTTAGCATTCACACATCTCTATACTTCCACTTACCCCGTACTTATACATATGTAAGAGATTTTTTTAATTTTATATATTTTACATATGTGCATATTTATATATATAATATATATAAGAGAAAAAAAATAGGTTACACGTACAGTGGAAGGAGGCCAGTCACTTTTGTTAATATGAGAACCAATTATGGTTGGTCCAAATCTAGAAGGTCACACTGGTAGGGTGGATTTTTGGACGAGCAAGGCACCTAGGGAAGGTAGTTGAAGTTATACAAGGAATGCTTTTCTGCTAACTCTGCCATTTGGAATATCAGGTCATTGTCGGAAATGGGGAGATGTCAATGTTGGGAGACGTTTTTTTTAAAACAAGTAGGGAAGAAAATAGCCTTTCATCCCAGCTCGAAGTTTTTACCAAAGGAGAACAAGTTCTTGACGAAGTCGAAGCCCACCTCGGTGGACACGTTGGCTTATGGAATCGGTATTCAACATGTCATGGGTTCAAGACCCAGTCAAGGTGGATAGATTATTGTGGCCTCTTGGGATTGATCCCACAGTTCTAGAAAAAAGGAGCCTTCTTTGTTCAAGGTGGGACCACCCCCTAGTGGGGTGGTCAACTTCTTCATATATAATCAAAAGAGAATCTCTCTCTCTCTCTCTCTCTCACGCTGACGCGCGTCAGCCAAGCAAGCCACCCACCCTCCTCGTCGCCTTGCGCCACCGCCTCCCCCTTTCACTGCGCGTCAACTGGGAGGAACCCTTCCCCGTGCTCTGACCAAACCCGAGCAGGTTTCATCTCTCTCTCTCTCTCTCTCTCTCTCTCTCTCTCTCTCTCTCTCTCTCGCACGTGCGCGCTTTGCTTGGTGGTTCTCTCTCTCTCCTTTGCACTTGATCTGAGCAGGTGGCCATGGCTAGACCAGCCGCGGCCATGTATTCAACATCATGAGCTTCAGCTGAGAGGCCCCATAGGACCTCCCTCTCTGCTCTCTGGTGCCCTTTCTCTAAGCAGGCAGCCCACAAGGGGCCACCCCACAATGTCCAGCATCATGAGCTTCTACACCAGGGGCCCCAAGGCCTCCCTCTCCCTCTCGGCGATGTTTTCTGAGCAGCAGGCCACCTGGGCCGCGCCCTGACGGTGTTCATCATCATGAGCCTTGTAAAAGGGGGGCCACAACTATGGGCCCCTTCCCCTATTCTCTCTCTCTCGCCCCTGGGCAGCGCACCAACACACACTCTCTCTTTGTTCACACGCACACACACAAACACACACCCCCCCACCATCTCGCGCGCCTGTGTTAACGCCATCCACACACACATTTTTTTTAATTTTTTTTTCACTAAGGCTAATATGGCCATCCACAAGGCCATGCTCCCACACTCCTACACACATTTGCCTCATGGCCACCATCAAGAGCATGTATACACACAATCGTACACTTACACATACGCACACATGTACTCATACACTCACCCATTCACACTTTTTCACTCACATGCCTACCCTTTTAATCACGTTTTTTCTTACCCTATACACACACACATATACAAAAATCTCTACTACTATAAAATCAATACATTACTAATCTTTGTAAATAAAATATATTTTAAAATAAATAATTGATGAAGGCAAATTCACATGCATATAAAGGTATAAGTGTACATACATAAGAACATGCACACACCCATACTATATACTTGCATACATATATATATCTTATACAGCTTTCACTCCACCCTCAACATATCCACACCCACAAGATATATTTATAGATGCATGCCTAGCTATATTTCTACTATGTATAAATAGGTAAGTAAGCATCCATGAGCAAGTATACATGCATGTCAACATAGCCATACATACATGCACCCATGCATATACATCTCTAGGGAATCATCATGAGTCATCTAGGCAAGCATGTTTTAACCCATCCATGAGTCTGAATCTATGGACATCCACATTTGTGTACATAGATGAAAATTCAAAAGGCACATGGTAACTATAACCAATTTAAGCACACACCCATGCAAAAGTTAACATGCTTGGAATATGAGCCACTATTCAACACTTTTTACATCATGGTATGCATGTACATGGCTATCATGGCCCTCTTTAGCATTGCATAATTCAACCATGTTCACTCCAACCATGGCCATGGCTTCACCATTAGGTGAACCTTCTTCGTCCTCGAGAAGCAGGTACGGTACCCTCGCCAACAGCTAATTCCTAAATCCATGTACAAAGCATTCCTACTTCCTTTTTCCCCCCCCCTTGTAAATAATAAGTTGTGGGTGCATTCTAGCACCCACCCCACCCCCACCCCTCCTTTTTCTTTGTAGAAATATCTATCTCTTCTCTCTTTCCCTTCCCCTCTTTGCTCTCTCTAACATCACCTTTGGCTCCATTCATTAGGAGCCAAAGGTGGGGTTTCCTTGCCCCCCCCCAAAAGTCTTTTCTCTAGGCCCCCCCTTGATTCCTCCCAACCATGGTTAGGTGCTAAACCCAAGCCCTAATCATGCTGCACCACTCCTATAAATAGCCCCATCTTCCCCTATCAAGACACACGACACACCTTTAGGAAGGCAAGCAAAATAACACTCATGATCATTTGCACTCGGGAGGAATTATCACATTGAGCACATGCATGGGCTACTTTGTTTTGATTTGAACCCCATTCCCTCATTGGTTTCCATAATGCAAGAGCCCCTCCTTCCCCTATTCCACATATGCTATATGGTGGTGGATGTAACACTATTCTCCATGCTCAATAAAAGCTCCTCCTTTATTGTGTGTCATTTCTTTTGCATTGTGCCTTATAATTTCTAAGCTTTTCATCACTTACTAGAATCTCTTTCCTTCTATCTCCTTGGTGTTTGTGATTAATCATTAAGAGCACCCCCCCCCCCCCTCGTAACATTCTTCACATTAGCATATGTCTTGCTTATCTATTTTATTTTTTTTACGAGGGAGGATGGTGTGCTCGGGGGGGGTCACTCGTATAAATATGTAAGTATCACGTGGGTTCAACAGAAGGACATTTTAAATATTTAAAACTTACAGAAATATATTTACAGAGGGGATTTATTTATTGTATTTAAAAAAAATTTACAGATTTGAATAGGAAAGGATACATTATATTCACTAAAAAATTCACAGATAAGGGACTTTTTAAATAGGCCTTGAACGCACGTGATATAGAGGATTTACATATAGTGACCCCCCCGAGATGGTGTGGTGTTTTGATTTAGTGGTGTGAGTTGGATGTCCTAGCCCATCCTACCCTTGGCTAGGTGGTGCCCCTGCTTGCTGTGCTCCTTTAATGAGGCCTATGAGTTTTGAGAGGGTGTAGAGGCTGCTCTCCCATTTTCTTCCCTTCATTAAAATGGTGCCCCCACTGAGAACATTCTTATGTCTTCACCACACACTTCCTAACTTTCAATCATCACCACTTATGTTAGTATGTTTGGCACATGCATCCATGAGTGCATGTTGTGAGCACGGGGCCATTATCCTCTACACAAATCCTACTTCGGGTAGTGTCACAACCATAGGCCTAGAGAGGGAAAACGAGCCTTGCCACGACCTTCAAACCTTGGCCATAAGCTCGGGGGAAATCATCCCAAGGGGGCTGATTAATTTCAAAACAACTTGCAAGAAGTTTGGGTGCCTGCGCTTCACCAAATCTCTACTTTGTAGCGGCGGGAAGACTCCACTTCCTCCCCGTCTAAGGTGTTTGCCAAGCGATGAAGCCCGTCAAGGAACACTCATTTACCAAAAAATGGCAAGGATGAGGGTAAAGCGTGCTTTCTTCTTCAATCCCTCCCTCACGTCTTAATGTCACAACACAAGAGGTGCATGCACAATCAACCCGTCGAAGAGGCGAGCCAAATACTGCAAAACCTGCCCATGGGTCCTCAAGGTCTGGTCACCGACCGCATTGCCGACTCTGGGTTCGTGTGGTGACAAGGAGAAACACTACATGTCAACTGCATCCTCCTCCTACGACTCGGCACCCAGGATGACCTTCTTTCAATTTACCTCGCCTGGCCTAGGGGTCGTCAAAAAGGTGAAACTCACCGCTTACCTTTTTGAAGCATACACAGATGCCTCTGGTGCATGCTGCAGGGCTCTTGAATTGCTGACAGAAAATTGGTTTGGGGTGTTCGTCCGCATTATTGGCAAGAAGATCTCCATCGAGGTGGAGAATGAAGATGAGAACATCATTCTCTGCATGAAGGCGGAAGAGGATTTCTGGAATCAGTACAAAGTAACCTACGATTTGTCTTAAGTGATTAGCATTTTCAGCCTTGATGTTAGCTTTCCTTAAGCATCTGTAAAAAAAAAAAAAAAAGGAAGCATGAATAATGCAAGGAACCAGCCCTTCCCGCCTGGGCAGCCCTACAACCCTACTAAGTTTCAGACTATAAACATCATTGTAGATAGGAAAATGTTCTACCAGCAGCGTATGCTATCTTTATTTGGTAGGGAAAGGCTAGCTGAGATTAATGCTTCCGAACAGCCGTTTATCCTCCCTCTTGTCAACTATGTAAATTCCTTTGATGTAGTGATTTTCATTTTATTCTAATCCTATCTAGTTCTGGAAGTTTTTCATTTCTGCAAAGCATCATGGCATTTCCAACTTTTTATGGTAAGATCAATGAGGACGCCCCCGAATTCATGGACAACTTGGAAATGGCCCATCTCATCTCGGGGCGGGACGATGAGGCCACCATGTTAAGAGCATTTCCCTTGGTCCTAAAGGGAGAGGCATGCTCGTGGTACAACACTTTGGAAAATGAGCACAAGGGTACTTGGCAAGCAGTGAGGCTTACGTTCATGCGACGATTCGGGGCTGGTGAAAACCCTAAAAACTTATGGGAGCAGCTTTCCCAACTGCGGCAGTTCTCTCTACATGATTATGCAACGTACAAAGCAAAATTCCGCGAGCTTTGGGCACGATGGGCGGCATCACTTGGTAGGGGTGAAGGGGCTCCGAATTTTCTGAAGAAGGATCGGTTCCTAGCTGGTCTCCACCTTCCACTCCGGGAGAAAGTAAGGGGCAGGTTTCCCGCAACGTTCGAAGAGGCGGTCGAAGTGGCTCGAGAAAAGGACCGAAAGCTGAGATACCAGTACCAGACAAGTGTGGCAACCGTAGAAAGTGCAGAAGGAGGGATTTTGCAAGTTCCACAAGCAGAAAGGCAACAGAGGCCGCAGCTTGCACAACCAGCATCAGAAGAAACCCAAAAACAAGAATTGTTGCATAGAATCACCAACCAACTTAAGAACCTATCAATACACCTAGTGCAAGGTGCTAGAGGGCAACCCCAAAATCAAGGAGCAGACAGAGAGCGCAGACAAGCTAGGGAGTATGTATGCTACAACTATGGCGAGACAGGCCACGGCATGTACTACTGCCCGCATCCAAGAAGGAATCCAGTAGACGCCTACCCACCTAGGCGACCCCGACAACAAGTTACTCCACCAAGGGCCAGGCCACCACCACCGGCCCCGCCTATTCAACCAGTTCAGATATTAAGACCACCCGTGCCACCTCAACCCCAAGCACAAATTCCGCCTCTCCCACCTGCACCAGAAGATCGGGCTGTCCATGTAATTAGCTTGGAAGAAGCTAAGAGTAAAGGGAAAGCAAAGGTGCTAGAAGCAGACAACATGCCCATCAAGCGGGCCCGCCGAGAAGATGTAGACGTGAGTGAGATGGAGGAAAGGAAGGGTGGAAGCAAGACAAAAGAGGTATGGGAAAGCAGTAAGAAGAAGAGTCGGCCACGACGACGCATCAACATTGAAGACTTTATGCTGGGTAAGGGCTCTGAACCTTAAAATTTAATTAATGATGTAAGTATGCAAGGGCCTAAATCACATGGCCTCAACTCCTTCACCTTGCACCTAAGGTGCGTAGGCAGTGGTCTAAAATGATAAGCACCAGGAAGGGAAAGACAAAGGCCGTGGGCCTAATCAAAGCTCAAAGTCTTGAAGATGTGATACCAGTCATCGATGCTTACATCAAAGGACAGCGAGTTCCTAATGTCTATGTCGACGGGGGAGCTCAAATGTGTGTCATGAGCGAGAAGGTGATGCACCGTCTAGGGCTAGAAGTGGATGGGCCTTCAGCATTCAAGGCCAAATTGGCTAACAATGTAAAAGTAAAATGTGTGGGTGTGATTAATAAGGTGAAAATCAAAGTTTGTGGAGTAGAGGTTGAAGTGGATCTTTATGTAATGCCATCCAAAGGGGAGGGCTACCCCATCATTTTGGGCAGGCCATGGCTAATCGCCATGAATGCAAGACAGAATTGGGAGACAGGAATGCTGGAGCTTAACCCTCACAAGCAAGCAGGGAAGAAAGGGCAAGCCATTTTGTACAACATGAAGGAAGGACGACAAGAGAGCCTAGATCTAGAGACATCTGTCGATGAAATGAGCTCTAGTGTCTACTCTTCTTCGGAGGAGGATTCATCTGATGAAGGCAGTGAAAGCTCAATGGAGGTGATGGGCCTTGCTCTAAATCAACCAGCTGAAGGAGACACGTCTAATCCTAGCATCCAAATAGGGGATGAGAGATTGGAAAAGATGCTTGCCAAAGACCTGCCCGAGAAAGAAAGGGAGGCATACCTCACCATGTTAAGAAGCCACTCCTCACTCTTCATCTCGGAGTACGAGCACATCACAGGCGTGACAGTCATCAAGCACCACATCCACCTGAAAGAAGGTAACAAGCCAGTAGCTCAAAAATTGAGGAGGTTGGGTGTTGTACAACAAAATGCACTCTTAAAAGAGATCAAGAGATTGCTCAAGGCTGGGTTCATTTACCCAGTAGAAGACTCAGAATGGGTGTCCCCAGTGGTGGTGATTCCAAAGAAGAATGGTAAGTGGCGGGTATGCGTCGACTACAAGCCCTTGAATGCAGCCACCAAGCGGGACCACTTCCCTCTTCCATTTCAAGATGAAATCCTCAACGAGGTGGCTGGCCATGAGCGCTACACTGTTTGTGATGGCTATTCAGGCTACTTCCAAATCCGGATCGTCGAGGAGGATCAGCGGAAGACCATATTCATAGCACCTTGGGGGTGATTTGCCTTCCGTGTGATGCCATTTGGGCTTACAAACGCCCCAGCCACCTTCCAAAGGTTTGTGACTTATGTTTTCCAGCCTTACTTTGGTAAATTTATCAGGGTTTTTATAGATGATTTCTGCATCTATAGTCCAAAAGATGTACATCTTGAAAGGGTGAATGAACGCTTAACTAGGCTCAAGCTAATGGGTGGTCAACTGAATGTGGAAAAGTGCCATGTTGGGGAGAGTAGTGTAACTCTTTTAGGTCATGTAGTGTCACAGAAGGGAATAGAAGCTGACCCCGGGAAGATACAAGCTTTGGTTAGCTTGTCATATCCATCCACAGCCAAAGAGTTAATATCTTTTTTGCAGAAGGTGAGATACCTTGGGAGATTCATTCATCTTCTCTCTCAAGTGGTTCGCCCACTCCAAGAGTTGGCACACAAAGATGTCTTTACATGGGGAGAAGAAAGCGAGCATCGCATCTAAGAGGTAAAAAAGCTTCTCACTTCTTTGCCTACAGTTTCACCACCTAACTGGGAACAGAAGTTCTATGTGAATCCAAGTGTGGATGAAGATGCACTAGGGGCAGTGTTAATGCAAAAGGATGAAAAAACTTCTTTCATGAGGCCAGTCTACTTTTCAAGTAGAGTGATGACATCAGGTGAGAAGAACTATACTCCTATTGAGCAAATGGTGCTAGCCCTAATGTTTGCAGTTGGCAAGTTTCGGTCATACCTCCTACCAAGGAAGTTCACAATCATCACCATGGAAGAAACTTTCCCTTATGTCCTACGACACATGGATGTATTAGCCAGAATCTCCAAGTGGATGGTACAGCTACAAGAGTACGAATACACGACAGTGGTTGAGAATTCTACACGAGCAAGTTTAGCTGACGTGCTCACGCACCGATGCTATGAGAAGAAATTCAACTCAAAGCCCCGAGAGGTACCTCAAGTAGAGCCGCCCAAAGATTTGGAAGATGCACACACATTGTTCTTCGATGGTGCCTACAAAAGGAAGGTGGACAAAGCAGCAGTAGGGGTGGTAACAATCAATCCTGGTGGAAGCAAATTAATGGAAAAAGGTTTGAATCTAACTGAAATCCACTCTAACAATGAGGCGGAATATGCAGCATTAACCCTAGGCTTACAGTAGTTCATTGAGCTAGGGATAAAAAGGCTAAATGTTAATGGTGATGCCATGCTACTAAGCAGATTCAGGGCACGTGGGCATGCAAGAATTCTGGTCTTGCAATCCACCTGAAGAAAGTGAGGGGTCTAATGAAGAGGTTTGAAGCAATTCAAATGCACCATGTGCCAAGGGAAAGAAATAGAGACGCAGATGCACTTGCAGGAGAACAGCTTGATGAGTTCATTGTGGGAGCGGTGGGAATCCAATTACCACAATTCCAAGGAAGTGATGATCTACATGATATCATGCACTTCTTGGAGACTGGAGCATGCCCGAGTCATCTTACCAAAAATCAAAAGAGCTGGCTTGCAAGGAAGGCTGTCAGGTATCGGATCAGCCAACAGTGATCTTTACTGCAAGGGTAAGGATCTAGTGATGAGGAAGGTTCCTCTCTCTCATGAGATTGAATCAATCTTAAGCAGTTGTCACGACGGAGTCTGCGGGGGCCACTTTGCTCAAGAAATTACGAGCTAAAAGATTCTTCAAGCTGGGTTTGTATGGCCTAGTCTCCACCGAGATGTGCAACATTGGTGCAAAACATGTACAATCTGTCAGAAAACAGGAGTAAGAAACTCACATACGAGCCACAGACACCTATCCAATCATTTGGTCCATTTGAAAAATGGGGGATAGATGCAGTAGGTCCTCTCCCTCGAACCCATTCAGGGAAGGAGTACATCATCATGGGAGTAGACTACATGACAAGGTGGGCTGAGGCTATACCCACTAGCCGAATCACTGCTTCAGAAGTGAGCAAATTTGTTTTTGAATCTATTTGCTGTAGGTTTGGGGCTCCCCTAGAAATCATTTTTGATAGGGGGCCTGGTTTCCGAAGTGATCTAGTAGGGGATTTAATGAAACGCTTAAGCATTAAGCGCCGCCACTCCTCAACCTACTACCCACAATGTAATGGTCTTGTAGAAAAGGTCAACGGTATGATTTGTAAAATCATCACCAAGCAGATTTGTGAAAGACCCAAAGACTGGGACAAACATTTGAATACTGCTCTATGGGCTTACAGGACATCGTTCAAAACCTCCTTGGGGTTCACTCCATTTCACCTCATCTACGGAGAGGAGGCTCTCCTACCCATTGAATTGGAGCTAGCTAGCCTTAGGATGCTAGCCCATACTAGTGAGAACCCAAAGAAGCGGCTGAAAAAGTGCATTTTAGATCTAGAACGGCTGGAGCTAAACAGAGAAGAAGCCATCAACTACAATGCAGCACAGGCAGAGCATAGGAGAAGGAAGTTCAATGAGAAGATCAGGGACAAGAAGCTGGAGAAAGGCTCGCTCGTGCTCAGGTATGACAACCGTTTTGATAATAGAAAGGATGGGAAATTTCTTGCAAGATGGGAGGGACCAGTCTTAATTCTGCAGAGGTTTGACAATGGAAGCTACCAGCTACAAGATGTGGATGGAAAGATCCACCAAACAAGGGTGAATGGCTGGCGACTCAAACCTTATTTTCAAAGGATTGAGTTCAGGGATATTATGGAGCAATCATTTGAAGAAGAGCCACCAACTAGGGAGGATAGTCCTCCCTACTCTGTCAGACCATCATCAGCAAGCTAGAGGCATGAATGCCTCTAGCCTTAGGGGTGGGCTAATGATGTGGGATTTTCACCCAAATGTTTTTTGCACCTTAAAATGTCCAGACACCCCCCCTAGTGAGAAGAATGATGTCTGGAGCACCAGCTTTGTAGTTTTAGTGGCAGAAATGGCTTCTTGTTCATAGGATGGCATGTCTCGGGAGCACCCATGGGAATGGGGGCTTGGAAAATCTCTTTCACCAAGGCCAACTGGACTAAGTATTCACTTGAATGGAGGGACCAAGTAGAACACATGGTTCTAGGGCCCAAGGATAAGGCACACCAGGCTAGTCAACATGGGCATTGAATGCCAGCTGCACAAGCATCATCTTGCATCACAGTATGATTTCATAGTGAGCCATTTGGCACCACCAGCCAAATTAGCAGCTGCATAGGCAAGAAATTGAGTTCCTCTGACATCACTCGGGGAGTACAAAGTCCACCCCTTCATAATGGTCACCTTGGGCACATATGGAAGCTCACAAGCTCTGGACCCATGCCCACATGGTTATCTTCTTAATTTTTCTCCATTTTTATCTCATCTGTTTTTCTTATTGTACCTGTGTAAATACACCTTTTGTTCACACGCATGGGTCAAGTTACTACCTACTCCTCTCACATATTTGGTCCAAACAATGTGGCCCGCTTGATTTACCTTAGCATTCACACATCTCTATACTTCCACTTACCCCGTACTTATACATATGTAAGAGATTTTTTTAATTTTATATATTTTACATATGTGCATATTTTTATATATAATATATATAAGAGAAAAAAAGTAGGTTACAGGTACAGTGGAAGGAGGCCAGTCACTTTTGTTAATATGAGCACCAATTATGGTTGGTCCAAGTCTAGACGGTCACACTGGCAGGGTGGATTTTTGGACGAGCAAGGCACCTAGGGAAGGTAGTTGAATTTATACAAGGAATGCAATTCTGCTAACTCTGCCATTTGGAATGCCCTATCAGGTCATTGTCGGAAATGGGGAGATGTCAATGTTGGGAGACGTTTTTTTTAAAACAAGCAGTGAAGAAAAAAGCCTTTCATCCCAGCTCGAAGTTTTTACCAAAGGAGAACAAGTTCTTAACGAAGTCGAAGCCCACCTCGGTGGACAGGTTAGCTTATGGAATCGGTATTCAACATGTCATGGGTTCAAGACCCAGTCAAGGTGGATAGATTGTTGTGGCCTCTTGGGATTGATCCCACAGTTCTAGAAAAAAGGAGCCTTCTTTGTTCAAGGTGGGACCACCCCCTAGTGGGGTGGTCAACTTCTTCATATATAATCAAAAGAGAATCTCTCTCTCTCTCTCTCTCACGCTGACGCGCATCAGCCAAGCAAGCCACCCACCCTCCTCGTCGCCTTGCGCCACCGCCTCCCCCTTTCGCTGCGCGTCAACCAGGAGGAACCCTTCCCCGTGCTCTGACCAAACCCGAGCAGGCTTCATCTCTCTCTCTCTCTCTCTCTCTCTCTCTCTCCCTCACGCGTGC
The DNA here is from genome assembly GCF_041138505.1 of Cibotium barometz. Classification (NCBI taxonomy): domain Eukaryota; kingdom Viridiplantae; phylum Streptophyta; class Polypodiopsida; order Cyatheales; family Cibotiaceae; genus Cibotium; species Cibotium barometz. The sequence goes on from NC_141073.1 coordinate 13,264,838, forward strand.
GCGTGCGCGCTTTGCTTGGTGGTTCTCTCTCTCCCCTTCGCACTCGATCTGAGCAGGCGGCCATGGCTGGACCAGCCGCGGCCATGTATTCAACATCATGAGCTTCAGCTGAGAGGCCCCATAGGACCTCCCTCTCTGCTCTCTGGTGCCCTTTCTCTGAGCAGGCAGCCCATAAGGGGCCACCCCACAATGTCCAACATCATGAGCTTCTACACGAGGGGCCCCAAGGCCTCCCTCTCCCTCTCGGCGACGTTTTCTGAGCAGCAGGCCACTTGGGCCGCGCCCTGACGGTGTTCATCATCATGAGCCTTGTAAAAGGGGGGCCACAACTATGGGCCCCTTCCCCTATTCTCTCTCTCGCCCCTGGGCAGCGCACCAACACACACACTCTCTTTGTTCACACACACACACACACACAAACACACACCCCCCCACTATCTCGCGCGCCTGTGTTAACGCCATCCACACACACACACATTTTTTTTAACTTTTTTTTCACTAAGGCTAATATGGCCATTCACAAGGCCATGCTCCCGCACTCCTACACACATTTGCCTCATGGCCACCATCAAGAGCATGTATACACACAATTGTACACTTACACATATGCACACATGTACTCATACACTCACCCATTCACACTTTTTCACTCACATGCCTACCCTTTTGATCACGTTTTTCTTACCCTATACACACACACATATACAAAAATCTCTACTACTATATAATCAATACATTACTTACCCACACATAATCTTTGTAAACAAAATATATTTTAAAATAAATAATTGATGAAGGCAAATTCACATTTATATCGGCACGCATTCCTAAAGGTATAAGTGTACATACATAAGAACATGCACACACCCATACTATATACTTGCATACATATATATATATCTTATACAGCTTTCACCCCACCCTCAACATATCCACACCCACAAGATATATTTATAGATGCATGCCTAGCTATATTTCTACTATGTATAAATTGGTAAGTAAGCATCCATGAGCAAGTATACATGCATGTCAACATAGCCATACATACATGCACCCATGCATATACATCTCTAGGGAATCATCATGAGTCATCTAGGCAAGCATGTTTTAACCCATCCATGATTCTGAATCTATGGACATCCACATTTGTGTACATAGATGAAAATTCAAAAGGCACATGGTAACTATAACCGATTCAAGCACACACCCATGCAAAAGTTAACATGCTTGGAATATGAGCCACTATTCAACACTTTTTACATCATGGTATGCATGTACATGGCTATCATGGCCCTCTTTAGCATTGCATAATTCAACCATGTTCATTCCAACCATGGCCATGGCTTCACCATTAGGTGAACCTTCTTCATCCCCGAGAAGCAGGTATGGTACCCTCGCCAACAGCTAATTCCTAAATCCATGTACAAAGCATTCCTACTTCCTTTTCCCCCCCCCCCTTGTAAATAATAAGTTGTGGGTGCATTCTAGCACCCACCCCACCCCCACCCCTCCTTTTTCTTTGTAGAAATATCTATCTCTTCTCTCTTTCCCTTCCCCTCTTTGCTCTCTCTAACATCACCTTTGGCTCCATTCATTAGGAGCCAAAGGTGGGGTTTCCTTGCCCCCCCCCCCCCCAAAAGTCTTTTCTCTAGGCCCCCCCTTGATTCCTCCCAACCATGGTTAGGTGCTCAACCCAAGCCCTAATCATGCTGCACCACTCCCATAAATAGCCCCATCTTCCCCTCTCAAGACACACGACACACCTTTAGGAAGGCAAGCACAATAACACTCATGATCATTTGCACTCGGGAGGAATTATCACATTGAGCACATGCATGGGCTACTTTGTTTTGATTTGAACCCCATTCCCTCATTGGTTTCCATAATGCAAGAGCCCCTCCTTCCCCTATTCCACATATGTTATATGGTGATGGATGTAACACTATTCTCCATGCTCAATAAAAGCTCCTCCTTGATTGTGTGTCATTTCTTTCGCATTGTGGCTTATATTTTCTAAGCTTTTCATCACTTACTAGAATCTCTTTCCTTCTATCTCCTTGGTGTTTGTGATTAATCATTAAGAGCGCCCCCTCCCCCCCCCCCCCCCCCCCCCCCCTCGTAACATTCTTCACATTAGCATATGTCTTGCTTATCTATTTTATTTTTTTTACGAGGGAGGATGGTGTGGTGTTTTGATTTAGTGGTGTGAGTTGGATGTCCTAGCCCATCCTACCCTTGGCTAGGTGGTGCCCCTTCTTGTTGTGCTCCTTTAATGAGGCCTAGGAGTTTTGAGAGGGTGTAGAGGCCGCTCTCCCATTTTCTCCCCTTCAACATTTGCTTTTCAACGGTGGAGTATGTTATGAATATTAGAATTTATCACATTTTATGCATTGAAGTGATGGTTTTGCAGGTAAATATGGAAGGAATGATGGTAGGACCGTTGGATTGATCAAAGATTGGATAGCCCACACCTAAACAACAAAAGTGCAGGCATTAGTATACACCGTTAGATCTTCTCTAGATCTAGGGCTCACAATGGATGCACAAAAGTGTAGGCATCTTTATGTACCGTCAGATCTTAGTGTAGATCTAGGACTCACAACAATGATCTAGGACTCACAACAATGAGTGCACAAATTTTTAGACATTAATATGCACCGTTAGATCTTATTGAAGATCAAGGGCTCACATCTGATGCACAACCCTAAACTCTATTCATGTAAGTGAAGCTCTCAATTTGTATCATCTTGTTCATGGAATGAAGGGAAGCTCACATGATTGCCTCTAGGCACTCATGTGGGGGGAGTAGAGGTTTGCCCCAGTGTTGTGCATCGTCTCTTGTGCAATTATGCTCTCAGCCACTCTAGGCGACGAGCAACTCTTCTCCTTTCTCTATCTCTATTTTCTTGTCTAGCTTTGCATGCGTAGCACTAGATCTTGCAAGGTGTGCGTATATTTGATTATTATTTTTATGTTTTTATTGCTAATTAGTGCTTCCGTTTGCAACAGTTGGCATGGAGGTATTCATCACTGACATATCTCCCACAGAGATTCTACAGCTGGACTACACCGACTAGTCCTTACCTACCTCCCACCTCACTCTAGCGTGTTCACATTATGGACCGCTTGTATATACTCCACTATGTTTGGTTTTATGGTATCTCCTTCATAGACCTCTTTTGAGTAGAAGAAGAAGAAGAATATTTCAGTCTCTCACCTTGTGTGTTCTTCTCTAGGGTTTTGTGTGTGTGTGTTTGCTTACAAGAACTCAAGCTCCTTTCTCCCCTACATCTTTTCATGGTATTAGAGCTTGGTATAAGCTAAGGAATTGAGAGGCAAGCATAGGAAGCGGGACGAGCTTCATCCTCTTTCCCCTTTGCGATGGCTACTACAACATTACCGGGAGCTCTTCCGGGGCGGCGGCATGCGACATCGGATTGAGGAGTTGTCTTCACAGGATTGAAGGCAAAGTCATATTGTGTTGTCCCTTGGACTGCATTTTTTGGGCTGAAAATTTGTTTCAGGTTTATCTTGATCTCCGTTTATGAGTTAGAGTGCGTTCACATGCACTATCGAAAATTGTCGATATTCTGTAAAGCTCTGTTTTTTATCTACATATAAAAATTTTAGGTGTGCAAACACTGTGTCTCCTGCATAAAATTGTGATAGAGCTATTCGGGTGTATGTATGCACATTGTGGTTGCTATCTTTGAGAGATAGTGTGAATTTGGTACCGCTCCAGAGTATACACCAAGTTGTGCAGGTGTTGTGTCAAGTGACAACATTAACCAGATTGTTGCTGAAAACCTTGATAAGAGTAACTTCCATACTTGGAGGTTCAGATTCACCAATTTATTTATGGGTAAAGATTATTGGGATTACATTGATGGTGAACAGGAGGAGGCACCAGAGTTGCCTGAAATTTATCCTACTACTGCACAGGTTAAAGCATATAAGGACTGGAATCAAGGAGCCAGGAAAGTCATGCATTGGCTTTCTATTAGTAAACAGGATACCATGATTGGGCATATACAAGATGCCAAGTCTCCCAAGGCAGCATGGGATATCTTAGTACAGTTGTTTGCTACAAACAGTAAAGCTAGGAAGATTCAGTTGAAGAATGAGTTGCATACAGTTGAGAAGAAGAATATGTCTATCAATGACTATTCTCTTAAGATCAAGAGTATTTGTGAATCTCTTGGATCTATTAATGTTGCAGTTGTGACAAGGGTGAGAAATCAAACCAAGCCAACGACAAAGATAGAGATCGAGAGAAAGAACCAGCAAACTCAAGCAATAGCGTGCCCTCTGAGCTACAAATCAGCAAAGCGAGCACCATGTGAAAAGGAAAAGCAGCAAGCAAACCACTGCAGCCCATACCCTTGCCTACAGTACCATCACTCAGCAACCCCAAGAACGAGGATTCGGCATCAAGGGTAGGATTCAAAACCTTGCTAAGCGTGGATTGGGCAGCTTTAGCATAGCCCAAGGGAGCAGAAGAACTGATTAGAAATTTTGTAGAAACAGACGCACTGGTTATACCTGGGAGGTTGCCAGTGCTGCTAACCACAAAACTTGTTCATGAGGTATTAGGGATACATGACGCAGGATACACAGACCTTGAGAAGACGTACCCGGTACAAAAGGAAATACCCAGCACTGGACAGATGCATCATATGAAAGATGTGGCCAACCCAGACAGAAGATCACAATTCCAATTCTACTTACACAATGTGGTGCATATGACAAAAAATGAAGACATGTCAATAAAAAACTACAGCAGGCAGAGGAAGGGATAGAAATGAACTGGGCAGGCATTTACATGGAAAGCCTCAAAAAATGGGCAGCTTCAACTCTGGAGAAAGGGGGTCACACAATGGTGCATGCACATTTACGAGCATTAGCTCTCGCAGCAGCTAAGAACCCAGAGGCCAAGAGGGCTAGTACATCCAAAAGGGACAAAAGAAAGGAGGGTGATGCAAAACCAGGACCCTCCATAATAGAGCCAACTGCAAAAACAAACAGGAGAGACAATCCCCTCTCCTTCAAGGACATTGATGATCCCGGGAAGAAGAAACCCTTCAATCCGCTAGGGGATTTGATTGGCAGAAAAAGGAGAAAGCTTAACAGAACTGCCACCGGGGCTGAACAATAGCAAGAACAACAGCAGCAATAGTAACCACCACAGCAGGAACAACAACAACAACCTCCACAGTAGGAGAAACCCCAACAAGAGTAGCAACAAGAGTATCAGCAGCAACAACAAGAGCAAGCAAACAAGGAAGAACAAGAAAAATGAGAAGACGAAGAGCAGAAAAGGGAAAGTTTAAGAAGGAAAAAAGAACAAGATAAAGTACACGAAAAGGGGAAGGCACCTTTAGAGACACACATAGGGGGACATGTGCATGTACAGAGACCCACTGAAGAGGAAATCATTAATCTCACAAATGTAACTGAGACAGTTGAGGCCCTAGACACTCCACCCACCACATTGGATAAATGTTTGGAAGAAGCCGTGGAGCAACTGGAAAAAGTGAATGACATACACAAGCAAAGCATCATGGCCCATAAAAACATACACAGATTGCATAAGGATGCATGGGACAAAGTGGAAGTTGCACAAAGCAAAATGAAGGGCTGTGTGTCCAGACTTGTCGGACCTGCCCAAGCAAAGATGAAAGAAATGATGAAGGAACAACTGGAAACACTGCAGGAAAAACATGAGAAAGAAAAGGAATGGCTGAGAGATGTCATTAGGGTAAAAGATGATGACATACAAACATAGATAAAGAAGAATGAAGAACTACAAAGTCAGCTCAACAAGCAAAAAGAAATGCCGGCCTTAGCAAAAGAATAGGAAAAGCTTAGCAGGGAAGGACAGGTAAAAATGCAAAAGCAGTATGAGGAAGCCCGGCGCAAAGTAGAGGCCCTACCCAAGATTCAAAGCTCAGCTAGAAACACTCAAGAAGGACCAGGAGAAGGGATTAGCTGAAAGGCAAACCATGTTAAAGGAAAGGTCAGAAATGAATGAAGTCATGAAAGTAAAAGACGATATGATAAAGGAAAGGTCAGAAATCAATGAAGTCATGAAAGTAAAAGACGATATGATAGGAGCCCTACAGCAGCAGGTGATTGAGACCTCGAAGCAGGACATGGAAGAGATGAAAGCTGACACCATCAAGAGCAAGACAACTGAGGAATTACTGATGCAGGAGAACAAGTTATTAAAACATTAAGAAGGGGAAGACCAGGACGTCATGCTGTTAGCCCCGAGAGCTAGAGACACTCTAGTGCAAACTTTGGCAGAAAAACTTGGCCAAACCTGGGATAAGGCCCTTTCAGAAATGTGCCAAATGAAAGATGAAATCGCCAACAAGATTGTACAGAGGAAGGAGGCCAGGGAAATGGTAAGAACAGAGGAAATGAAAAAATGTAAGGATGAGGCAGCCCAGTGGAAAAAAGCTTACAAAGATGCTTCTGCCTTGGCCCCATCTAAGATGCCCACTAGGGACACCACCAAGGAAACTCAGTACTGGAAGGAAGATGCAAGAAAGTATCAAGAACAAGCCCGAGTGGCAGAACAAAAGTACAAGGAAGCCCTCCCCACATATGAGTGTGTGGACTTAGTAAGAAATATACCACCACGGAAAACAAAAGGCTCTTTTCAGAAAATGCAGAGCTAAAGGAATTCAAGGAAAAGATGAATAAGTTTAGCCAGGAGCAGAGGAAGTATATTGGTGAGTTAGAGCAGTCCCTGCTAGAGGCTAGGAAGAAAGCCATCGAATACCCAACCACTGAAGATTTTTGCTTTGGAAGCTGAAACCAACTACGAGCTGGACTTGATGACACAAGCCAGATCTTTGCATGATGGGGGGCCAGAAGCATTCAAGCCCACGCTCAAAATATCCTTTGAAAACTTCAACCTAAAGAAACAACTCAAGACCTTGGAAAATAAGTTGCAGGAAACTAAGGCTGAGGATGATTTTGTCAAAGCTTTTGACGATGAGCGATTAGCAACGGGCACTGATAAGCTAGCCCGGGGTGAGCTGGTATTGATGACCATAAAGCTCACTGATGAATTGCAAAAATTGCTAAAGGCTCCCCAAAATCACCAAGATTTTGAATTGTACAGAACCACTGCCCATGTGCTGACTAGTGAGTACGCCAAATACAGCTAACCCTTGCCTGAGTTCTTTGGAGAAGCTGAAGATTTTCTATGCAAGGTATAAGAGGAACCTCTGCCACCAGAGCATCCCTATGGAAGAATGCTATATGAAATAGGGCCTCATGGACAAACCCGGTTCCCTACAGTAGCTCCCTTTGCCTCAGCACACTTTCATGAGGATGTCCTCAGGCAGTTCCAACAGGAATACTCAGAACAGCACCCATGGGCAACACCAGAAAGGACAGCAGACCAAAAGAGAGAAGAAGGCCTGGGCTTCTAGCAAAGAGGCCACCGAGGAAGGTCCCCCACCTTTGTGGCAGAAGGTTTGAGAACCCAATCGGGTGTGCCAGGTCTTGAGAGGAAGATGCGAGAACGCACCCCAGGGTCTGATAACAGAACAAGAGAGAGGGACCACAGCTGCCACCGGCACTAGTGGCAAGAGAGTAGAGGGGTGATGGGGCACGTAATGGATTCCCAGTTCCTATTTAAAGGGAACATCTAACGCTTTGTACACACCCCTTTTTTTGATATGTAATGTTATGCTGCTGAGAAATAGAATTGCAAGTGTCGCCATCCTCTCTGTCTCTCTTTCTTCTTCTCTGTTTAATATACTTATTTAACTAATTTCCTGTGAGGTAATCCCATTCTAGGGACGCTCACTGTCTTGTGAAGTGATTGTGAGGGTCTTGAATTGAGAGTGCAATAATGGTCTGTATGAGATTGTGTGTGAACAGGTTGAGAGGGAGAGCTCATGGGACTCAGGGGGGTACCTTGCCACCCCGGGTGCCGCCTTCACCCTGCCCTAGGCAACAGCCACCTGCGCAAACCCCAATTCCTGGTCGCCGACTTGGTTCTTGTCTACCAA
>NC_141073.1:13277867-13315367 GCF_041138505.1 Cibotium barometz
GTTGTGCTCACTCAAAATATCCCCTTGAGAAGGAGATGTTGAAGCCTTTCAAGTTTTGCAGCCTACAAACACTAATCCACTTGGCTGTGTTTAATAGTACTCTTCTGTCTCTAGTCTATGCCATGAAGGCACGTGAGCTCTCACCAGGATGGACAAAGAAAATACCAGCAATGCCATTTAGGTGCACAAGGATGCCAAATTGGTCAAGCATGCCCTGCTCTAAAAAGAGGATGTTGGAAGGCTTGATGTTACGGTGCAAGACGCAGGTAAGAAAAGGAGGGCCTTTGCCACAATGGTAAGCATGGGAGTAGTCTCTACATCCAAGAAAGACGCTTGCAGTCGTTCTCCATGAAAAACTTTAGTTTTCATGCCCTAATCTTTTAATAATCATTCATTTGCCCTCTTATTGAGCTGATAAAGCTGGGCCTTAATTATGAGGTGTAGAAATTGTAAGCAGCAGCGATTACGAGTCAAGCTAGCAAGTGGGTCTATGGACATTGTACGCCACATGCAGGAAGTATTTCAAACTATCTTTTGGAAACCACACAAGGCCCTCTACCCCATGCAATGGCAAATCGGGTTGGGGACCAAGAACCACGAATTTCAAACTACTTTTTAAAAGCCACACTAGGGCCCCCTACCCTCATGCATGGGATTTGGGTCCCAAGATCAGCTCAACATAGAAGTTAGTTATGGCATAGGCGTTGACTAGTTGTGGCATAGGCAACGACGTCCAATATCCATAGGGCTTCAAAATATAAACATTCTATGTGACATAAATCATTATTGAAGAACGGTGAACCCAAAGCTACATATTTTACCAAGATTTGGATAGTGTCCAGTCAGAAAGAACTAGTCGTTTATTTCAACACTTCAAGCAAGACAATAGTAAAGAATGAATGAAGCCTTGCATTACCTTGCGCCTGGGGACAAAGACTACATAGACATGTTTTAGCCAACATGTACTAAGTATCTTCATCTACTCTAATAAAGCTCATTATGTTAACATAATCTTGCAGCCATGTAAGACACCTAGTTAGTTTCAATTAGGAGTTACTAGTTTAGGCTTAGTAGTTAGTTAATTTGTTCCACTTAGTAGTTAGTAGTTATATTTAGTTATTAAGGTTTTACTTAAGATTATATAAGGAGTTAGAGTTACATTTAGACACAATTAGAGATTGGGGTTGGGATTCTGAGGTTTACCAAGCTTGAATTTGTGGAGTATGAAAAGAACTTGAAGAAATAATCAAACCAACTTGAAAATACCAAAGTAGGTTTTTGTGAATAACATTTATACTAAAAACTATAAGCAATACAATTGCCCTTTTTGAAGAATTTATAGTTTGGATGTAATGTTGTCAAATATATTTAGAGTGGTTGGTACAAGTAGTTTTATGGAAAGCCGCCAACAATGGCGCCGCTATAGGGGACGATGTTCGTAGATTAGTGAGTCTATTTTTCTTATTCCACTGTTAAAAGCCCATTAGATTTTGCCTAGCATTTTTCTCCTCAGAGGTTTATGCTAGTTAGTTGAGAGGAAAAAATGGGGATTTTTGAGTTAGCTAGGGAGTGGGACTCACCAAGGACCTCATAGGATAGGCTAGTTAGAGCGAGAGGTAGAAGCGAGGCTTTTAGGCTCTCAGGTAGCGGAAGAGTTGGGACTCTAAGGATACCTTTTAGGATTATTTAGAGCATTATGGTTGTGATTTAGATACATTAGAGAGATGCATTATCCGCAATCAAATATTTGATCATTGTAGGAGTTAGGACAACCCCCTTCACATGCTATTTTTTCTGTTTTCATTGTTATTCATCATGCTTATCTCTAGTTTAATTGTAGGATATGCATCTTATTTTTTTCCTTGATGAAAAATTGTATTTAAATGATTGACGCAAACTTGCTTGCTTGGTTAACGCAAACTTGCTTGCTTGGTTTAAACTTGCTCAGTTTATAGCCCCGCTCGTTCCTTGGACACTCCCTTCTCTGCACTCAGCTTTGCATTCACATCCAAGGGCATAGAAATTGGCTTACAATCAGCCATACCATATTTTGACAACATGTCCAAAGCATACTGTCTCTGTGTGACAGCCATATACGCTCTGGAGTCCTGATCACCTCAATGCCAAGAAAGTAGCGCAATTCGCCCAAATATTTCATTTTAAACTCATGTTTGAGAAGATCCTTCACGTGGTCAATCTCCATAGCACTTTCACCCACAATAAAAAGGTCATCTACATGTATGGTAATGACCACAATCCCTGTATCACTCTCACGTACATAGAGTGAATGATCAGCATGAGCTCTTCTTAAACCAATACTGACAAGATACTTAGCAATCCTGTCATACCATGCTCTAGAGCCCTGCTTCAAACCATACAAGGCTTTGAGAAGCCTGCATACATAATCTGGGTAATTTGGATCAACATAACCAGGTGGTTGATCAATATACACTTCCTCTTGCAACTCACCATTCAAGAAGGCATTCTTTACATCCATCTGATGCATAATCCATCCTCTAGATGGAGCCACTGCTATGACAGCTCTCACAGTCGTCATCTTTGCCACTGGAGCAAAGGTCTCCTCATAGTCTATGCCATACGTCTGTGCATAACCCTTTGCGACCAGCATTGCCTTGTGACGCTCAATGTTACCATCAGCCTTATGCTTAGTTTTGTACACCCATTTACAGTCAATAGCTTTCTTGCCACTTGGCAATGGCACCAACTCCCATGTGTCATTTGCTTCCAATGCAGCCATCTCTTCATTCATTGCATCATCCCAATGCACATTTCCAACTGCATCCTCAAAACATGTGGGCTCCACATCTTGTATCACCTTAGCCATGTAGGCTTTGTGATGCGCTAGATACCCATCATTAGTCAATTTTTGAACTGGATATCTGACTCTGTTAGATCTGCGCGGTCCTGGGTCACTCCTCTGTCCTCTAGCATCTCCTTGTACTTTCCTTACACCAAGTGTCTTGACAACTGGAATTCCAAATTCCTCATCAAGACTCTGTTCAGATCCATTTGAATCCATGTCTACATGTGAAAAACCTGATGATGCATGAGCCATAAAGGGAGGTTCATCAACCTTTTCCTTTCCCTTTCGTGATACATTCCTTGTACCTGGTGGAGTAACCTGCGTACGTAGTCTACCACTCCATGGCTTCTCAACAGAGCCACGAGAAGAGGACTCTTGTGGTCCACTCAAAACCTGTGAGACTGTGGCCTCACATTTTGCACAACCACATCATCTTTTACATTAGCCCTAATAGTGCCATGTGCATCACTGTACCAGCTGCTCATCTCATCAAAGACTACATCTCTGCTCACTCGTAATTCTCGTGTAGTGGGATTGTAGCACCTGTACCCCTTTTGCTCAAGGGAATATCCCACAAGAATACATTTCTCTACCTTAGGATCCAATTTCCTACGCAACTCATCTGGTACATGCACATAAGCTATACAGCCAAACACTTTCAAGTGTGCCAAATCTGGCTTTGTAAATTGTACTTGTATATATTGTACTTGTATACTTTTCCTCAGGTGTTACATCATGCACCGCAGCTGTAGGTGTCCTGTTCATAATGTACACAAGTGTATTTACAGCTTCAGCCCAGAAATGATGAGGCATGTTCTTCTCATTCATCAATACACGTGCAACCTCTGCAATGTGCCTATTTTTCCATTCTGCAACTCCATTCTGCTGTGGAGTATATCTGCATGTAAACTGCCTGCGTATACCATGCTTTCGTAGAAAATCTGAAAAATCATTGGAGAAATACTCTCCCCCTCCATCTGACCTCAATGTCTTGATTTGCATATCTGTCTCCTTCTCAATCATGACTTTGAAGTCTTGAAAGTGACCAAACACTTCACTGTTGTTACGCATGAAGTAGACCCATACTTTCCTTGTATGGTCATCAATGAAAGAGACATAGTACCTGCAACCATGTATACTTGCAGTATCTGTTGGACCCCAAACATCTGTGTACACCACCTCAAGTGGCCTTTTACATACATTGCGCTCATGTGGAAATGAGCCCTTTGACTGTTTTCCAAACTGGCATGCTGCACACACTTTATGCATACCATCCACCTTGAATTTGGGCAAACCTGTTACAATCTGTTTTGATTGCATGTTGCGCAATCTCTGCTCATTGACATGGCCAATGCGTTTGTGCCAAATGTCAACATCAACCACGACACCTTTGCCCTGTGCAAATAACGCAGCTTTTACCTCAGGAAAAATATCTACATTCAGCGTAAACATTCTGCCCACACATTTGCCCTCTGTGATCAGCTTACAGCCATTCTGGAAATCTTCCACATAACAGCCATTCGGATTGAAGCGAACCTGCAAACCCTGCTCAACCATTTGCCCAATAGAAACAAGATTCTTTGTAATGTTTGGGACATGAAGTACATCTGCTAAGTACTTTGATTTCCCATTCTTTGTATTTAGGGGTACATCCCCTACATGAGCAATGGGGTGAGCTGTGTCATCTCCTGTCTGCACATAGCCTGACACATCTGGTTTGCGCATATCTCTAAACCACTCTCCACGAGACGTCATGTGGTTAGAGGCACCTGAATCCACATACCAAACATCATCTTGAGTGGAATTCTCTGCAATCATTGTATTCATTACATGTTGCATAACAAACATGCGCTCGCTTCTGCTGTCATCTGCATCTGTGCTAGTAGACGCATAGTTGCCTTGTTCTCTCTTTCCACTCGCTTTTCCCTTTGGACAGTCACGTGACATGTGACCTTTTTCACCACAAGTCCAACACTCTCTGTTATCTGCAGCATTTTGCTGCCTATTTGATCCTGCACCTCGACCTCTTTGACTCCCCCTGCCTCGAGACTGGTTTCCCCTGCCACCTGTATTGCCCTAATTTGATTGATCTTCTCGAGATTGGCCCCTACCACCACTTTGGCCTCAACCACGACCTCTACCTCTGTTGGAGTTAGAATAGAAGGTGTGTTCACACTTATTTTTGCCTTGAGAAGAAGGTGTGTCAAGACCAAGGTTCTTCTCCTCAAGAATAAGCATGGAAATAAAATCTGTGAACTCGGGGATGTCGTCTCTTGTATTCATGGAAGACCTGAAATATACATATCTCCTAGACCATCCAAGCATGCACGGACAACGTCATCGTCTTCCACTGTGACTTTAATAGATCCAAGAGCCTCAATGATACTCTTGATCTTTAAAGCATAGTCATTGATGGAGAGGTTGTTCCTCTTAACCTGATTCAACTTTGACTTGAGTTGAAGCTTCCTGGCCTTAGTATTCACCTCGAACACCCTAGCCAGGTTTTTCCATGCAACTGCGGGGGTTTCTGCATCCTGTAGATAGCCCATCATGCCATCTGTGATGCTCATAGAAAGCCAATACATGACTTTACTCTGGCCTTGTTGCTATTCCTTCAAAGCCTTCCTTTGATCTGCTGTAGCATTTCTCTCAGGCATCTCTGTGCAGGATCAAATAGGCAGCAAAATGCTGCAGATAGTAGAGAATGTTGGACTTGTGGTGAAAAAGGTCACATGTCACATGACTGTCTAAAGGGAAAAGCAAGTGGAAAGAGAGAGCAAGGCAATTATGCATCTACTAGCAGAGATGCAAATGACAGTAGAAGCGAGCGCATGTTTGTTATGCAACATGTAATGAATACAATGACTGCAGAGAATTCCACCCAAGTTGATGTTTGGTATGTGGATTCAGGTGCCTCTAATCACATGACGTCTCGTGGAGAGTGGTTTAGAGATATGCGCAAACCAGATGTGTCAGGCTATGTGCAGAGAGGAGATGACATAGCTCACCCCATTGCTCATGTAGGGGATGTACCCCTAAATACAAAGAATGGGAAATCAAAGTACTTAGCAGATGTACTTCATGTCCCAAACATTACAAAGAATCTTGTTTCTGCTGGGCAAATGGTTGAGCAGGGTTTGCAGGTTCGCTTCAATCCGAATGGCTGTTATGTGGAAGATTTTAAGAATGGTTGTAAGCTAATTACAGAGGGCAAATGTGTGGGTAGAATGTTTACACTGAATGTAGACATGCCTGAGGTAAAAGATGCATTATTTGCACAGGGCACAGGTGTTGTGGCATATGTTGACATTTGGCACAAACGCATTGGCCATGTCAATGAGCAGAGATTGCGCAGCATGCAATCAAAACATATTGTAATAGTTTTGCCCAAATTCAAGGTGGATGGTATGCATAAAGTGTGTGCAGCATGCCAATTTGGAAAACATTCAAAGGGCTCATTTCCACATGAGCGCAATGTACGTAAAAGACCACTTGAGGAGGTACACACAGATGTTTGGGGTCCAACAAGTATACATGGTTGCAAGTACTATGTCTCTTTCATTGATGACCATACAAGGAAAGTATGGGTCTACTTCATGCATAACAAAAGTGAGGTGTTTGGTCACTTTCAAGACTTCAAAGTCATGATTGAGAAGGAAACAGATATGCAAATCAAGACATTGTGGTCATATGGAGGGGGAGAGTACTTCTCCAATGATTTTTCAGATTTTCTGCAAAAGCATGGTATACGCAGGCAGTTTACATGCAGATATACTCCATAGCAGAATGGAGTTGGAGAAAGGAAAAACAGGCACATTGCAGAGGTTGCACGTGCATTGATGAATGAGAAGAGCATTCCTCATCATTTCTGGGCTTAAGCTTCAAATACAGCTCTGTACATTATGAACAGGACACCTACAACTGCGGTGCATGATGTAACACCTGAGGAAAAGTATACAAGTACAAAGCCTAATTTGGCACACTTGAAAGTGTTTGGCTGTATAGCGTATGTGCATGTACCAGATTAGTTGCATAGGAAATTGGATCCTAAGGCAGAGAAATGTATTCTTGTGGGATATTCCCTTGAGCAAAAGGGGTACATGTTGGTGAGCTTGTGGCTGGCATGACTTCAATGTAATTGATAGCCACTTTTTCTTTTGCTTTTGGCTAATTTTGTACTAAGTGCTTAATCCCACAATCAAAACAATGCCTGATTAAAGGGGGGAGAGTAGTAGCTGGAGGCTTATCATCTTTTAGATAATTAGGGCAATTCCTTGTCCAATGATTTCTGCCGCATTTAAAACATGGGCCCTATGGGGTTCCTACAGGTGGTCCTCTGTAAGGTCTTGGTGCTGGTCCAAGTCCTCCCTGTCTTGCTCCTCCTCTAGCTATGAACCACAAAGTGTTGTGATCTATTTGATAGCTTCCCTCAAGTACTTCAACTATTGTTTCAAGAGGATCTGTTGATGACATCTCGACCCCTGGTGAGGCTTCCCATCCTCCATCGTAATAGTCACTGACAGGGACCAAAGATCCGTCATGTACTATGTCCTTACGTTGCAAAAATCTCACTAGAGCTACTCGTGGAAAAGGTGGCTTACTCCCTAGCACTGGTTGTGCTCTTTCCGCTCCTGGGGCTGCAAATCGTGGATTTCCTACTAGTTGGTTGTTGAGCTATCCCTTGTTCTCTCAGGTGCCTAATGCAATGGTAGCAGCCTTGGGTCTCATGATTTGTCCATTTTTGCTCAAAATCACACCACTTGTCTGTCCATGAAGGTTTTACGTTCTGTAGATTTTTCTTAGGCATGCATTGCAATGTAGGATGGTGTCCTCCATAGAGTTCACATCTATGTTGCCTTTGAGGTGGTTGAAAAACTTGATTCATTTTCTGCATGACCATCTCTGCAATAGCCTAGGCATCAGCTGGCTTGGTCTTATCACTCTTTAGGGAGCTTTTGTGCTCGAAGCATCTGAGCCCGTAAGAGGCTTGTCCTTGCCATAAATGTCACAATTATCACCCACATGTATGGCTTCGTAAATGCATTCGTTTAAGATATTGTTTTTCTTGCCATAAAGACTAGCATGTAAGGATTTGTTTGTAAGGCCTTCCAAGAAGATAGAGACCAACTTCTCAGGCCCTAGCATTTCTCCTTCTGGGCATCTAGAGATGTACTGGCGTAATCGGTTGTCACAATCCCTTACAGATTCCTTTTCTCCTTGTTTGAAATCATAGATCAAGGTGCTCACACTATGTTTGATTCCTATTTTCATGAAAGCTCCAACAAAATCCTTTTCTAGAGCGTGAAAGTCTCTAAAGGCACGCGGATCTAGAGTTTGGAACCACAATAAGGCCTTTTCCTCCAAAGTTAACCCAAACCCTTCCACTAAGGTATGAAGGTCCTCAACTTCTTTAGCTCTAGCAACCTTCTTAAATGAAGCTAAATGGTTATAACAATCCCCTCACCCATTGAACTTTTTAACCCATTTTTGGAATGCGATGGTCTCACCTTACTACGAGATGGTTCCCTTGACAATCTACCTGGCCTAAACCCTAAAGATCCCAATGGTGCGTGAAATGGTGAGATGATAGGTGGTATTATTGGCCCTCTATTGGCTGGTGGAGCACTTGAAGCATGTGTGTTTATTGATCCCAATGGTCACATATGAATAGGTGTAAAGGATACCCTTGGGGCACTTTATGTCGGACGTGGCAATGGTGGGTCGCTTGGAATAAGCATCTGCGTGACCACATAACGATTGGCAAAATCTTTGTAAATGTGGGCATCGTAAATGTTTTCTCTTTCATACATTAACTTAGCGTTATAGTTCAACCCCATACCTTGAGATCTTGCTAGATGTGATGATGAAGTGGCCATGCTCGCGTCGGAATCGGTTTCCTAAGCTACATCTCCTAGTGGTTCACTCACATGGGGCTGTGATCTAGCTGTGCTTTCTTGAGTTGACGCCCTACTTCTTCCGTCCGATGTGCTAGGGTTTACTAATCTATAGTACCTTCCTGGACTCAGGTGTATAGATCTTTGTGCGTGTAAAACTTTGAGTCAAGCAAGAAGGACTGAACTTGAATGCTATTACCTGTCCCAAAAGTCCCTTCTCTCTTGATCTCCTTTCCTTGCTTTTATTTGTTGAATCTTGTCTCTGATGGAATTTGTTCTAAATCAGCAACTTCTCCAACTGACACTACTAGAGAATCTTGCCCTATCGACGTTTATTTTCCGACGTTTGCCATGGCTTCGGTATGTGCGTCGGTATGTGCGTCGGTAACTGAGCATTTTTGCAAATTTTTTTATTCCTTGTTTTTGCTAAAAATAATGAGTGTAGGGTGTCTTGGACTAGTGTAGGGTGTCTTGGAGCGAGGTTAGCTGATGCATATGCATATTTATAGTGGTATTGATGGTTAGATGCATATGGATATAACTGGATATAATTAATATAATACTTGGACAAGAGAGGATGATGGCTATAGAGAGGTCACAATGAGTCACGTGGACGCATAGTTTGAGGAGTCGCTTTCTAGGATTCATTATTGAGGACACCAATGATTATTAATTAGGAGACGCGGACCGAAAGTATATAATATAATTTAATTACATATATACTAAGGTTAATTAAGTGAGAGTGATGCTATTTTTAGTATTATTGTGTGTCTATATAAGGGAAGCCTTGGTTGAGTTGTGGGGAGAGCTCCGTTTGCCTAGAATTGAGCCATATTGAGACTATTTCATGCTTACTTACACTGGGTGTGTACTTCATTACATTATATTACTAGCTATAAGCTATAGACAGGAAGATCACTTGATTTCAAAGACACCATATATATAGACAATCCTCAACAAGCTAAGACACCATGTGCAAAATATATAAAGCACTTCTCACAATGCGACATGCATATATTTTCTATCATATTCCTCAACAAGATCAAAATTAACAGTGACCAATCAAAATCAAGCACAGAAAGCAGATGGTATCATAACCATTTGCTTTAGTTTTCTTTACTTTGTGTAGATTGCAATTGCGCATGCCATCCTAAAGGATCATAGCTCATCATCAATTCTCTCATCCTCAACAAGATCTCTTGTCCCAAAAATATCAAGTTCTAGAAAGATCTCATCATCTGAATCAGCTTCTAGTTGTAATTGCATGTGTGGTTGTGATTGTTCTTCCATCTCTGGCTCATCTTCTATCTCTGCCTCATCTTTGGTCTCTACTTCTTCACCTGCAAGTTCTTCAATGTTTTCTAGTGCTTGATCGGTTGAATTTGTTAGATCAACTTTTATATCACCTTTGACATCCTGATCTTGCTCTTCTTCTACACCTTCGACAATTTGGTCTTCAAAATTTTGCTCTTCTTCTATATTTTCGACAATTTGTCCTTGCTCTTCTTCTTGCGGGATTTCCACATCCTCAAAGATTTGTTTACTACGTGGAGCTACTTCGATTATATACCACCACCTTCGTTCCATTGGATCCTCTTTGAATACCACTTGCTCACAATGCTCCGGTAGTACGAAAGTGTCTGTTTGGTCTGTCCATATCCTAGTGGAGTCCACTTGAACTAGTCCAGATTTATCTCTTCGTATGCTTGGTTGTGTTCCAGTTATGACAACCTTGAACCACTTTACATCTAGGATAAACATATAAAACTTCCTAAATCCAACCTTAATTATCTCTTGGATGGTTCCAAAGTATTCAAGTTGCAAATCTTCGATAGGGGCTTCATCATCCATTGTAGAAGATGTAGATCTACTAGCTTGATTGAAGTTTGCTTTCACTCCACAATCAAAGGTTGTTCTCTTTTTATCAATTCGCTCCACTCGAAAATGATGACAATGCGACCATATTGCTCCAAACTTGCGGTACTAGAATGAAAAAAATATTTAGATAGATTGAACCCTAATATGTGAATACAAGATAGATTTATATACATAGCTAGATTGATACTTACATGGAAATCACAACCAAATGCAAGCTCCACTTCCTCCTCAGATACGACCTCACCATTTGCCTTTGCCGCTCGTAATGTCTCTTGGAGCCATTGATTCATTGGAAAGTCTGGCAATAGTCCAAGCGCTGGTGGGTATGGTTGCCTTTGTGTTGTTCGGCTCCTTCGAAAAGCCTAGCGAGCCCGCGTTCTCTCCTCTTTGGCCATAGAATATCGTTCTATCCACTTCTCCATTACATCAAAGTTGATGATGCAAAACTTTTTTATTTTTTGTCGTAAAGTTTGGTCCATCACCCTATCAACACCTTGTCCTTGTCCAACAACGCTTGTAACTCTTTCATCCTCTTTTTGAGACCACAAAGAAGGCATGTCAGGGTCTGTTGTTGTAAGGAACTCTGTAATATACACTAGGGACTCCTTAACAAGCCAACCCATAGCCATACTTCCTTCTGGACGAGCTCATTGACGAACAAATCCCTTTAATGTCTTCATGAACCGCTCTAAGAAGAACATCCATCGACTATGTACCACCCCTGCTACGGCGACTTCATCAACAACATGTACTAATAGATGCACTTGAATTGTTAGAACACTTGTTGGAAAGTACTTCTGAAGTAAATGTACAACTTCAATTGCATTCACATGAGCACGCTCAATAGTTGTTTGTGAAATCTCTTTTTGGGATATCCATCGGACCAAAATCCCAATCTTGTATATGACATCGCGTATTTGAGGAGTAAGACAATCCTTAATAGCAACCGGTAAAATAAATTGCAGGAATTTGTGCCAATCGTGGGATTTCAAACCTGTGAGATCATCGTCTTTTGAAAAAGCTCCCTTCAAACAATGCATACATCCTGTTGCCGGGGTACGCAATTCTGAAATACACTTCTTCACGCTCGATCTTGTTGAGAACCCAAGGTGCCTTAGGTAATATCAACTTTCCATTTCGATTAGTCTTTGGCCACAAATTAGACACACGACCAAGGACTTGCAAATCCTCCCTTTGACCTTTACTTTCTTTTGCCCCAGTAATGGTCTTCCATAACACCACTGCCACATTTTTAAATATATGCATTGGATCAACTAAAGAATTGATCAGAAGATTGTCCCAATAAGGAAGTTGGTAAAATATGGAAAACCTCTTCATGCCATGTAAGCAATACTCCCCTCTAATTGAATCTTCCCAATCTCTCCTCCAATCACTTGCCTTTCTTGTTTTTGGGGGTCTGCCAAGGAAACCATCTCGCATAGAGTGACCCTCAGGCAAATACTTTTTATGTCCCTCATACACGACCTTTCTCAATGAGGATGAGTGACGAGATTGGAGGGCAGGACCACACAATGGACATGCATTATATCCAGAAATTTGAAGCCCTACAAATATCAATAACTTGTTAGTAGCGTATTCAAAAAAAATCATTAACTAGTTAGAATTCTTAATCTTAATATTACCATTGCATTCACCATAGCCTGGCCAGTCATGCATAGTCCACATCAATATTCCATGTATAGTAGTTTGTCTCTGTCCAAACCGCTTGGACATGTCATGAACTTGGAATCCTGCCCATAATTGTTGTAGCTCTTCAATCAATGGAGCAAGGTACACATCCATATTCGCCACCTTGTATTTGCCACGGACTATTAATGCTAGAAGTAAATGTCCCTTCTTTATTGCTAGCCATGGTGGAAGGTTGTAGTTTACTAAACAAACTGGCCATGTACTCCATGTGGAGCTTTTTAGACCAAATGGATTGACCCCATCCATTGCTAGACCCAAACGAATATTACGGGGTTCATCTGCAAAGTCTGTCCACTTCTCTTCAATATGTTTCCAAGCAGGGGAATCAGCAGGGACACGCATTAGGTTGTCTGTAGATCTAGTGGTTCGATGCCAAGACATCATTGATGCGATTGATTTACACTTAAACATCATTTGAATTCTTGGAATTATAGGAAAGTGTCTCAGAACTTTTGCTGGAACTCTACTTCCTTGCACATCAGACCTAAATCTAGAATAGGAACACAGAGGACAAGTAGCAAGCCCCTCATACTCGTTTCAAAACAAAACACAATCTTTTGGACATGCATGGTAAGAGAGGTAATCCAAACCAATGGATTGCAAGATAGATTTGGCACGAGCATGATCTGTTGGCATTTCATTGTCCTCTGGTAAGAGATGCTGCTTCATCAATCTATTTAACAAAAAATATTAAATTAGTGGAAATACCCCACGAATGCTTATTATATTTTAAAAAAAAAGCAAACAATACAAATCTTACTGAAACAACTTTGAAACACTCGTATCAGACCACCCAAACATTGTTTGAAGATTTAGAATTAAGAGGCATGTGTGTAGAACATAAATTCTAGCTTCGGGATAAAGTTTTGTCCGCGCAAGCCTTCTTAATTCGTATTCTGATCTTGATTCAGGCTATGTGTGTCTAGGTACACCGCCATCCCTTTGTGGACCTTCTTGTTCCATCTGCTCGTCAATCCCATGCAACGCATCTATCTTGTCGTCCATGTCTGCCTCTATTGCTCCATCATCATCTACTTGTAGCTCCACTTCCTCCTCATCCATCACATTATCAATTTGGTCGACCGTGTGTTCTCTAATTACTTGGTTGCTCCTCACTGGAGCAAGGTCCAATAGATCAATATCATCACTTACGGGTCGAAATAAAGCCTCAAACCGCTCCACTGGGAATATACCCCATTTTCGAACGTGATCGTTCGAATTCTCTTTAGACGCGCTTTCTGGTATTTGCAATGTGTGCATGGGCACATCACTTTCACATCTAGATCATCCATTTTTGTCCACACGAACGGAAATTTTCTTGTGAAAGTATGGGGTGGGAGGGTACTATATGTACTTGTGCTTTATAGGAGTCGGTCAAAGGTGGGAGGCGGGACAGTTCAAATTGGTGTCAAATCTACTTCCCTTTTTTAAAAAAAAAAAGTGGGCGTCGGTATTACCATCGGTATACGTGTCGGAATATCAATTTTCCGACGCAAATACCGACGCCTATTCCGACACGGTTTTCGACGCATATACCGAACCTGGGAATTTTTAGCCCAACTATCCTTATTTTTTGCCTCTCTCTGTTTCTCTGCTGCCCGCTTCAAACGACACACACACACAAGGTATCCCTTCTCTTCCTTGCTTTTTTTGGCTTGTTGCTTGTCTTGCGTGTGTGTGTGTGGGCTTGTATGTGTGTGTGTGTGTGTGTTTAGGTATGTGTGTGTGTGTGTGTGTGTGTGTGTGTGTGCATGAGAGCTTGTATGTGTGTGTGTGAGGGCTTTATTGCTTGTTGCTTGCCTTGTATGTGTGTGTGTGTGTGTGTGTGTGTGTATGATGCTTGTGTGTGTGTATGTGGATTTTTGTGTGTGTGTGTGTATTTAATACCTCAATTTCTCTGTTTTTTTTTGGGTATTTTTGCAGATCTACTTCAAGCCCGTACGGTAAGCGCCTAATCCTTGAGCTCCGTATTTAATTTTATCGTCTTTTGTTTAAATTAGCAATGCATGTACAATGTAGGCACACGCTCATGTAATAATATGTATGCATGTGTGTGTGTAGAATGGATTCCAATGATCCAACACCTAATTACACTCCCGATCCCTCCCTTTATCCCACACCTGTTTCCATGAGCCCACAACAGTTTTTCGAATTTGTAAGTCGAGCCACACCCGATCAACAAAATATGATGCGTCAATATTGGGATATGGGCACGAGCACTGCTCCTTCACCAAACTTTGGCCCTAGCACACAAACCACGACCCAAAATACACCAAATAGGCCACCAAGAACCCCATCTTCTGGCCGTTCTAGGGCAGGTAGACGCACTAGTGGTGGTGGTGGTAGTGGTGGTTGTTGCGGTGGTAGTGGGGGCACGGATGCATCCACACCTCCACGTGAGCGTCCCCCACTTGATAGTGAGCCGGACACTCCATTGTCCAGATGTAGACCTCGTCGCTACGACAGTTCTCCCCTCACCCACCCTGAGCTCCGCCAATACACTTTTAGGAATGGGGTGTTGGTAGATAATGAGGTAGGATAAGAGCTCAAAAGCCGCATTCGTGAGCTTTGTCATGTCATGTGGACACATAATGTCATGATTAAGTTTCACGACCTTCCCCAAGATGATAAGGATAGAATTCATGCTCAAATCATTGTCGAGTTCTCTCCCACCTCGGGCTCCGATACCATAACAGAGGGCTACATCACCACAAAGATGATAGATTGCCAAAAGCATCGACGTTCTGACGTCCGTACGGCGGTGAAGACAGGGAGAACTTCACCACATCGAGTAGAGAGGGAGGTGATAGAGAGGGAGAGGGAGCTACATCGCCAAAACCCTCAAAGGTTTGCTCAACAAGAGGAGGCAGCTTAAAAGCGTTTGGAGAGTGTAGGGAGCTCTCATCTTGGGAGCGGTGGATGGGATGCTTTCTACTTTTACTTTGTAAGTGTCTATGAAACTTTGCATTTGCTTGTTTATTGCCTAGTACGTACGAGTTGTTAACATAGTTCTACTATGTTGTTTTATGCTTTTATGCAGGATCAGGTGGTAGGATGTATGCCTACCGAAAGGGAGAAACGCTATGCGTTCAAGCACAACACTTTATCACTCCTCGAAAAGCTTGAGCGTGAAGGGGAGAATATCAATTGAACACATGTCGTCGATCATGTAAGTAATAAGGTTACTTGTTTTGCATGTGAAGCACAAGCATGTAGTGAAGTGTAGTATTTGTAATGTATGTTTTTTTTGCAGGGGCCTGCTCCAGAACCACCTCCGCCGGACGAGTAGTCCCTATTATTCTCATTTGCGCATTATATGCGCTTTGTATAGTGTTTGCGGGTTTAGTGTTTGCGCACACACAGATTTTGGGTTGCTCGCTATAATGCGAGATTTTGTAATATATAAGGCAAACAAGTTTCTGATTGTAAACACTTTTATGCTAGTAATGATCCAATTCGTTGCTGTAATTATTACTTTTGTCAATGTAATGATTCACGTTGTAGTGTTCCCATGTTTGCATTTATCGTTATCTTTCATGTCTAATGTTTATTGCTCCAACTTGGAGAAAAAGAGTACAGTTGCCTGAGTACTCCATACACATGGCAAAATGGTGTATCCAGCTGCAAACCTACAGCTGGATACACCATTTTGCCATAAAAAAATTTACCTGCTCCCGTCGGTATTGCAGTCGGTATGCGCGTCGGTAATGTCGTCGGTAAAAGCGTCGGAAAAGTTGTTATACCGACGCAAATACCGACGCGTATTCCGACGCATATACCGTTACTTTTGTACCGACTGATATACCGATGCGCATTGCGACGCCCGCCTCTTTCCCAGCTATATTCTATGGCGTCGGTATGCAAATGCCTTGTAGTAGTGTGATGAGAAGCCTGCACACAACAATTTTACTTAAAGCAGTACTTGGCTTCTTTCCTGGTATGAGTGTTTACTCTACAATACACTGTGTTATCATTTGATGAGCAATATATGGTGGTGCTGGATCTATTGTTTTTTTTTTTTTGCAAGTGCTGCAACCTGACTAGTTTCACAAAATTGCTTGTCTCTTAAGATTGAAAAAGAATTGTTCAACTATGTCAAGGTGGTTAGGATCCTGAGATCAAATTCTACAACCTGCAACAACTGACAGATTTCACTCAATCACTTCCCAGACCCTCTTTATGAAAATTGTGATTTTCATAACTATGAGCCCTTTTTGAAATTTGTCATCACTAGTGTGTTGACAATGATGTCCTTAATATTTTCTTTGCCTTAGAGTTTGCAAGATGATCTTAAATCATTCCAGAAAGCAAAAATCATGAAGTTCATGAGGATTTCATCCTATTTCATTATTTAACCCCTCTATTCACACAACTCATTATTTAACCCCTCTTGGCATTAATTTAATGCCACTGACATGACATTAAATTAATGCCAAGGTTAGGCTTCTTATTCTCTCTCCTCTCTCTCCCTTACCCCTTATCTTCTCTCTCCCCCCCTCTCTCATCTCTCAGTCTCTCTCTCTTCCCTCTCTCTCCTCCCTCTCCCTCTCTCCTCTCTCCCCTCTCCCACTCTCTCTCTCCTCTGTTGTTGTCCACCGCCCCTCACCCATCGCCTACACTGGCTCCCTCCAACACCATGGCCATAGCACTTGTAGGTCAAGGAGGCATGCCGAGCGCACGCATGCAGAGAGAGCAGGCGCAGATGAGAGATGAGATGGGCGAGTTCACAGATAGACATAGGAGAGAGAATCCATGGCTGGTGTGAGTATGCAAATAGGAGAGAGAGAGAGAGAGAGAGAGAGAGAGAGAGAGAGAGCACTGCTCGCGTTTCTTGCTGCCTGTGCATCCTTCCGCCTACCCCCCGGCTACAACAGAGAGAGAGAGAGAGAGAGAGAGAGAGACCAGGTGGTGCTCATTTTCAAGAAGGAAACCCTTGCCCTTAACCTTCGATGGGCAGAGAGCCCTTCATTTTCAACCTTACTTTTAAACCCTTGCTTTTTAATTTTTTTCATCCCTCCCTCATTCATCCTTCATCCACTAATTAATTAATGAGGCAAAAGAAAAATCAAGATTTGGGTGCCCTATTTGCTTCTTAGTATGGCTTGATTTATGAATTTTCACTTTTAAAAGCATATGGGGTATCACTCAATCATGAGGATCAAAACTATCAAGTTAGATTTGCAAGTTGACTTCCCCTACTCTAAATCATGAAAATTGCAATTTTTATAATCTGGAGCTTTTTGCACTTTTGACAGACTAATCTGATTCTTATGTATTCCAACTATCACCAATCAATAGGATTTCCCTTAAAATTCAGAAAATCAAGCAATGTTTCCCCTGATTTTTCCATTGATAGATGTAGCCATAGCTCTGATACCATTGTTGACAACGGAAGCATTAATCAGCAATTAAAAAAACATAGATATTAATCAAATTCATGCGCACCTCGCAAGATCGAGTGCTGCGCATGCTAATATACACAATTGAATAAGGATAGAGAAAAGAGAAGAGTTGCTCGTCGCCTAGAGTGGCTGAGAGCAAAGTTGCACACGAGACGACGCACAGCACTGGGGCAAACCTCTACTCCCCCCCACATGAGTGCCTAGAGGCAGCCATGTGAGATTCTTTATTTCATTCTTGAAGAAGATGATACAAAAGTGAGGGCTTCACTTACATACATAGGTTTTAGGGTTGTGCATCATATGTGAGCCCTTGATCTTTAATAAGATCTAACCGTGCATATTGATATCTATTAAAGATGTGCATTCATTGTGAGCCCTAGATCTTCATTAAGATCTAACGGTGCATAACTGATGCCTACAAACTTATGCATTAAATGTGAGCCATCTAATCTTTGATCAATCCAATGGTGCACATCAATGCCCACTTTTAACCCTTTGATATTCACCTGTCAACATACACAAAAATTGTGAAAGCATTAGCATAAATAAATCTTCCTCACAAATATCCCATATTCATAACACAATGTGAAGCCATGTCACGGTAGACAAGCCCGGATCATAATTCTGTAGCTTTTTAGGACTTAGTATAATGAAGAAAACATTGTAATATATCCCAGCAAAGTAGCAATATTTACGTAGGCTCTAAAAAGGGTTCCAGTTTATATTTATCTCTCTTTTTAATGTAATTGTCCGGCTAGCCTAGTGTAGACAAATTTGGAAAAACTCTATATAAGTCACTTCTGTGAAGTGATGAGGTTACATTTGGTATTATTCAAGCTTGCTATTGATAAGGCTCTTGAGCTCTCTAGCTCCCATAGCTCCCATAGCTCCCATAGCTCTCAAAGCTTTATTCTCTCATGTATACTCTTGAGCATTCTTTCTCCTTTGATTAATGAATGAAGAGTCATGCTTTTTCTATTCTCTTCCTCCTTCTCTCTTAGTGTATTGAAGTAGATTAATCTAATTAGTTGAATGCTTCTTACTAATCTCTATTGTGAGCATGCTTTTGATGTGTGTGAAGCATCCATTGATGCTTGCTCTTGCCCATGGCTATGGCAATGAGCTACACATGGATTGACTCCTTATAAGATCTTGTGGGTTTGTGAATGCTTCATTCTAACCTTGTTAGATATTGTGGGTTTAGTAGAAAACACATAAGTAGCCTGTATGCAATAAGAGAATTGTAGATTCAATCAATGCTAGCTTAGAAGAGGAAATGTGGGAATATGAAGAGTAAGGGTGTGTGTGTGGGCATGTGGGATTGCTAGCCTCATTCTTGCTCTCTTGATTAAAGTTTTATGAATAGGAGAATGAGTGTGAGATTAAGCTTATGAGTAATAGAAATGTCTAGAATTAAGCTATGTGTATGGACTCTCCCGCAAGGAGTAAGCTTCCATGCACTAACCGGGTTTAGTCCTCGAATTGACAAGTGTTCTCCATACACTATGGTCAATGACTGTGACTACGATTAGAATTATATTGCAAATAGAGAACACCGTTATCCATTGGCACCATGGCCGGGGACAATTTCCTATATGTTAGCTGAGCACCATGCGTGTAACTTACCACTATCAAGTAGCTCCTTTGGTTGCAAAGCCATTGAATAAGTAGGTGGGTCAATGACATTGGGTGTGGGATCCCAAGGGTACCTCTAGATAAAGGATAAGAAGGAATAGAGCTATTAGTCAACCATACCATTAAGCAGTGGAGTTTACTCTCGCATGCTCCTCTTTTCCTATAATATTTTCAACCTTATTATCATTGCCATTTCTTGCTTATGTTCATGTTCTTTTCATGCTTTTTATGCTTTGCTTTGAGTCCAATTTTGTATTGATTTATGTTGTTTTTTGCACAGTATCTACTTACTATACTTGCATTTTATTTCATAGCTTTCTTTGTTCATAAATCATTGTACATTCTTTGCACTAATTAGCATTAAGTTAAGTTTAAGCCAAGCTTGCCATTGGGCCTCTAGTATACCCATTACTAGTGGATTTTATGGTAAATATTTCATTGCATGCTTTATTAGCATTTTATAGCTTAGCTTCATGCACACTTTGCTTGGGCATAGGACTAACATTGTGATTATCTTTACTCTTGGTCCACTAACAAGAAATTTAGGTTTTTCTTGCAAGAAGCTAGGTCAAACGTGGAGAAAGGTAAGGCTCCCGCAAGAAGCCCGCAAGGGGAGCATATTCCGTGTTTATTTTCCGGCTTATGCAAAAGCCGAGAGAGACTATATAGCGGTTGTAGTGGTTTTCAGGTACTTTTAGGCATATTTGTTGCCGCACAAACTCTTAAGCTTTGTGGCATTGTCCTCTTACTTCCACAGAACCATCTCGCTTGAGTCCATGTAAACTAGGAGTGAGGTGTGTTTTGCAGGGTTGAGACTTTTCCACATCCGCCAGACACTTTTATTTGGGCTCGGCTAGGTGTTGGACTACGTCTTGATCTGGAGACACCAAGTAGAAAGACTTTAGGTTGCAGAAAAACCTGGCATAAAAGTTTTGCGTGCAAAAAAATCAGGCTGCAAAAGTTCTGCGTGCCCAAAATCATCTAGAAATCTGAAACGATTCCGTGACTGGAGCATTATATTGAAAATTTGATTGGACAGGGTTGTTGAGCAGAGCATGTAGAACACAACTACTAAGAAAAAAATGCCTGTAATTTTGAAATGATTCCGGATGTGAAACAATTCCGCTTGTTCTGCATTAGAACAGAGAGCATTCTAGACAGGCTTGAAGTACATGTGTAGTATAACATAACCCTCAGAGCTTTTCACATTTGAACTCTGTTTGACCCTTCAAACTCTCTAGGTACTAAAATCGGTCAGACAGCAGCACAACACCCTGACTTGTCAAGTTTTTGACTTCAGAACTGTATCCAAGACTTGCACTAACATCATCAAACTACAAAACTACAAAAAAAATTAAAAGTCTAAAAAAGCAAAAAAATAGATAACATATGTACTTGAGGTCCGAGCACTCAGCAACCATTAGGAATCTGGAACTGCATCCCAAGCATCCACTCGAGGAAGCGGCAATCAATTGGTAAAAAATATAGATAGTATCTTAGAGTCCCCTTTGGAGTCTCAATATGATACAATCTCAAGGATTGAGAGTGAGACATCAATGGATCAAAATGGATCCCAAGACGAGCCCAAGACATACACCAAGCCCACTGAAGTGCCGACAAAAACAAGTCGGTAATTCTAGTACGCTAATACTCAAGGGGCAAAAATATACAAGGACCCTATGGGTCTTAAAATAGCAGACATCATCTTTGCATTAAGTAAGACACCTTGGGTTAACTACCAAGATGACTTGTACATGGGAGTAGATAAAGTGCCCTATGGAGTCACCGAACATCCTAAATTAGTGGATGAGATAGGTGTACTTCCACCTAGCCGACAAAAGGACCCAAGGGAAGAACTCCATCAAGATCCAAACAAACCTGGAACCTCGAGAAACCCAGGTACGCACTCTATTTCTCTTGATTAATTGTTTGTTGATCTGCAATCGTACCAAGATAAAATAGAAAAATCGGGGGTTGGAAACATAAAGGACCATTGGGAGAAAGTAAACAAAATACAGGTCACTAAATTCTTCCAAGACAACCCAATTAAATAAGTCTACCATGACTCATTAGAGACCTACTACGAAACCACTAAACACTCAAAATTAGAATTGCATGTGATGCATATAGTGGTAGTGAAACGGTAAGAGGGATTCTCTAACAAAATTGGACAAGTAGGCCAACGAATTCAAATATTTGGACTGGCAAGAAATAAGAGAATTAACATGGAGGGTTATGGAAGTTTTAGCCAGAGAAACTGCTCATCCAAGGAAAATAACATTTCAAGGAGAGATGGTGGCACCACCCTTGAGGACACAAAGTAAGGCTATACCAGCACCATCTGACAGGACAACTGGTAGGGGACTAGCATTCCGAGCAATAGCACCACCCTCCCAGAGCAAGGTTATGGACCAAGGCCTGAGACTGTCAGAACGGGCAGATATGTACCAAATAGAGAGCCCCATGGACCAATGGAGGATCATAAATTCACATGAAGAGACCCCCCTAGAAGGCATGAGGATGATATGAGACCATCAGCTCTGCAAAAATTGGTGAGAAAGTACGATGAATCAGGTAACCCATACAATCACGTATTTGCCTTCAGGCAAGCTATACATGCAGAATAGGTCACTGGCACACACACACAAATTGAAGGTTTTGGATTGACCTTGGAAAGCAAGACACTCTCATGGTTTCAGACTTTGTATTAGAGGCCAAACGGTCTTTTGATGGTTTAGAAAAGGACTTATAGGAGCGGTTTCCAAAATAGGTATTAAGCATAATGCATTGTCACATATCTGTGCTTTCAATCATAGATCTATGCTTTCAAGCAAAAAGATCATGAATTAGTGCAAGGATGTGTCAATGGGCTTAAACAATACATCAACCGTTTCCTAGAGGATGAGAATCCAAGTCAAGGATGACTTATCTCCAATTTTTTGGAAGGATTAAGGAGCAAAGCACGTGCCAGGGCCCTCTTGTGATCGGGGTGCACTCCTGAATACGTTGAAGAAGAAGCTCCTTCCAAGGCTCCACGCCTGGCAAGAGTCCTCGCACAATGAACTTGTCCAGGAGCGCTCTACTCTTGCAAGCCGGATCCACAATCCCCAATCCTATATGAGAAGTTTGTAAAGTAATGACTGCTGGCCATGAGACCTTGGCCCTTGCAGGCTCCCCATCCCTTTCTGACCAGAAACACAGGCCCATTTGTGTGCTAAGAAATATTCCACCTTCAATGTGTGTTGTATGGATGCTATGGATTACAATGACTATGTCAAGTATTTCTATTTTGAATGCAAAGAGAGATCTATGGTAAAGTCTCCCCACCTAAAAGTGCTAACTTAAGCTCTGAAAAGCCAAGCATAAATCTTGATCAGATTGTTGATTTGGTACTCAAGAAGCTAGGACATACGTATCGACCTTCATATAGGCAGCAAAAATATATACCACTTGCACATCAAGGACCTTAACATTGTGGGACTTGTTCACGACCCCATAGAAAATATTAGTGTAGATATATACAGACTGTGGGAAACCGCGATGAAAAAATGGTGTCAAGCATGTGGTGAAAATTTCACTGCATTTCACTCATGAAATGCACGATTGCCACCACATAGCTAGATTGTCAAAGGAGAGAGAGTTCCGGTCAAGTGCACCTTAAGATTCTTATAGGCCAATTAGTGCTCAAACAGAGCTAGCATGACCACTGCTAGGAGCCCAACCACCTGCCCTAGGAACTATAGGTTTGAGGTATGTGGATCCAAAGGAAACACAACCGGGATTATAATTGGTCAATTCTCAACCATATTACAATGAGGCGGACTACTAGTATTGTTCCGCCAAATATGGAATGGGAGCAATGCGATGTATCTTGGAAGGACAGAAAGGAGATGCGGGAGCACTATGGAGATATAGAGTGGCGGTTACGGCAAGTTGAAACACATGTCACATTATTTTAAAGCCAAAACCCACAATGTAATATTTCACGCAAGTAAATCAAGCTATTGTAAGTGGTAAATGGGCTCCGTGAGAGTTCCAAGTTATAAGTCACAGTGCCATAGTGACAAGTGAGCTTCCACTTTAAGCCTAGGTGTGTATTTTAGAGCAATGGGCGCCCTAGTTGTGAATGGGCATGGCCAAGAAACCCTAGGTATATAACATAACTTGTAAAGTGTGAACCTCATTCTTGAGTGGGCATTCTTTTAGAGAGCACTCTTGAGTGCATTCCTTTGAGAAATGCTTGTGAAGAAGACAATGGAGTCTTGAGTTTTTCATAGCTTAAGTACTTACATCTAATGCAAGGGCCTATTTCTCATCTCTAATCATTCTTTTTTTCACTAATGGTTGTGTGTGTGTGTTGCTTGCATTGACGAATGCTTGCATGCTTGCTTCTCTTCTATGCATGTGTGTGCTTATTGATTCAATTAGGTAGTATGCATGAATGATTCTTTGCTTAATGGGATTGAGAAGTTGAATCCACATGTGTGTGTGCTTGTTGATTGGAATATGTGTGTGTATGTGTGTAGTTGAGAGAAGCTTGTGAAGCACCTCTTTCCTTGTGTGTGTGGTTGAGTGTAGAAGATTAGAGGGAAGTAGGGAAAGTTTCCCATCAATGGCATCTCCTCCATTAGCTTCTTTACCAACCTCATAGAATCCACTAATCTAATCTTCTAGTATATGAGTTCTCTCACATGTGAGATGCCGCCAAGCCCTAGCCGGGTAATGCGATCCTCGATGACAATTTGATGAGGTGTATCATTCTTCCCTATGTTGCGTTGCCCCAATCAATAGCGCCGCTGCCGGGGATCAATTTCCTAAGCTAGTGGAGCTCATTGGAGAGTAGATTAGTGACTAATTAGGCTCTAATTGATTGTAAAATTGATTGGATTAGGAGAGGCTTGGGTGTGTGATCCCAAGGGCTCGAAGATTTGTGGCGTGGGATACACATTAGTGTAGGTAATTTGAGTGTTTTGAGTATGCATTAGAGTAGAAAACCCCATTGAATCGGTTGAGAGTACTCCCGAATGGTTGAGCTTGGCTCCCAAACCCACTAATTTGCAAAACAAACCCACTAATTTTCACTAATTTCTAACCCACATTCACTAATCTCTACTAATGTTCATGTGTATACACTTAAAGATTTGCATAAGTAGATGCATAACCCGCATACTAATCTTGCCATTGGGCACTAATGCTCTATGATTTTGCGTGTGTAGGCAAGGTTAGGTGAAGTTAATTGGAGATCCACACATGTGTGTGAAGAGGTCATTTGAGGTAAATTTTTGAATTAAGTTGTATTGATCCGGCATTGCCGAGGCCTGCAGACGGCTCTAAACCGTTAGAGATTAGAGCAAACATGTCTAGCGCCGTTACGCTGCCGAAATTTGCAAGAATTTCCGCGCATAAATTGGCATTTACATTTTGAGGCCGTTATAATGCCGAATTTTCTTAAAATTCATGTGCATTGATAGATACACATACTTTTATGTGTGTTTTGGTTCTTGCATCGTGTGTGTATCAAGTTTGAATGTCTAATTATGCAAGAAATTTGTGCTAATTTGTGCTTTAAAATGGGTAATTTTTGCTAATTTCTGGGCAATTTTGGCCATCAAATTGGGCAAATGGGTAATGCATATGGATTGAATGTTGAATGTTGAATGTTAATTATTCTTTGATATCTTACACTTTCATTTGAGCCCTTTTGCATGTTAAATTTTGTTAAATTTTTTGGGACTTTTTTGAAACTTATTTTGCTAAATTTTGGCAAATTTTTGACAAATTTGGGTCTAGAAATTGAGCAAATCAAGTGTGTGTGAGGGTGTAAGGAAGATCTTTTATTTCTCTTTGATCATTTTATTGTGTGCAATTTTGCATGATTTTGGGCTATTTTTTGGTACTTTTTGGGCAAAATTTGGACTTTTCCATTTCCAAATTGGTATTGATGGACGCGTGTGATTATATTATGGATTAATCTTTGTCGTTGTGCACTAATCGAACACTTCTATCTTGCAATTTTTTCATGATTCCGCATGATGGTGTGTCTACTCACAAATTCAATTCAAGTATATCCTTATTGGTGAGAAAACTTTCAAAATTTGGGGGAGTTTAGTGTAAAACTCGACAAATCTGTCAAATTTTAGTAAGAAACCAAGAGCTTTTACAACCATGTCCATTTCTCATTGGTTTTCTTAAATAAGAAAGGGGCCACTGTTGACGTGAAGATTCAAGGGGCGCTGCGTGCTGGTAGCCGAGAGATAGAGAGAGAGAGAGAAAATTTGTGCACTGTGCTTGCAAAAAATGGCATTAACATGTAATTATACCAGTTGAAATTTAGAAATACTCGTTTAAAATTTACTTAACCTTTCATAAAATCGGCCATAATTTTGTCAATTTAGTAATAAAAATCAGCATTTTCCATTAAAATCACTACTTAAAACGGTTTACCTGTGCACATGCCCTTATTTTGATTGGTTCAAAAAAAGAAGAAAAAAAAAGGTTTTCTTCTAGCCCTGATTCGTTGTTGTGTGTGCAAAATGGAGAGGTGCAAAAT
Organism: Cibotium barometz; assembly: GCF_041138505.1. Taxonomy (NCBI): domain Eukaryota; kingdom Viridiplantae; phylum Streptophyta; class Polypodiopsida; order Cyatheales; family Cibotiaceae; genus Cibotium; species Cibotium barometz. The sequence goes on from NC_141073.1 coordinate 13,303,761, forward strand.
GGCGCTTCTCACACACAATGGAGAGAGAAGTGAAATGGCGCTTCTGACTCCATGTGTGAACTTCAAGCCAAGGGGAGAGAGAGAGAGAGAAATGTCTAGCTGGCAGCTGGCAGACAAGGGAGTTGAAGAGAGAAAGGGACCCCGTGTGTGTGTGCCGCGGTCCAGCTGTAAAAGAGAGAGAAGGGGGCGTTGGGGCCGACCCCAGGCTGTATTGGAAAACGACAAGTGTGTGTATGCACAGAGGAAGAGAGAGAAAGAAGTGACCAGTTGTGCATTGTAGTCCCGATGCAGAGAGAGAAAGAAGCGGGCAGTCAGAGACTCTGTGTGTGTGTATACGGCTCGGCTCTGTGTGAGAATGAAGGCGCCAGTTGACTTCCAGAGTTGACTTCCACGCCACGCTGCTGGAGCTTTTCATTTTGATTCTTTGCTAATTTTCAAAGGTGCCAACAATACAGTTAAATCTTTCAAAAGCTTATTTCTTGGCCCCCTTTCCCACTAGCCTTTCTTTCCTAAGCACCTCGTCCCACCACGCCTTTACTAGAGCTATTTTCCACCGCCTGCAAAAATCGAGAGAACGTGTGTGACGTGTGTGCACTAGATAAAGAGCTAGAGAGTGTGTTGAGTGTGCACGATACTGTGAGTGTGCGCGCGCGCCAAGGTGAGAGAGAAAAGACTTTTGTCTGTGTGTGTGGGCCACCTTCCCATGCTATGTGCTCCTTCTCCAGCTACATTTCAAACTTTTAGTGCTTCTGGCCATCCTTTGAGCAATAGTTTGAGCCTTCTTATGAAGCTTATGTTCCTGTACACAAATAACATCAAAGTCCTGTTGCAAAATCCATCACCAGAGAGCTCTCAATTTATCTGGATTATTTAAGCCCTTCACATTAAAAGAAACCACCTTCATGAAACTATGTATTTGGATAAGTCTGCCCCTGACCACCAGAATCCTCATAATCATTCATGTCAATTTCAAGATTAACCAGATTATCATTGTCATGCAGAAGAGCATCGGATTCTAAATCCTGAGAGATCAATCCATAATTATTGTAATTAGAGTAACCAGAAGAGAAGGAGTACCTCGTTTGGGGTTTATTGAGAGCCCTTCTGTAAGACACCGAAGCAAAACCCTCTGAATCCATAACCCTCTTCCCTTTATCATTCAAATTGGAAGCAGTAGGATTTAATGAAGTAGATACCTGATTAACATTAGTCAAACTTGCAGAACCTTTTACAGTAGATCCATAGATGGGAGATTGCCCTTTAGATGCAGGCACAGACCTGGTGTTTGCCCCAGATGACTTGGAAGCAAAAGAAGGATGTGCAGTAGCCACAGGAGAGGTCTTTTTAACCTTGCCAAAGATCTGCTCGAAGGGAACCAAATTCTTACTCCCAGGATAACTAGGAATGAGCACAATATCCACTTCAGAAAGAGTGTGGCAATTCTTGGAAAAGTGAATATTTCCATAGTGAAAACAGGCACCTGCAAGAGAACCCCATTTTAAATATATAACAATTCTGCCCACTCCTATATCAATCTCAAGGGTAGCAGGAAATTTCTCATCTGTCTTCCACATTATGCAGACGCTGTTTCTATTTGGAGAATTGATAGATGGTGAGAACAACACTTTCCCTAATGATTCAGCAATCTCATTAATACTACCCCAATGAAAAGAAGGAAGATCATACAACTCTACCCAAACCAGACAATTAGTTAAAAGATCTTCCTTAATAAGCTTGACCGGTTTCCAAGGGAAAACATGAACAACATGATAAAACAAAAGAACAGTAGGAGTACTCAAAAATTTATCTCTATCCTCCGACACATGGAAAAGCACCTCATATAACCCTTGTCCCGCATAGAAAATCTTATCAACAACATAATATTAAAAACCATGTTAGTACCTCGATTCGAGGTAACTGATCTGCCACCTCAGATGCCACGCATATGCCAACATGGAGGCCACGGCTTACGTCGAATTGAGGTACTGATCTGCCATATCGACTGCCTATTAGGACGCCACATCAACTGCCCATTCGGTATAAAATTTGCAATTTTTAATTTACGAGGTTTTTTTGGTACCTCGAATCGAGGTAGTTTTAATATTTTTTTATCAAAAATACTGCATTTTCAAGACCTCGAATCGAGGTAGTTTTTGCATTTTTTTCATCTATACAAGATTAAGGGAGAGTGGCCCTCCCTCCACGTGGGCAACGGAGGGGGGCCTATTTCAAAATGGCCAATTCTCCTACAAGCGTGAAGTTCACGCTTCACGCGAGGTGACGTGACGTGAGTCGCCTACTGTTCCAGGCGTTCTGCGCGTTCTGCTGTTGTAGTCCTTTCATCACCTCCGGCTGTTCCAATCGTCTCATCACGTTCAGGTCGCGTCGAGCTCTCACAGGTATCTTCGTACTGCCAGTTTCTCGCTGACAACTGCATTTCACCTCCTAGGCGGTGTCCGTCCTGGTGTCAAGGGTGCCAGACTGCGTGCGATAGGGAGGGCGCAACAGAGGCCCTGGGCGCGGACAGGTAGCCATGCAGCCCGAACAGAGGTGTGTGGGCGGCAAGAGACTGTGTAGGCTTTTCACTGCAGGTGAGCGTAGCATAGGCCGGCTGAGCAGGTATCGCGGAACAGAGACCGACGACGTGCACACGATAGGGAGGGCGCAACAGAGGTGAGTAGCTGTACGCCAGTGAGACAGGGCCTGTGTGGGGGGGAGGCCGGGGATTCCAGTGGGTGTTGCGCACCTCCTAGGACACCGAGGCCCTGGGCGCGGACAGGTAGCCATGCAGCCTTCCAGTGGGTGTTGCGCACCTACTAGGACACCGAGGCCCTGGGCGCGGACAGGTAGCCATGCAGCCCGAACAGAGCTGTGTGGGCGGCAAGGAGACTGTGTAGGCTTTTCACTGCAGGTGAGCGTAGGCATAGGCCGGCTGAGCAGGTATCGCGGAACAGAGACCGACGACGTGCGCACGATAGGGAGGGCGCAACAGAGGCCCTGGGCGCGGACAGGTAGCCATGCAGCCCGAACAGAGCTGTGTGGGCGGCAAGGAGACTGTGTAGGCTTTTCACTGTAGGTGAGCGTAGGCATAGGCCGGCTGAGCAGGTATCGCGGAACAGAGACCGACGACGTGCGCACGATAGGGAGGGCGCAACAGAGGGAGTAGCTGTATGCCAGTGACAGGGCCTGTGTGGGCGGCAAGGAGACTATGTAGGCTTGTCACTGCAGGTGAGCGTAGGCATAGGCCGGCTGAGCAGGTATCGCGGAACAGAGACCGACGACGTGCGCACGATAGGGAGGGCGCAACAGAGGTGAGTAGCTGTACTGGACGTCGCGGCCGTTTGCATGAAGATCTGCCGTTTGCATAGGAGATCTACTAGACGATTGGACTGTTGTGGCCGTTTGCATGAAGATATGCCGTTTGCATGAAGATCTACCGTTGGATAGGAGATCCGACGGCAAGGAGACTGTGTAGGCAACGGTCGGTGGTGAGGTCCCAGAGCCTGGTGCTCCCGTCAGCTGAGCCAGAGAACTACAGTTTTTTGTCGTAGCCCCAGCACTCCATTCCCTGAATGGCTATTGCTTTTCCCTTTGTCTTTGTAGCTTTTCACTGTTGGAGACTTTTTCTTGCTTGAATTCGAGCCACCATTTATGCTACCCTTAATGAAGATATGCCGTTTGCATGAAGATCTACCGTTGGATAGGAGATCCGACGGTGCTAGATTGTTGCGTATTTTCCACGTTTCAAAACAAATCATTTTTTATTTAAAAAATCTAAAATCATATACACATGTGTGTGTGTGTGTGTGTGTGTGTGTGTGTGTGTGTATAAGATTTAAATAAAAAAGATTTCGATTGTTTGGAGAGCCCCCCGCGATGGATACCACGCGAATAGGACTATAGCCGTGTAGCTCCGGGGAGAGCCCCCCTCCGCAATGGATACCCACCACACCCACGAGCTCTGGGCATGACCTTTTTGGCTCTCTTCAGAAGACGTATCAATTAAAGGGAGAGCGCCCCACCCACCACACCCACGTGCTGATTGCAAAGCTGGCTTTAGAGCCATGCAGCTGGGAGAGCCTCTGGACCTTTTTGGCTCTCTTCAGAAGACGTATCAATTAAATAAGCCGCAATATATATATTTCTAAAAACAAGTATAAAAGTATTTCATATACACATGTGTGTGTGTGTGTGTGTGTGTGCGCGTGTGTGTGTGTATAAGATTTAAATAAAAAGGATTTGGATTGTTCGGAGAGCCCCCCGCGATGGATACCACGCGAATAGGACTATAGCCGTGCAGCTCCGGGGAGAGCCCTCCTCCGCGATGGATACCCACCACACCCACGAGCTCTGGGCATGACCTTTTTGGCTCTCTTCAGAAGACGTATCAATTAAAGGGAGAGCGCCCCACCCACCACACCCACGTGCTGATTGCAAAGCTGGCTTTAGAGCCATGCAGCTGAGAGAGCCTCTGGACCTTTTTGGCTCTCTTCAGAAGACGTATCAATTAAATAAGCCGCAATATATATATCTCTAAAAACAAGTATAAAAGTATTTCTTTGCATTAATTAATTGCTCTTCTCAATTTTAAACTTTGACGTACTCATACCCCCCCCCAAAAAAAAGGAGCACCGGATTGATGTGGCCTTGGGCCGGATAAGGAATGGTGAGGACATGAAAATCTATACAAGATTAACCACATCCCCACCTCTTTCCACGTGGGCAAAGGAGGTGCGCAACCCCTATGCTATCGATAGAGAGCAGCTGAGGCAAAACCTAATCTCACCAAAATCCTAGCCTATTGAAACCCTAGGTTGTCCAAGCCCTAATCTGTTGATCCTTGGAGGTCGATGAGAAGAGCTGCGGACAGCGATGATAATGTAGAGAAAAAGACGACAAGGAGGGCCAATAAAACTAAAACTAGGAATTGAAGGGCATTTTGGTTCCCCAAAGAAAAACATAGAATAGCATTGGAAATGTCATGACACCTTTGACCGGTTGAACACCGGTTGAAAAGATATTATTTTATTTTATATAGTTAATAACAAGGCCCTAACATTGGCACCTTTGACCGCTGGGTCGTCATCTATCTATCAGGATTAAGGAGAACCCCACCTCAGACTTATTTTCATCCATCTTTTTAAATTAGTTCCCTAAGAGTTCTAAAAGTGTATTTTGTAAAATGATTTTGGACTTTTTAAATAAAAAATGATTTGTTTTGTTATATATATATATATATATATATATATATATATATATAGAGAGAGAGAGAGAGAGAGAGAGAGAGAGAGAGAGAGAGAGAGAGAGAGAGAGAGAGAGAGTGTAGAATAATTCGGGTTTTTTAATTAAAAAATGATTGAGAAAAAGTGGTTGCATTTTGGCTAGCCTTCAAATTTTTAAAAATTTTGGTTATTCTATGTATGCCAGGCACCTCAATCTGCTAGCTTTGAGCTCCACGTGGTCGTGCCTTCGCCTCCTCGAGCTCCTCGACCGCCTTTGCCTCCTCCAAGTGCAAACCAGAACTGGTAATGCGCTGTTACCTTGAACTCGATGCAATTGTATACATGAGTGTTGTAATGAATTGTTTTATAATTAATGATTCAACCTAATATAAACATCAATTCAAAACCTTCCTAAAAAGTTGAAGATTGATGACTTTTGATTAATGTTTGATAAAGATTTGGATTGTTTTGTTTTAAATAAAAGATTTATTTATATAGAATATATATATATATATATATAGAGGACTACCTAAAGATTTCAAACAAAATGTATTATATATATTTATCTATACCTTGAACTCGATGCATTCATGGATGGGAGAGGAGGCTATTCACATGAACGGCTTGATGTCAACGGTGTGGCCAACGGCAGCCCCTTCGCCATGGCAGAAGGAAACGATCGATCACTGTCTTGGTTTTTGTTGTGATACCTGAGAAGCCCATGGGACCAAATCCCTTCTGCATTGCATTGCCCCTCATACCTCTTATGCTCGAATTATTGACATGCACGCCTTCAAGAACAGATTTCTTTATGAAAGTTGGCACAGTATGTGTCCTCTACATGGGGAACATGCATGTTGTTCAAACAATATGTGTCCTCTACATGGGGAACATGCATGTTGTTGAGACAAAGAGAGTAGTTCTCACTATAAGTGTAAGGGAGTTCACTAAAGGAGTAGTTTAAAACTCTTTGATCTTTGAAGCTTGATGTTTTAAGTATACCCATTTTGTTAACTTCAAGGTAATAAACTACGGTTAAACTTACAACTTTTTTCATTCTTTGTATTTAAAAAATCGAGGATATGTATAAAACTTTATGTAAGTCGATGAAATTGTAAGCTCCTAGCCTATTGAAACCCTAGGTTGTCCAAGCCCTAATCTGTTGATCCTTGGAGGTCGATGAGAAGAGCTGCGGACAGCGATGATAATGTAGAGAAAAAGACGACAAGGAGGGCCAATAAAACTAAAGCTAGGAATTGAAGGGCATTTTGGTTCCCCAAAGAAAAACATAGAATAGCATTGGAAATGTCATGACACCTTTGACCGGTTGAACACCGGTTGAAAAGATATTATTTTATTTTATATAGTTAATAACAAGGCCCTAACATTGGCACCTTTGACCGCTGGGTCGTCATCTATCTATACAGGATTAAGGAGAACCCCACCTCAGACTTATTTTCATCCATCTTTTTAAATTAGTTCCCTAAGAGTTCTAAAAGTGTATTTTGTAAAATGATTTTGGACTTTTTAAATAAAAAATGATTTGTTTTGTTTATATATATATATATATATATATATATATATATATATATAGAGAGAGAGAGAGAGAGAGAGAGAGAGAGAGAGAGAGAGAGAGAGAGAGAGAGAGAGAGAGAGAGAGAGAGAGAGAGAGAAAGTGTAGAATAATTCGGGTTTTTTAATTAAAAAATGATTGAGAAAAAGTGGTTGCATTTTGGCTAGCCTTCAAATTTTTAAAAATTTTGGTTATTCTATGTATGCCAGGCACCTCAGTCTGCTAGCTTTGAGCTCCACGTGGTCGTGCCTTCGCCTCCTCGAGCTCCTCGACCGCCTTTGCCTCCTCCAAGTGCAAACCAGAACTGGTACTGCGCTGTTACCTTGAATTGTATACATGAGTGTTGTAATGAATTGTTTTATAATTAATGATTCAACCTAATATAAACATCAATTCAAAACCTTCCTAAAAAGTTGAAGATTGATGACTTTTGATTAATGTTTGATAAAGATTTGGATTGTTTTATTTTAAATAAAAGATTTATTTATATAGAATATATATATATATATAGAGGACTACCTAAAGATTTCAAACAAAATGTATTATATATATTTATCTATACCTTGAACTCGATGCATTCATGGATGGGAGAGGAGGCTATTCACATGAACGGCTTGATGTCAACGGTGTGGCCAACGGCAGCCCCTTCGCCATGGCAGAAGGAAACGATCGATCACTGTCTTGGTTTTTGTTGTGATACCTGAGAAGCCCATGGGACCAAATCCCTTCTGCATTGCATTGCCCCTCATACCTCTTATGCTCGAATTATTGACATGCACGCCTTCAAGAACAGATTTCTTTATGAAAGTTGGCACAGTATGTGTCCTCTACATGGGGAACATGCATGTTGTTGAGACAAAGAGAGTAGTTCTCACGATAAGTGTAAGGGAGTTCACTAAAGGAGTAGTTTAAAACTCTTTGATCTTTGAAGCTTGATGTTTTAAGTATACCCATTTTGTTAACTTCAAGGTAATAAACTACGGTTAAACTTACAACTTTTTTCATTCTTTGTATTTAAAAAATCGAGGATATGTATAAAACTTTATGTAAGTCGATGAAATTGTAAGCTCCTTTTGTTTAACTCACATGATATTTTACATATTCCTAGGTGAATCCCTTGGGCCCGCTGTTACCTTGAACTCGATGCAATTGTATACATGAGTGTTGTAATGAATTGTTTTATAATTAATGATTCAACCTAATATAAACATCAATTTTTATCTTTACCTTGAACTCGATGCATTCATGGATAGGAGAGGAGGCTATTCATGAATGGCAGAACGAAACGATCGATCACTGTCTTGGTTTTTGTTGTGATACCTGAGAAGCCCATGGGACCAAATCCCTTCTGCATTGCATTGCCCCTCATACCTCTTATGCTCGAATTATTGACATGCACGCCTTCAAGAACAGATTTCTTTATGAAAGTTGGCACAGTATGTGTCCTCTACATGGGGAACATGCATGTTGTTCAAACAATATGTGTCCTCTACATGGGGAACATGCATGTTGTTGAGACAAAGAGAGTAGTTCTCACGATAAGTGTAAGGGAGTTCACTAAAGGAGTAGTTTAAAACTCTTTGATCTATGAAGCTTGATGTTTTAAATATACCCATTTTGTTAACTTCAAGGTAATAAACTACGGTTAAACTTACAACTTTTTTCATTCTTTGCATTTAGAAAATCGAGGATATATATAAAACTTTATGTAAGTCGATGAAATTGTAAGCTCCTTTTGTTTAAGTCACATGATATTTTACATATTCCTAGGTGAATCCCTTGGGCCCGCTGTTACCTTGAACTCGATGCAATTGTATACATGAGTGTTGTAATGAATTGTTTTATAATTAATGATTCAACCTAATATAAACATCAATTCAAAACCTTCCTAAAAAGTCAAAGACTGATGACTTTTGATTAATGTTTGATAAAGATTTGGATTGTTCTGTTTTAAATAAAAGATTTATTTATATAGAATATATATATATATAGAGGACTACCTGAAGATTTCAAACAAAATGTATTATATATATTTATCTATACCTTGAACTCGATGCATTCATGGATAGGAGAGGAGGCTATTCATGAACGGCTTGATGTCAACGGTGCGGCCAACGGCAGCCTCTTCGCCATGGCAGAAGGAAACGATCGATCACTGTCTTGGTTTTTGTTGTGATACCTGAGAAGCCCATGGGACCAAATCCCTTCTGCATTGCATTGCCCCTCATACCTCTTATGCTCGAATTATTGACATGAACGTCTTCAGGAACAGATTTCTTTATGAAAGTTGACATAGTATGTCTCCTGTACATGGGGAACATGCATGTTGTTCAAACAATATGTGTCCTCTACATATTATTCATGAACGGCTTGATGTCAACTGTGCAGCCACCAGCAGCCCTTTCGCCATGGCAGAAGGAAACGATCGATCACTGTCTTGGTTTTTGTTGTGATACCTAAGAAGCCCATGGGACCAAATCCCTTCTGCATTGCATTGCCCCTCATACCTCTTATGCTCGAATTATTGACATGAACGCCTTCAAGAACAGATTTCTTTATGAAAGTTGACATAGTATGTCTCCTCTACATGGGGAACATACATGTTGTTCAAACAATATGTGTCATCTACATGGGGAACATGCATGTTGTTGAGACAAAGAGAGTGGTTCTCACGATAAGTGTAAGGGAGTTCACTAAAGGAGTAGTTTAAAACTCTTTGATCTATGAAGCTTGATGTTTTAAATATACCCATTTTGTTAACTTCAAGGTAATAAACTACGGTTAAACTTAGAACTTTCTTCATTCTTTGTATTTAAAAAATCGAGGATGTATGTAAAACTTTATGTAAGTCGATGAAATTGTAAGCGCCTTTTGTTTAACTCACATGATATTTTACATATTCCTAGGTGAATCCCTTGGGCCCGCACTCTCAGCCATCTTTTTCAATGAGTTTCCCAAAAGCTAAAATTAGGTGAACCGCCTTCAGACATATATAGATATATATACAAATACATATACATATATATATATGTATGTATATGCATATACATATATATATACATATACAAATACATATACAACCATATATGTATGTATATGCATATGCATATACATATACATATACATATACATATACATATACATATACATCATGTGGATACCTTTTTACCATTCATTCACTTGAGCGTAGTTGGGTCTTAATCTATTCTACGTACGTGTGATTTAGTTTATGATTCACCGTTTCGATTATTTTCATAATCCATAATTTCTTCTAGATTAAAAAAAATTTAAAAAATATTTCATTAATATATTTCTTAATGATGTACAGTATGGATAACGAGGGGGAAATTGTGAGGTGTTCCATGGACGTTCAGGATAGAAGCCATTGTGCAGAGTATTCAAGACCTCAACAATCTGAGGTAAGAGAAGATAATGAGAAGACTCAACAAATAATGCATGCTTTTAAGCAATGCCGGAGGAAACTAAAAACCTCTACTAAGTGGGTGCGACGTAACCATGGTAAGAAGACTCGAAATGGAAAGAAGACAATAAATGTAACATCAGAGAATATACTCCATTTGGTCAACGACACAAACTCCCATGTGTTAAATGTGGAGAGCTTGATTGCTGGTCTTGGTCAGTGCATAAGAAATCATGGAAGTGGGGAGAGCAGTTCAACTCGAGAATCAGTTTCTGCCATTATAAGTGGCAATCACGAGATCAAGGATATTGTCGAAGCTACCTACCTCCGCATAATGGATACATGTGGTGCTTTCGGAGCACACCTTTGTGATATTGGTTGTCGAAAGACAATTGATGCTATAAAAGAGCAACAAGACAAGTTAAGTGCCCATGTTGATAGGCTTGGAATGGAAGTATCAAGCCTTAAAGTAACATTGAATAGGTTTGGGGCTTTACTTACCCAAATGAGTCGTAGATTGCAAACACGTGGAATGTAATTACTCAATTGGTTCACCAATTAGGAGTTGATCTTATGATCCTTTTGTAATGCTTATGACACTATTATCTTTTTGAAAGTTTGGGCTCTAAGTACTCTAATGATAATGATGGTCCTTTACTTACCAAAATGAGTTATAGATTGCAAACACGTGGAATGTAATTATTCATTTGGTTCACTGATTGGAAGTTGATGTTATGATCCTTTTGTAATGCTTATGACAGTATTTTCTTTTTGTAACTTTGGGCTCTAAGTACTCGAATGACAAGTATGGTTCTTTTTGTCTCTCAGATATCATTGTTGTGAGAGAGAGAGAGAGAGAGAGAGAGAGAGAGAGAGAGAGAGATTGATTTATATATGTGGATATAATCTCTTAGTATTTATATGGAGATTATAGAGAATGTCTCTTTTAATGGTTTTTTTATAGAAAATTCTCTTTTTATGGCCTTTTGTCTCTTATATGTACATGGGGGGAAGAGAGAGAGAGAGAGAGAGAGAGAGAGAGAGAGAGATTTCTAAGCTTGGTTTGGTCATTGGAAGACATTGGATGTTGATTTTATAATGTTTTTGTAATATTTGTGACATTGTTATTATCTTTTTATAAGTATATATGTAATGTTTTAGGATTATAGATTTTGTCTGTTATTTTTATATATGTAAGTTTTAAGGAAAAATGTGAAATGAAGTTAAGGGGATGGAAAGAGCTCTCATCTATTCTACTTTGTGGATCAATGTAGGTACATTAGCTTTTCATAAGGCTGCCATATTGTTGATTTGTCATATAGTTTGGGTCTTCCTTAGTCTTTTGAGGTAAGCTACCAAAACTTTGCTTTATTTTTATTTTTGTTCTTAAT
>NC_141073.1:13317867-13372867 GCF_041138505.1 Cibotium barometz
TATTGATGCAAGAGACTCATAGGATTCTTGCAGAAAACGATACCTTTTGTGCACAAAGACAAGTAGCAAAAGAAACTTTGATGTGTTTACCTCAATCTAGCACTAAGAGGTCTCAAATTGCCCTGGGTGGAGATAAAAGGATATCTAACAAGAGTGCTAGAAGTGTTCGCCGTGAAATTGCTAGGAATAGGACTCTTTTGAAAGAAATAACAAGGGAAATGGCAAGTGGAGTTTATTCAGGGATATCACTGGTTCAAAGTTTGAGACTTACAAGAAGGTACCGTCGCTTCATCGCTAGAAATAGGACCTCTTATAATGCAGCTAGAAGAGTAAATGAGGGTAATGCAATTACAATGTCTTTCTTTTTTTCCCATGAAGAGAGAGAAGTACCATTTGCTAATACAATAAGAAGGGAGAGTATCGAAGAAATTCCCTCTTATGTATTTGAAAAAAGAAAGGGAGGGATTTTGTCTATCCTCCATGAACTCCCGCCCGTATAAGGTACACATGCAGCTACTTGGCCTTTGGTATATTCGTGCACTTTAAGTCACTCATTAGGAGGGATGACACATGAGTGTCGGTTTTGTGGAGCACAGTTATGGGCAAGTGAAAAGAAGATGAGTTGTGGACAGGTTCTTGGCAAATATTGTTGTAAACATGGGCGTGTGTCTGTTCCTTCACTTGCTGAACCACCTGAGCCATTAAGGTCTCTTTTGATTGGTAGTGACACTACAAGTAAAAAATTTCTAGAAAACATCAGGGCTTATAATAGTGTGTTGGCTTTTTCATCATTGGGTGCACAAATAGATGACTCTCTCTTTCACAATAGTAGTGTCTATACTTTCAAGGTGCATGGGACTGTTTATCATCGGATTGGGTCCTTGGTCCCCAATAATATGTACAATCCTAAGCCACAGTTTGCACAGTTGTATGTGTTTGATACTGAGCACGAATTACAAAATCGACTAGGTGTCATGAATGGATTAGAATCCACAACCCTAGAAGCACTTCAATCGATGATGCACACTTCTAATCCATTTGCACAAGCTTTTAAGTATGTGGGAAGAATGTTGAGTGACAATCCAAGTTTGGATTTGAAAATGACTATATGTGAGACGAAATCCACATCTAGGCAGTACTCAATGCCAACAGCTTCCGAGATTGCTGGTATCATGATTGGTCAAGGTGATGATCATAATGTTGGTCGTCGTGATATTTTATTGCATACTCGAGAAGGCACATGCAAACACATCTCTAATTTGCATAGGTGCTATATGCCTCTTTTGTACGTCATGTTATTTCCAAGAGGGGAGGATGGATGGCACTTGAGAATCCCTTATGCTGATGCACAAGTGAGTGCATTGAGAAATGGTCATTGTGTGACTCAAAGACAATACTATGCTTATCGATTGCAAATTCGCCCAGATACAAATGCATGCTTGTGGTGGAAGGTTGTTGCAACAGTTTATGGTTGATGCCTATTGCAGTGTTGAAGAGTCACGATTATCTTGGCTACGCCATAATCAAAAAAGTTTGTGTTCAGAGGTTTATAGTGGTTTAGCAGACATGCTTCATGTGGAAGGAAGTGGAAGTGGTATTGCAGGAAGGACAGTGGGAAGTAGAATAGTGTTACCTTCCAGTTTTACTGGTGGGCCACGACAAATGTATCAACTTTATCAGGATGCCATGGCAATTGTTCGTTCAAAGGGCAAGCCCGATTTATTCATTACTTTCACCTGTAACCCAAAGTGGCCAGAGGTATTAGATGCTTTACTCCCGGGGCAAAGTGCATGTGACCGGCCTGATTTGACTACTAGAGTATTTCACCAAAAACATTCAGATATGATGAAAAATATCGTGAAGAAGGAGCTCTTTGGTAAGGTGATTGGATATGTGAGTGTCATTGAGTTCCAAAAAAGAGGATTGCCTCATTCACACACGTTATTGATCTTGGATAGTGCCCATAAACCTAAGACTGTCCAAGACTATGACAGATTAGTATGTGCCGAATTGCCTGACAAGCAAATGTTTCCTGCTCTGCATGATGTCGTGTTGCATTGCAATATCCATGGGCCCTGTGGGCCATTCAATCCAAGTGCAATTTGTATGGATAAAGGGAAATGCACAAGGAACTATCCACGAGCTTTTGCACAAGAGACTACTATGGATGAGAGTGGTTACCCTGTGTATATGCGTCGAAATGATGGAAGAACTGTGGCATTGAAAAAGTGTAATGTTGATAATAGATGGGTTGTGCCATATAACCCTTATCTTTCAGTCACATATAATGCTCATGTAAATGTGGAAATATGCTCAACAATAGCAGCAGTGAAATATCTTTACAAGTATATATACAAGGGGCATGACAGAGCAACAATAAGATTTAGCACTGTACAAGGTGGGGATGTTAATGCTGCTTGCGTAGTCGATGAGATTCAGAGGTATTTGGATGCACGTTACGTCTCTGCATCAGAGGCATGTTGGAGACTCTTTGAGTATGATTTACACAATGAGAAGCCTGATGTGCAACGGTTGCAGGTACACTTAGATGGGGGTCATAATGTTATCTTCAGAGATGATGATAATATTGCAGATGTTTTTCAGAGGGAAAATGTAGGCAAGACTACTATGACTGAATGGTTTACCTGTAATCAACAACATCCTGAAGCAAACAATACATTGTATAGTGATTTCCCTCAACAATGGGTTTGGAACTCCAGGTTGAAGAAATGGACCAAAAGAAAGATTGGAAACACTATAGGGCGCATGTACTTTGTAGCTCCTTTGGCAGGTGAGGCATACTATGTTCGCCTACTTCTTACAATATGTAAAGGATCTAAGTCATTTGAAGATTTGCGTTCGCTCAATGGTCACATCTATCCTTCTTTCAAGGCAGCTTGCATTGCCAGAGGGATACTGGAAGATGATTCTGAATGGGATGCATGTATGGAGGAAGCATCATCTATGCAAAATGCCTTGCAATTGAGATGTCTTTTTGGTACTATATTGCTATTTTGTGAGCCTTCCTGTCCAGGAATATTGTGGAAGAGATTTCGAGAAGAAATGATAGAAGATTTTCTATACCAGTTATCGAGAAGCAGGGGTCAGTTTATTGGTATTGAACAATTAGCTGAAACTCATGCACTACTACATTTGGAAGAAATTCTTCGTGCTCAGAGACGAACATTGGCAGATTTTGAAGGAATGCCTGAACTAAACAGAACTGATTTGGAAGTCTTGGGTGAAAATACATTGCTTTTGGAAGAGAGATCTTTTGATACTGTGGAACAATATAACCTGTCAAGTGCTATGGAGTCAACATTAACAGATAGCCAACGTGTTGCTTTCGATGCTGTAATGCATGCAATTGCGACAGATGCAGGTGACATTTTTTTCCTGGATGGTCCGGGGGGATCGGGCAAGACTTATTTGTATAATTGCTTGCTTGCGCGAGTACGTGGACAAAGGTATGTTGCTTTGGCCACTGCATCGTCAGGTATTGCTTCTCTACTCTTGGCAAATGGACGTACTGCACATTCTAGATTCAAGATACCTCTGGAGCTAAACAATTCTTCAACTTGCAAAATCCCTGTACATGGACAACTTGCTGAGGTTTTGAGAGTTTGTAAGCTCATTATTTGGGATGAGGCTCCAATGATTCATCGTTATGCTTTTGAAGCATTGGATAGGAGCTTACAAGATGTATTATTCTCAGATAAGCCATTTGGTGGAAAGGTTGTATTAATGGGAGGAGATTTTAGACAAATCTTGCCTGTTATTATGAAGGGAAGACGTGAGGATATTGTTAATGCAGCATTGTGTCGTTCCTTTCTATGGAACTCTATCAAAGTTCTAAAGTTAGCTGGAAATATGCGTATTCAATCAAGCAATACTAATGGATGCAATGAGTTTAAACAGTGGGTCATGAATATTGGGAATGGAGTGGATTGTAGCGATGATAATACGATGGTGACACTACCAAGTAATATGGTCTTGCAAAGATCGAGTCTTAAAGACTTGGTACATTGGGTATACTCTGAATTGGCTATCACTACGACATATGCTTCATACTTTAGTGAGCGTGCTATTCTTGCTCCGATAAACAGTCAAGTGGATATTGTGAATAAGACAGCTTTGGATGCAATGCCTGGTGAGCCTAAGCAATATTTCAGTGCAGATTCAATTCTTGAAAATGATGAAAATTCATTCCTGTATTCCACAGAATTTTTGAACACAATCGACCTTCGGGGCGGATATCCACCTCACTGCTTGGTTTTAAAGTTAGAAGCTCCTGTTATTTTGCTTCGTAACTTGGATCCAAGACGTGGACTCTGTAATGGTACACGGATGATATGTAAGGCCTTTCACTCTAAAGTCTTGGAGACTGAAATCATCACTGGTACTAAAGTTGGTGAAAGAGTATTTCTTCCACGGATTACCTTTATATGCAGCGAGGCCCAACTACCATTCACCATGAGGAGGAGACAGTTTCCCGTCCGGCTGGCATTTGGCATGTCAATAAACAAATCACAAGGCCAAACCCTAAATGTCTTGGGGTTGTATTTGGTGACTCCAGTGTTTACTCATGGACAACTGTATGTCGCGTTGTCACGAGCACGGTCTCCTCATGCTGTGAAGGTGTTACTTGAGGATAACGCTAATGTGGAGTGTTCATTTGATGATCTTCAAAGTTATACACCTACAACAAACAATATTGTTTATAAGGAGATCTTGATGACTTCAGAGTGACAAGTCAGGTTTCTTATTTAAGTTCTGCAATTTGATTAATTTTGTTGTGATTTCTTTTTTTATACATATTTGTCCATGGTAAAAGTACCTATTTTTGTTGTTTACAGACATGTCTAAGATTACCTTTACATTGGACATGCCTTTGTCGAGGATAGTACGTGAGTTTTTCTCTATATTTGCTTAACTTTTCTTGATTACAAAGTATGGAACATGACATTCTATACTAATGTCTATCTGTATACAGAGCCACCGCTATGGTCAGCTCCTATTACTGCAGGTCACGTAGCAGGGATTATGATTGATGTTTATAGGGATGGGTAAGTATAAGTGTAATTGTTAGGCATTGTATGAATATTTTTTGAACCTATATATAAATAATTGTATAACCTATTTGTTATGCTTTGATTTTAGGATATTACATGACATTGATACGTTTATGGTAAGAGTTGTCGACGAAGGCATCGAGATGTACGGGATTGGTGTTCCTGATGAGGAGTGGGGTGTCTATTTGTTTTGGAGAGAGATGGACAGATGCTTTGCATCATTTGAGGGGTATTCAGTACCCGATGAGTGGTTGTTTCTTACATCCATCATGGCCATTGGTATTTGTTATGCGTTTTATACTAGAGCTCCTCATGTACCATCCACTCGATGTTCTATTGTACGAGGTAATTTTGATTATGTTTTTCTATTATAAGATTTTTTTGAGATTTTATTTATCGATGTGTCGTTATGTGCAGATTTGATTTATCATTGTTTCGTTTGTGCAGGTCCTTTGCATTCATCGATAGTAGAGCATATGCAGGATGGATCACCGCTTTACAATAGAGAGCGTATTGTGATGAGGAGACAATTGAATGATCCTTCTCACAAGAGAAGAATTCAATTTGTTGATTCTGACATTACTGACTGAGAATACATATTTTGTGGTGCATTTTGAGAATATGTAATATTGGTCCTTTTTTGCATCTTCGTATGCTACATTACTATGATATTTTTGTTTTCGCCATAAATCTACGAGACATGGATGTTATTTTGAGATATGTATATATAAAGTCACTTGAAATAATGTATTGTGTTTACTTAAAACATGACCTAAATTGGAGAAACTGAGTTTATTTTTTCTAGAACTCTACCTGTCGGCCGCAGCAACGCGCGGGTCCAATACTAGTTTTTTTTGTTAACAACACTGAATTTCAAGACCTCAAATCGAGGTAGTTTACGAAACTTTTTAAATGAAAATCTTAGCTCAAGGACCTCGATTCGAGGTACCCTTTGCAATTTTTTAAAGCATTTGGTATATGCTATATACACAAAATATGTTTTAAGGCAATTGGTACCTCGATTCAAGGTACCAGATTAGGCGTAAAGCCCTTATTTGGTACCTCGAATCGAGGTACCAAATTTAAAAAAAAATCTTTAATTTGGTGAAATGTTATGGCTACAATGGCTCGCATTTGGTAACTCACATTTGGTACCTCGATTCGAAAAAAAAGACAATGCCCAATTTTAAATAAACATTTTATTTGGTGCTACAGTGGCCTTTTTTTGGTGATGCATTTGGTACCTCGATTCGAGGTACCAAATATGAGGCAATGCCCTAATTTGGTACCTCGAATCGAGGTACCCAAATGACCTTAGTGCGATTTTTTTTTTGATTTTGCTTCATTAGCGCGACTGCAACTGCCGAGCTTCACTGAGGTTGAGACGCATCGCCATCGCGAGCTATACCAGGTACATGTTCATATTGGTTGCCCTATTGCCATGTGCCTTCAAAACAATGCCCCATGCCCCCCCCGCCCCCCCCCCCCACACACACACACGCACATAGTTTTATATGAACGTTCACACATGAAACTGCCATTATTTAAAAAAAATGATGTTGGCATCCTATTAACGTTTTAATCTTATAAAAGGCTCAATGGCGGCTCATTTTTGAACAAAAAAAATAGATATTTTCTTTGAGACCTCATTTCACAAAGGGTAACCCAGGCTCTCTGTTTTGAACAAAAAAAATTATATAAGTATTTTTATCAATTCTATGTTTTTTGAAAAATAAAAAGGTTCTCAGTCTCTATGTATCTCTCTTCTTTTAATATAGCTTCTTCCACCTTGATTTAAAAAAAAAGGAAAATAAAAAGATATATAAGTATATTTATAAACACTTCTTGCATTTTGAAAAAAAAGTGTATACTATATATTTATATATGAAGAATTACTTAGTATATAGTTATATGTGGATGTATATATTTATATAGTATGTGCATATTAATATATATATATATATATATATATATTCTCATGCATATATATAATTCCAAATTATATAGAGAAGTACACCTTGCATAGATTATATACATGCACTCATTCATATAAATATCTATATACTCACTCATCGAAGCTTGCATTCCCACACATGGTCATGAAGTGTTTTATTCTATAGCCAAGAATATGGATATTGTCTAGGCTTTTTGCTAGATTGGCACCCATTCATATAGAGCTTGAGTATTTATTATTAGGGTGGATTTTTTTAGGTGATATGGCTCGAGATCCTCCTCCTACGACTGTAGATGAGCTCATCCTACAGCTTGAGAGACATGTTAGGGACCTACGAGCAGAGGCCATGAGTATACCACATGTCATGCACTTTGTGCAGGATTTGGAGAGGACTCTTGATAGTCTTTGGCCCCTACGAGATGCACAGAATTTGGATGAGTGGCTAGTTGCTCATCGCGCCCCACAGACAGGGATGGCTTGGTCAGAGCTTAGGCATGTGCAAGATCTTAGGAATAAGTAAGGTCTCGTGTCGACTGTTCGGTCTTTGATGGCAATGAAACTTGGCAAGCAGTAGCATGGGACCTAGTAGGAAGCACTTACCAAGTTTGGCTGCCATCAGACACCGAAAAGTCGAGACGGGACCTTACCTTGACGTTTTTTTCACATAGGAGATAGGGAAAAAACCATCAGGGTAAGCTCTCATCTTGACTGTTTGATCTCTGATGGCAATGAAACTTGGCAAGTAGTAGCATGGGACTTAGTAGGATGCACTTCCTAGGTTTGGTTGCCATCCGACACCAAACAGTTGAGACGGGACCTTACCCTAAAGTTTTTTTCACATAGGAGATAGGAAAAAAACCGTCAGGGTAAGTTCTCGTCTCGATAGTCCGATCTTCGATGACAATGAAACTTGGCAAGTAGTAGCATGGGACCTAGTAGGATGCACTTGCCAAGTTTGGTTGCCATCGGACATCAAACAGTCGAGATGGGACCTTACCCTGACATTTTTTTCACAAAGGAGATAGGGAAAAATGCATTCCCTCTTTCTAAACATACTATGTATGCACACCATGACGCATTACATGCATTTCCTCTTCCAAAAGATGATGCAAACGCATGCAACAACACATTTACATGCATTCCCTCTTCCTAAACATACTATGTATGCACGCAACAACGCATTACATGCATTCCCTATTCCGAACGATGCTATGTAGATAAGCAATGACGCATTTACATGCATTCCAGGCTCTTCCAAATGATGATGCAAACGCATGCAACGACACATACACATGCTTTCCTCTTCCGAACGAAGACCATGCAATGATGCATTTACACGCATTCCCTCTTCCTAAATATACTATGTATGCATTCCACGAAGCATTACATGCATTCCCTCTTTTGAATGATGATGCAAACGCATGCAACGACACATTTACACGCATTTCCTCTTCATAAATATACTTTGTATGCACGCAACGACGCATGACATGCATTTTCTATTTTGAATGATGCTATGTAGGCAAGCAATGACGCATTTACATGCATTCCCTCTTCCAGGAAGTCTAATAATGTCAAGAAGTGCATGAACGTAATAAGTCATGTTGCACCTTTAATCTGGAGGTGCCACATGACGTGAGCTGTTACTGTCATGGAGGCCCTCCATGATTGAGAGAGAGAGAGAGAGAGAGAGAGAGTGTGTGTGTGTGTGAGAGAGAGAGAGAGAGAGAGAGAGAGAGAGAGAGAGAATCTACGGATTGTTTGCTGCAGCTCCCGAGAGAGAGAGAGAGAGAGAGAGAGAGAGAGAGAGAGAGAGAGAGTCCAGGGATTCTTTGCTAAAGGTGCTCGGGCATGTCAGAAAGAGCGAGAAGCAGAGATCGAGGGAGAGCAAGAACCGTTGCAGAAGATCCCAATTTTCATTCAAATTGTAAAATTTGACGTTCTTGAAACATACTATTTTTTTATTTTCTCAAAAATGGTAAACTTTAAGGTTCTTGAAACCACTTGGAAAGAAGTGTCAAAGACATTGGTTTTTGTACCATTTATTCATGCTTTTACCCTTGATTGTTGTTTCCTTTTCTCTTCTCGAAGTTGATGGGCTTCCTTTTCTCCTGTGGTTTCTTCTTCTCAGAGTTCACTTTGGGCTTCTTGTTGCTTCTTTGGTGATGCTGTCCTATTTATAGGCACTGGAAACATTTTCTAGAGTTAGGTAATTACCCACCTCTCAAGTGACCATCCAATAAATGAGCCTAATTAACACACGTGAGATGCCATATTCTAACATAGAGATCCTCTAGTTTAGACCATACCTCAAAGGCACTATTGCAAGTTTGCACTGCCGGGGAGACTTCTGGTGATACACAAGGAGGACCCATCAAAGCTACACAAAAACACCTCCGCAAACACGCCTATTGAAAGAACCAAACCGAGCCCTTTAACCGCTCTCAGAAGACACTCTCCAAGAAGAAAATTCAAGAAAATGCACCAGAATACCCTCTCTGAAGAGGGGAATAGCCGAGGAAGAAGTAGGCCGCAAAGCTGCTTGTAGGGTACCTTTGGAAAATACCTCCGATACCATTGTCCAAGGTTGAAAACAACCCCAAAAGTGCAGAAAATAGCAAAAAACAGCCACCAAATAGCTTCTCCTAGTCACCCGACGCCCCGCACAACAGTCAAGAGGCCACCACCTAGCAAAATGCTGATGAAAGAGGGATCCACAACTGAAAACGCTGATGAGATATAGTCCGGGGCTGAAAAACGTTGTAGGAAGGAAGGTGCCAATGCTGAAAACGCAGAGGAATAGCAGTAGATTGATGTGCAGATGCTTTAGCCTTCACATAACTAGCCTTCACATAACCAGCCTTGTTGGAAGCCACTTACGTTTATGCTCCATGAACTAACTCATTACTTGCTCTTGAATCGGCTCTTCGGCTCTCCAAGAAGCTACCCTAAACCCTAAACCAGTTGCAGGCGCCCAGCAAGAAATACGCCCGGCTTAATGCACACATCGTCATAACACGCATTGATCCATGCATTGATCTCCCACGAGCGACCTTGCATAATGAGCGTCCTCGTTACATGCCACAGATCTTTGTTTATTACATTTTTAAAATTGTTCAATGAGAGAGATGCAGAGAGAGAGAGTAGTATGTCTCATCTATTTTGTATATGCAGGTTTCTATATTCTCGTGGAGCTACAGACACACCTCTTTGATACACCTGCAGTATGAGTGATCCCACCAATAGCGCTCACCCGAGCGCCGCAGACATAGATCGCTTCTTGCTTTCTCTTTCACTTGATCAGCTAGATCAGGTGTTGGGCAGAGCTGCGACTATGAGGAGATCCAGTACATCTCAGTCGCGATCGCGCTCATAGCAGACTCCTCCTTCAAGATCGCGCTTGCACCAGACCTGTCCTTTGCACTCAGAGCATACCGTTGCGTCGGCCATGAGCCGACGTAGTCATCGTAGCAGACTTTCACGAGAGTCTAGGCCCGGTTGTTGCGACGGGGACAACGATGCAGTTTCTCCTACACATGCAGCACAGAGTGCTCAGAGCACGCCGAGGAGTGTCCCGACCACTATACAGGAGACGCTTGAGGTTTTGGCCAACGAGGGTTCTCCTTCTCCAATAAGGACTCCGACAGTTTATGGCAGGGAGGTGCAGAGGGATATTCATACCTCATCGACCGGTGAGATCATCATGACCCCTAAGGGGAAGAAGGTTATGAGACGCATGCACAAGTTGTGGAGACAGATCTTTTGACACACTGTCATGGTCTCTTGGAGGTCCTTGGATAAATTCTCCAAGGACTATATTATCAGTACACTGCATCATGAGTATCTAGGGGGGATGCTTTTGATGATATTTGGATGGGTGTGCACATGCACGACTACATGAAGCATCGAAGTTCAGACACACGGACTACAGATACTCAACCTGCCTGGCTTGACAGAGAGGAGTGGAGGGGTATCAGAGAGGAGAGGATGACCACTCCAGACAGGTGGCAGCAGCAGCAGAGGGACGCAGCCAGAGCTCGAGTGGAGGCTAGATCATCCCATCACCTTGGGAGTGGCGGTTGGGCCAGTTTCGAGGAGGATTTTGTAAGATTCTTGCACTAAACACTCTTTTACTTATGCATATTTTGACTGGCCAGCCGCGTGTTGCATAAAATCTGACTTTTGATTTGAATTTATGTTCAACAGTATGAGATCACTGGGAGAGCGCCATCTCGGTTGTAGAGGGCATATGGACAGAAGCAGGGCTTTTTGGCAATTAACAAATTGTAGTACTCTTCCTGGATGTGGTCATGTTTTAACCTTTTGTGTGTCAAGAAGACCTTCTCAGTCTCAGATGTAGCAAGGGTGTTTGTCAAAGAAATAGTCAGGTTGCATGGGTTCCCCCGCAGAATCATAAGTGACTGTGATACCAAGTTTACCTCCAAGTTCTGGAAGGCACTATTTGAGTCTATAGGGATGGAACTCAACATGAGCACAGCTTTCCATCTTGAATAAGATGGGCAAACCAAAAGAGTAAATCAAGTTATTGAAGACATGCTTAGGGCCTACTACAACCATCAACCAAGTTCTTGGATCAAGTATCTTTCCCTTGCAGAGTTTGCCTACAATTTATCTCATCACAGAAGCTTAGGCATGACTCCCTTTAAGGCTTTGTTTGGACAAGATTTTCTAACTCCCCTCAAGTTGTCAGATCCTTTGATTTCAATGCCAACTACCAAAGATATGCTTGAAGAAATGGACCAACAACTCAAGTCAATTAAAGAAAATCTCAAGGTAGCCATTGATTGACAGAAGAGCTATGCCAAATTGAAAAGATTAGCTAGAGAGTTTCAAGTGGGAGAAATGGTTTTCCTAAGAGTTAAGCCTAAGAGGAGTTCCCTAAAGTTAGGAAAGATCAGAAAGTTGGCCTTTAGATATTGTGGCCCCTATCAAGTCACAAAGAGGATAGGGCATCAGGCCTATGAATTATTGCTCCCACCGCACCTTAAGATTCATAATGTTTTCCCTGTCAGCTTGTTAAAGAAGTATGTCCTGATCCATAGCATGTTTTAGGAGTTGATGATGTCGCTTTTGTGTCGCAGGATGAGGTACTGGCGGAACCTGAAGTTATCTTGCAGTCCTAAGAAAAGCGGCTGAGGACCAGGACACTACGCAAAGTTTTGGTGTAGTGGGCTACCCTGCTGAAGAGGCTTCTTGGGAGGACTGGGACCAGCTTCTAAAGAAATTTCCATATCTATCGAGCTAAGGAAAGTTTTTTTGTTTTATTGGGGAGTTTGTAAGGGTCCTCCCCGCCCTCGAATGATATATTTTTAAATCAACAGCTTTTACCGACTTCCAAAAGTTTTTGTAATTTAAATTCCCCCCTCCGTTGATGTAATATGGATGCTCTTTTGAAAAATTAATGGATCAAGTTCAGCAGCAGAAATATGGGTTCAATTTGTTCTCTATGTGTCAGTCAAATTTTTTAATTATGAGCAGGGTTGCATCGAGAGAGTTAAAGATTTATTTTTTTAATCCAAACCCATGGTACATTTAATTTTTTTTAAAAAAGAACTCCAGCGAGGTGTACAAGACCGCTCGATCCTCGCTTTGCGTTGGAAGTTTTTTCTTTTAAGACACGAAGACGGCCATACCACAAAATTTTTCAATCGCTTGAATTAAATCTCGGACCTTGGTAAAATTTTTTTATAAAACTGCTTGGGCAAGGATTTAACGCAGGAACTCGCAGCTCCGTTGGGATTTTAAATCCTAGTTGGAGCACCAACTAGCCTTGATAAGGAAGTAATGGGATGGGGACATGCAGTTGAGCATAGAAATTGGGTTTGTCAAAAAGGACAGACAAATTTGTAAGAAGAATTTAACTTGTAAGGATGAAAGGAGGGGAAGAAAAAAGAGAAGGGCACCTTGTACCATGAATTTATTTTGTGTAAGAGAAGGATAGAAAGGTGAAAGGCTTAGGGAATGAAGCATGTACCTCCTAGCTTGGGGAAAAAGTTTCTCTCTCTCTCACATCCCTTCTAAATGAAAAAAACGTAGTCTCTCTCTCTCTCTTAGTCTTTTTTTAAAAAACCCATAGCCTTGAAGCATTTCTCCCTCTCTCTAAGCTTTAGAAATCCAAATTTTAGCCAAGAAGTGCATCTCTCTCTCTCAATGTCTGTAAATCGGCTGCCAACGTTCTCTCTCTCTCTTGCCTTCGTGAACCCACACGTGCAGACAGCCGTGAGGAGGCGCTTGAGCATCTCTCTCTCTCCATCGAGCTTGGGTAGGAGCCTTTGAAGGCTAAGGTAAGCAAAGGGCAAGGCAAGAAGGCAAGCAAGGAAAGACAGGGTTTGCAAAGGGAAGCTTGGCAAGAAGGAAGGTGGAGAGCTTTTTCATTGGCGGTGGAAGGTTTGTGGCTAGCGGAAGTAATCCTCATACACACATAGCTTGGGAGCATCCCTCTCTCTCTTTTGGACCCTTGAAGCCACTAGCAAAGCAAGGGCAAGAAGAGGGCAAGAGCAAGGGCAAGAAGAGGGAATGAGGAAAGCAAAGAAGGGCAAGAAGAGGGAATGAGGAAAGCAAAGCAAGGGCAAGAAGAGGGAATGAGGAAAGCAAAGAATCAAGGCAAGGGCAAGAAGAGGGAATGAGGAAAGCAAAGAATCAAGGCAAGGGGCTATTCAAGGATCCGAACCCTCAAGCTTTGCCCCCAATTGGGGTAGGTTGGCTCTCTTTCTCCTCTTCTTTCATCTTGCTATGAGTCTTTCATTGCTTTGAATCTATTGTTGATCATTGCTTTGAATCTATTGTTAATCATTGTTATGAACCTATTATTTGATCATTGCTTTGAATTTATTGTTGATCATTGTTATGAACCTATTGCTTGATCATTGTTATGAACCTATTGCTTGATTATTTCTATGAACCTATTGATTGATCATTGCTATGAATCCATTGTTTGGTTATTGCTAAGAGTTCATTGCTTGGCACATTGCTAGGGACCCTTCACTTGAAGTTGCTATGAACTTCATTGGCTGAATATAGCTATGTAGTCATTGCTTTGTATGTTGCCAAATTTCCATTGCCTAAAGAAGGTTAAGGTTTTCCCTACTATGCCATTAAAGAGAACTCTAGGTTTCATTGTAGGTCACTAGATGATGCTAGGATCCCATTGCTTTGCCCTCAAAGTGGCTATGCCTTTTTTTGAGAAATTCCTTGTTATGTTGAGGGTTGCTCTAACTCCACTACCTTGCATACATAGCACCGTTAAGAAGAGGGAATGCATGTAAATGCATTGTTGATTGCATTTATAGCATCGTTAGGAAGAGGGAATGCATGTAAATGCATCGTTGCTTGCATACATATACCATTAGGAAGAGGGAATGCATGTAAATGCATCGTTGCTTGCATACATAGCATCGTCAGGATGAGGTAATGCATGTAAATGCATTGTTGCTTGTATACATACACCCTTAGGAAGAGGGAATGCATATAAATGCATCGTTGCTTGCATACATACACCGTTAGGAAGAGGGAATGCATGTAAATGCATCGCTGCTTGCATACATAGCAGCGTTAGGGAGAGGGAATGTATGTAAATGCGTTGTTTGCATACTTAACATTGTTTGGAAGAGGGAATGCATATAAATGCGTAGTTGCTTGCATACATACACCGTTAGGAAGAGCGAATGCATGTCAATGCGTCGTTGCTTGCATACATAGCATCGTTAGAAAAAGGGAATGCATGTAAATGCATCATTGCTTGCATACATACATCATTAGAAAGAAGGAATGCATATAAATGCGTCGTTTCTTGCATACATACACCGTTAACAAGAGGGAATGTATGTAAATACGCCGTTGCTTGCATACATAGCATCGTTAGGAAGAGGGAATGCATGGAAATGCATCGTTGCTTGTATACATACATTTCTAGAAAGAGGGAATGCATGTAAATGCGTTGTTGCATGCATACATAGCATTGTTAGGAAGAGGGAATGCAAACATAGCATCCTTCGGAAGAGGGAATGCATGTAAATGCATCGTTGCATGCATACATACACCGTTAGGAAGAGTAAATGCATGTAAATACGTCATTGCATGCATATGCCTCATAGTGCGGAAGAGGGAAGGATGCATACGCATTGTTGGATGCATTTACGTCATAGTTAGGAAGAGAGAAGGATGCATACGCGTCATTGGATGCGTTTACGTCATAGTTAGGAAGAGGGAAGGATGCATATGCATTGTTGGATGCATTTACGTCGTAGTTAGGAAGAGGGAAGGATGCATACACATCTTTGGATGCGTTTACGTTATAGTTAGGAAGAGGGAAGGATGCATACGCGTGGTTAGATGCATTTACGTTGTAGTTAGGAAGAGGGAAGGATGCATACACATTTTTGGATGCGTTTACGTCATAGTTAGGAGGAGGGAAGGGCATATACACATCATTGGATGCATTTATGTCATAGTTAGGAAGAGGGAAGGACGCATATGCATTGTTGGATGCGTTTACATTGTAGTTAGGAAGAGGAAAGGATGCATATGCTTTGTTGGATGCGTTTACATCATAGTTAGGAAGAGAAAAGGATGCATACACTTCATTGGATGCGTTTACTTTGTAGTTAGGAAGAGGGAAGGATGCATATACGTTGTTTGATACATTTACATTGTAGTTAGGAAGAGGGAAGGATGTGCTTGTGTTGTTGCCATTTGAAACGTAGGTGTAACCCCAAAATGTCTAAAAGTGTAAGATAGCTTTGTGAGTCTGCTTGCACAAGGAAAGAAAGATGAATTTAGATTTAATTCATTTCAATCTATGGTGGTGTCACAAAAGTTGTTTTTTTGGAGGATTCTAGTTGTTCCTGATTGGCCATAATCTGGCCATGGATTGAGTAAATGAATTGTCCATAAGAGAAGTTTGTTTTAAAGTTACTGTATTTAAATAATTTCTAGTTGTTAAGATGTCTACCCTCAACGGCTAGGGAAAAAGAACGTTTTATGCTTATTCGTGTGAAAGTTTCCCTCTACGGCTGGGGAAAAAGCCTGTTTAATGCCTACTTGTTTCCCTTGAGACTGGAGTAAAGCCTAGTCTATCTTTTCATTCGTTTGAGAGTCCTCCGTACAAAGGAGACTCTGGAAAAAATTTCGCAGCCATTTTATGGCGAGGATGGTCATGGACGACCATCCCTATTTGTTTCCCTTGAGACTGGAGTAAAGCCTAGTCTATCTTTTCATTCGTTTGAGAGTCCTCCGTACAAAGGAGACTCTGGAAAAAATTTCGCAGCCATTTTATGGCGAGGATGGTCATGGACGACCATCCCTTCTTCAACGAATCCCTAGTAGGCAGGGATAAGCGGGAATGGGGAAATTTATTTTTCTTTTTGGGGTAGATAATGAGAGATCGCACTGGTTGTGTGAAGAGCAAGGTTAATTTGCAGTCTATTATGTTTCTGTCTATTTCTTATTGTTATCAATCATAAGTCTATGCAGTCAATCTTAATCTGCAAGTTAAGGAGATGCTGGATAGATTGCTGAAAGTTGGTTTCATAGCACCCATAGAGAATTTGGATTGGATTTCTTCGATCGTCATTGTGGAGAAAAAGAACAAGAAGCTGAGGATTTGTGTGGACTACAAGAAGCTAAATGCGGCTACCATCCTGGATGTTTCAACTGCCATACATGGACTCAATTCTGGATGATGTAGCAGGGCATGATATCTATTCTTTTCTGGATGGGTTCAGCAGGTATAATCCGATTGATGAATATAATCTATTCTATGTCTTTTGTGGTAATGTGCATGGAAGATGCCAATGATGAATATAATCTGCTGTTGGGCAGACCCTAGTTGCGCCAAGCAAAGGTGCAGCATAGCTGGGAGTTTAATCAGATGAGCATTTGTTGGGAGTGCAAGAAAGTGAAGGTCTCCTTGCGAGAATGTAGTCAACTCAGAAGTGCAATCTGGCCGGTGATTTGCAGAAACAATGAATATGGTGGAAGAGTTGGAGGATGATGAGGAGGAATAATTTCTTAAGGAAAATGCCAAGTTGATACCACTCTGTTCAGTGGATGTGGCATACATAGCAGCAAAATATGCGGTGGCTAGCCCAGTAGTATGTTTGACGACAGCGAATGCAGGGAAAGTTCTAGTGGAGAATATGCTGGCAATCGATGGATTTGAGTCGGAAGATGATATGAAGACTATTTTAGAAAAAGAACGTGTGTTCGATGTGCAGATGAGAAGAATCACAAGGGTTGAGGAAGATGTCTTGGAAACAAATTTTTTGGGACATGATAATGTGTCAAAGCCAGGCAAAGTCAGCACGCTATTGGAAGCATATTTTTGCACACAGCTAGTCAAATTGCTCAAGGAATTTTGGGATGTGTTTGCATGGGATTAATTGAAATGAAGGGGTTGGATCCGCAGTTCTATCATCATCAGTTCACTTGAAGCAGGATGCAATTCCGTCTCGACAGCAAACGGTACCGCATGAATCTGCATGTGGCAAAGCAAGTTAAGGAGATGCTGGATAGATTGCTGAAAGTTGGTTTCATAGCACCCATAGAGAATTCGGATTGGATTTCTTCGATCGTCATTGTGGAGAAAAAGAACAAGAAGCTGAGGATGTGTGTGGACTACAAGAAGCTAAATGCGGCTACCATCCTGGATGTTTCCACTGCCATACATGGACTCAATTCTGGATGATGTAGCAGGGCATGATATCTATTCTTTTCTGGATGGGTTCAGCACTATAATCCGATTACTAGTATGTTAAGAGGGTAATCAGTCGCGTATCAATTACTTAGGTTAAGTAGCGTGATCCACATGGCAACCACGATGTTTCTTGCCATGATGGTTCTTGGATGATGAGGTTGCATGGGCACACGTTCTCATGGTCCTCCTGAGTCGGTTGTGCCATCTACTCGGAGGTCACTACGTGGGCGTGCAGTGGCGGATCATGACTCTTCCGAGGAGGATGGGAACATAAACAAGCTCTAAAATCACTGTTCTGAGACATTATAAAAGTCGCGACTTTCATAACAGCACACACAAAAACAACAATTTTGAGGAAAATGACCCTAGCATCTTCTTAAACTACTCCTAGTACCACTTTCTTACAAACGAAGTTAATCAAGTTCAGCCCTTAACACCCGATTTGGACACATTAAGCAAGAGGTAAATCTAGCTAATTTCACAGATAAAACAAGCAAAGAACTTGAACAATTCACATAGATTGGAAGCTTGGAGCAAAGAGAACCCTTACTATTCATCAATGGAAGGAATTGTTACAATGTATGCGCGTAGGGAGCGCCGCAAGATACACACTCTTCTCTTTGAAAGCTCTTCTTGTGACAGTGAAATAGATAATGGACCTCCCTTTCACATTACAAAATTGGCTTATGTACCTTTTGCCAAATGGGTTGTGGGTTCAAAACTTATACGAGTCGGAAGCCCATGGCCTCATTCTCATCATGAAAAGACCAATTTTAAATGTTACAATGGGCATAAAGCATTTAGCTTTAAAAAATAGTTCCCGCAGCTTCCCGTAGGAAATGTGGGTTCCCGCATTCGTTCACTTTTACGGTCAAATCCCGCATCTTCCTTGAGAGTCTTCAAAGATATATCACTTCTCCACATTCCTTGGCACTCCATAGCTCCATAGCATTCCCGTAACCCTTCATCTACATTGCATCCTACCCGGAATACTCTGTATTCGCTTCGTGTTTGCACCTGTTTCGCATTTCCCGGAACAACATAATTGTAATGCAGTATTCCCCTTGCGGTATGCGGTTAAGGACGCAACACATGGCATGCATAGTGGACTCCGCAAAACCCACAAAAAATTCTCCCCTCTGTAAAAATCTGACCGCAATCCTTCTATTGTCCTCTGCGTCAATGAGCAAGAATAAAAACATCCCCTTCCTCAACATCATCATCGGACTCCACCACCATAGTGTCTGCATCCCTTGAAACATCTTGAAGAGATTCTAAAGCTGCCCCATAGATTTCCAGCAAAACTGGGTGCACTTCTGGCTAATTTGTGAGAGGCACAAAGTGCAAAACACCCAGGAGGTGGTGTAAGACTAGCCCATGGCACATGCCGCGCATAATGATGTGTTAAAAATGTGTTGGTATGCTACCACCAAGGTGGATATGGTGGTAAAGCTAGCGCGAACGAGTGGCCACATTGACTTAAGAAAAAACACAGATTTTGAATGTTCTATTTTTGCCTCTGATTTCTGCCTCTGATAGGCAGTCTTCATGTGATTCCTTTTGATCACTATCTCTCTCCTCTGCTGTCAAGATTCATCCCTTTCCAAAATTAAACTGGCCACATTGGCCATTGTAAGATATGCAAACTCTATACTGGAGCCCGCACTAGCTGCTGCTTTCCCTCTATCATCTGCCTTTGGAAGAGAAGTAGTCGACGTTCTTCCTTCATCGTCTGACATCATCAATGATCCAAATTACGATACGCTGGTATATACGCTGGTAAACCTCGTTACTATTGTTGTCTGTATATATATATGTATATATATATATATCTATATATATATATATATATATATATATATATATATTACAACAAGGGTGCATTATTGAAAGCCATTCACTTTCACATACTATCTCCACAAAGAGTACAACAAAGAAACAAAGCTATCAAGCTAGCATTATTATACATTGTACAATAAATTTGGTCACGTGGGCTATAATTCACTTTCCCATAGTTGCTTTCACATTCCCGTACTCGATAAAACAAAAACTATTCCGAGGGATGTCGCAAAAATGATCACTTCAAGACAATTGTGCATTGTTTACATTGTAATGTAAATTTGGTCACATGGGCTATTCACTTTCTATACTTTCTTTTACTGCTTCCACAAAGTTCACACAACAAAGCACGAAAGTTGTCCTTTTTGCATCCTGATCTCCAAGTTCCGATCTTTTCTCTTATTGTTGATGATATTCAGAGGATGTGGAATATGCTTAGTAGATGCTGGTATGGTTCATATGGATTGCCAGTAATAACAAATGTGTGTGTGTCTGATAACAAGGGTGCATTTTTGAAAGCCGTTCACTTGTCTCCACAAAGAGTACAACAACGCAACAAAGTGTCAGGCTAGCATCATTATACATTGTACAATAAGTTTGGTCACATGGGCTATAATTCACTTTCCCAGGGTTGCTTTCACATTCCCATACTTGGTAAAAAAAAACTATCCCTAAGGATGCCGCCAAAAAGACAAGTGTGCATTGTTTTTACGTCCTTTTTACATACTCGCCAAGTTCCATACCTATCTTTTCTAGAGCCCTATCACAAAGCAGACTGGAAAAATAACTTTAAACCTTTCAACTTTTTAATGATTCACGAGACGGCCACTTTTCTTCACTTTTCTCCAACAGAGAAGGTACCATAACTGTGAGAGACATTTTTCTTCAACAGAGAAGCTACCGTAACTTTTCTCCAACAGAGAAGCTATTGTAACTGTGAGAAACATTTTTCCCCACACGTGACACACGCGCACGGGGCAAGCGGTAACTCAGCTGGGATCACTATAAATTGAGCTCCAGCCTCGGCCCTCAACAGATACCTACAACTGTCAACAAGCAAAATCCGCGACGATGGCTGGTGCGCGCAGGTAGCGCTCTCTCTCTCTCTCTCTCTCTCTCTCTCTCTCTCTCTCTCATATGATTTACTGCAGCTTAATCAATGTATATATGCTAAGAACAACTCACTAATTTTGGGTATCTCTTTCTCTCTCTCTCTCGCTCTCTCTCTCTCTCCCTCTCTCTGATTAATATGATTTACTGCAGCTTAATTAATGTATATATGCTGACCAGAGCAGCACACTAATTTTGGTTGGTGCTCTGCAGCATATTCATGTTCATGTTCTGCATTGGTGCCATGGTGGCGCTAATAGGCGCTGTAGTACCGGCAGACCGGACAGCGGTGCCGGTTCACGGCAAGGTGGGCAGCGTGGTTCGCGAGGAAGGCTGCCCAGAGGCTGCATATGCCTACCCCTTTCAGAGTGTGTGCGACGTGCCAGCACAGTTCGACGTGGAGTACCACCTTGTGGCTCCTTTCAGCAATGCATTGATAGCCAAAGGGGGATTGACGGCAGGTTTCGGCTCCTCCGTTTCTTTCACGGGCAACCAGAGCGATGAAGGGTACAAGTTCAAGTTGACAGCGCTCTCGTCATCCGCCTCCGAGAACATCACCTTGGAGACTGCTTTCACTGTCACCAACACCGAAACCGAGAAGAAGCTTGGGTGGCAATTTAGTGCTTGGCACCGCTCCGTTGTCCTTTCCTTTGTGGACGATGACGATGCCACCGAGTTTCACTTGGCTAGAGCTTGTAATGTCCCCTTGCCTTGCCCAGAGACCACGGGCGCCCGCTGCGAAAGCTACTTCTTCCTCGCTCCCGCCCTCGTTGGCCTCACCGGCATCGGCTCAAACTCCGGTTTTGCATTCTCCTGGATTGTGCCTTCTGGCTCTGAATCTTCAGGGAACCTGCCCCTCCTCCTACGCAGGGTCTACTAGAACAACATCAATATTCTCCTGCGGAGGATTGTGGTTGTGCCACAGTTTCAATAAGTAGCAGCTTCAGTTGCAACTTCTTTTGTGTGTGTGTGAGAGAGAGAGAGAGCTTGCAACTTCTTTTGTGTGTGTGTGTGTGTGTGTGTGAGTGAGAGAGAGAGAGAGAGAGAGATTGTGCAATTCATTGAGCTTATTACATTTGACAACTAGGTATGCACGCCTAAACTCTGCTAAGAAAATTATACGCACCACACAAAGCGACAAATTAACAAACACTGTGATTTGTAATTTTTAGTAGCTTCGCGTATTAAAGAATGGACAAAAATTACATGGAAGTTATTTAGGTGTTGCTAGTTGTTGTATAATGCTAGGTAGTGGAATGGGAGTAAAGAGTTGAGAACCATTCAATTTGTCTTAAACAGAGTTGTGATGAGTATGTGGCATCGTTCAACGTTGTTGTTGTCATTGAAGATAGGTTTTAAACAAGTGCCTCTCAAAAAACAAAAGCGAAATTAGTTACACAAAGAGTTTAATTTGTAAGGCAAGTTTTACTTCAGCAATTATGCCTCCCCAATCTTAAATGAAATTGATTTCATTAATTATGCCTCCCCAATCTTAAATGAAATTGCATTAATTAGTTAGATGGGGAGGAGCTTAAAAGTAAACTACATTTTTTTAAAAAAAAAGGAAGGGGGGGGGCGAGTGCTTGGCACTCCGCCCCCCCCTTTCCTTTTTTTTAATCTCTCTCTCTCTCTCTCTCTCTCTCTCTCTCTCTCTCTCTCTCTCTGTGCGCCTTCGCCTCTGCCTTGCAATGTCTCATGGATTTGTTTCCCCTTGCGCCCAACATCAAGTCCACTAGAGCATTGCCCAGCTCGATCTGCTTCTGCAGCAACCCGTGCCTTGAAATTTCGACATGGATTTGTTTCCCCTTGTCAACAGCTTCAAACATGCAGAGCGTGTTGGCCTTGCATATCCTGCAATCATAGCAATCCAGGACAGAACTTTCCTAGAAGGGAGCTTCTCTAGAGCACTTTGCGCCTGATGAAGAGCGCCACACTTGGCATACATGACCACGAGAGCACCACACACCACAATATGATACTCCAATAGCCCCTGCCTCCATACCTTGTCAATGGCTCCAGCAGCACACGCTTTGAGGATGCAGGCATAGGTCACTTCAGTTGGAACGATGCCGTTACAATGCATTTGTTCAAAACATTCCAAACCCAGTTGGCCCTTCCCTTCTCGCGCATAGCTTGCTCTCTCTCTCTCTCTCTCTCTCTCTCTCTCTCTCTCTCTCTCTCTAGCTTCTCTCTCTCTAGCCTGCTATCTTTCTCTAGCTTCTCCATCCAAGATGCTATTATGCATCTTGGATGTTAAAATAATTTTTTTTAATTTATATCCAAGATGCTATTATGCATCTTGGATGTTAAGGCAAGTTTTACTTGAGCAAGTATGTGCACGATTAAACTAATTGTGTTTGTACAATTCATTGGTTTATTACATTTGACAAAGAGAGAGAGAGTATGTACCTGGTTTGGAGGCATCGTTGTTGTTGTCATTGAAGATAGGTTTTAAACAAGTGTCACTCAAACAAGAAAAGTGAAGTTAGTTACAGAACAAGTTTAATTTGTAAGGCAAGTTTTACTTGAGCAAGTATGTGCACAAATAAACTAATTATGTTTGTATATTTCGTTGCTTTATTACATTTGACAAAGAGAGAGACAGAGAGAGGACACAATGTCTTAAAAGTTTTATTTTAAATTTGATTTCTGCAAGACTAGAGTGTCTATCAAGTATTTCTTGAGGAGACTAAGACATCAAAACTTTATGCAATAAGCTTGATCTCCAATCCAATGGATGGTCCTCCATAACAAGGTCCCCATTTCTTGAATTTTCCGAGTCAAATAGAGCTTTTCTTCCGTCTACTTTCAAAAATACCATGTCTTCTTCTTGAAACTCTTGTAGTTTTAAAATTTTGTTAACACTTAGATATTTTGACAAATCTAAGCTTTTCATATTCACTTTTCATTTCATTCACAATCTACTTGCCTATCCAAACCTTTCCAACATGGCCACACCAAGGAGAAGAGATGCACTCTTAACTGTAAATTCCTTTCAGTGGTTGCTTTTATAGGAAAGTTTGTCCTTCTCATCATAGTGTGTGTGTGTGTGTGTGTGTGTGTGTGATGGATTTGTGGCTCTCTGTGTGTCAATAGAAAGGGAGATTTGCATGTAATATGTTTCATAAAGACACTATTAACATTTAATATCTACCACATGGCCTTCAAATTCAACCTTTTGTTTGGGACAAAAAAATGAAGTTTGCTTGCTGTTTCCAAGCTTGAGAAATGATGGAATCTACAAGAAACACATAAACACCATTTCCTGGGCTCGACCTACCATTTCCTACAACTGAGGTACCATGGAGTGACAAGTACAAGAGCAAATCTGTACCATCCAATCGCAGGTATTAGACAAGATGGATACCATCCATTTACATTTTTGCAGATGCCTTGAATTCCCAAAAATTGAATTTCTTGTCTATCACATAGGTCATGACACAACAGTAGGTGATAGCCCTGCAAGAATGCATTCTAGCACCAAGTTTGGGAAATGGAGAACCATAGACCCCATCCCCAAACCTGAAGTTTTAGTGTCCTATCGTAGAGGGGATTGAGGAGGAGGTCGAGGATGAGGGCAATCCGGTTGCAAAGGGGGACAAGAGTTCTTTCCCTATGACGGTGGAAAAGAACCAGGTAGTACTATCACAGTTCAACCCTTGGTTTGCAGCTTGCCTAGCTTCATCAAGTATGATGGTAAGTGATAAAATGGTGTAGTCAATAAGTTCATCAAACAATTTATGGCTCACTTTATGTTAGCTAAGATTAGGGACCCGTAGGACAAGGTTCACCTAGCAGCCCCTCATCTCACAAGCAAGGCTGTGCCATGGTGGCAGCATTGGACTGTATAGAACCCTCATATGCCAAAATATGACTGGAGAACATTACAATTGGGACACAATCATCTCAAATTTCAAGCACTATTTTCTCCCTCCACAATAACTCACTACATTGGAGGATGACTTTGTTGAACTCAAGTAGAAAGGAATGCCAAATTTGAGTTACTTCAACAAACTTTTGACCTTAGCTTAGCAAATAGAACCTACGGATAAGTAAAAACTCTGGGCCTTCACTTGAGGGTTGGATTCCTCAAATCATATATGCGATCAGAAATCTCAACCCAAAGACATATGAGGACGCATTGGCACTGACACAAAACAAGGAGATAGAGCTAAATGACGGTAAGCCAAAGCAAGCAATAGGTGGGAATTCTTTGCAGTAGCATAATGGGAAGGGCCACAACAGTAATAACAACAACAAGAATGAGAAACTAAGCAATAGTTGCAAGCCTAGATGACTCCCAACAAAAACAAAGGGCAAGGATAATAGGTGGATTACTATACGTAGAGGAGCAAAAGGCCTATATGGTTGAACAGAGATGTTTGTGATGTCATATCAACAGCATGGGAAGGAGGACTATATGATGTGGAAGGAAATGCAATAAGCCTCAATCAAACCAACCACCCTAGCTTCAAAAACCTCAGTAGTCCCAGCCACAAGCGTGGTGGTACAAAGGGCCACATATTTACCATTATCCTCAACACTGGTAGCACAACGGATCTTGTCTCCACATCTAGATGCCAAGTTAGAGTGTATCATGCTGCCCTTTGTGCTCGATGTTGATGGGTTCACACCAGGTATCCACATGCAGATCACCGAAAAGGTGGCAAAAAAAGGAACAATTTTTTGTTCAACAAGTAACATTTGAGCAACATTTTCTTGCCGCTCCCCTCATAGGGTGTGACATGATCCTTGGGAACCCTTATTTTGCTAATGATTAGATAGCAAGATGAGCACGTTCTTCATCACAAAAGGTGTGCCTACCCTAGTCACCCTCACTGATGTTTAGAGTCTTCTAGGTATCCCATTCATCTCACATCTCAAGGCAAAGTGAGTCATCAAGAAGGGAGCCAAAATTGCATTATTGTATGTTCGAGTTTCTTCAAAGCATTTTGCAACTTATAATCCCAAGCAGGTTGGCTTCATTTATGGATCCAACGCCACAATATCACAACTAGAACACGAACCCGGGATTGAAAAGGTATCATCACATCCTGTTAAGAGATGACCTTCCTCTGAAAGTTCCACCCTATCAACCAAAAGACCATTGGGTCATGCTCATTCCTGACCCAAAACCCCCCAGCGAGTTTCCTATTGCTTATCAAAAGCATTGGAAGGGCAATTGGAGATGGATCGGGCTAGATTCATCCGTCTGAGGTCATCTCCATTCGCATCACCCATCCTCTCTGTCATAAATAAGGAAAGGTCGCACCAATTGTGCATCGACTATATAGATCATGAAACAAGCTTACAATCAAGAACAAGTTCTAGATGCTTCAACTTGAAGAGTGGCTACCACCAAGTTTGGATTTTTTAGGCCAACATTCCAAAAACAGCTTTTAGAACCGAACAAGGCCGCTATGAGTTCGTGGTGATTCCCTCTGGCATAATTGGTGCTCGAGGGACATTCTATAAAACAATTTCCTATGATTTTTCTATACTTATTGGGAAGTGTTTTTTAATCTTTTAAGATGATAGATATCCTAGTGTTGCCTAGGGCACGGGCAAGGCCTTACCCGGGGTGGCAAGTACCCCCTCAGGTTCCTTGAGCACTCTTCAGCGTGTCCTGTAGAACGTACATGCACACACACCCTTGCAAGTACACACACACTAATTTTACCCGCAACACATGTAATTCAAGAAAATAGTGGAAGGAAATAAAAAGGACTGGGACAGGAAGCTGAGCAGTGCATTATGGGCATACATGACATCATACAAAGTGACTATAGGAATGACCCCTTTTAGAATGGTATACGGGCTAGAAGCAGTAGTGCCCATGGAATTCATGATACCCAGCCTCTAAAAGAAATGATGAAGGAGGAGGCCGATGTGCTGCAAAAGAAACACGATGGGGAGATAGAATGGCTAAAGGGAGTGATCATAGTGAAGGATGATGACAGAAAGGCTGCAAATAAGAAAGCTGAGGAAACACAAAAATAATTAAATGAGCAAAAGGAAGCGGTGGCCACAGCCAAGGAGCAGGAAAGACTCGCCCGGGATGCTCACAAGAAAACGCAAGCGGCATATGAAGAAGCCCGGCAAATTGCTAAAGCATTACCAAGAATGCAAGCGCAATAGGACACACTCAAAAAGGAAAAGGCCCAAGTAGTAGCTGAAAAACAAAAATTAATGGAAGAAAAGGAAGAAGCGAAAGAAGCAGCCAAAATCAAGGATGATGTGATAAAGGCTCTACAGCAGGTGTCAAAAGATTGGGAGCAGACTATGAAAGAAGCAAAAAATGACATGATAAGGAGCAAAGCCATATCGAGGAGCTCCTCACGCAGGAAAATAAGCTGCTCAAGCAAATAGAAGGGGAGGACAAGGATGTGATCCTACTAGCCCTGGGAGCCAAAGACACCCTGATGAATGCCCTGCTTGAAAGATTAGGCCAAACATGGGATAAGGCCCTCACTCAGATGAGCTCTATGAAAGAAGAAGTGGTAAACAAAGCAGGACAAAGGAAGGAAGCCAAGAATAAGTCAGGAGATGAGGAAATAAAAAGATATTAGGAAGAAGCAGCTAAATGGAAAAAAGCTTTTGAAGAAGCTTCTTCATTAGCCCCACTCATGGCAACCACAGGAGATACCTCCAAGGAGAAACACTGGGAAAGAGAAGCAAAGAAATACCAGGAACAAGCCCAGGTGGCAGAGCAGAAGTATCAAGAAGCTCGACCAACTGACGAGTATGTTAATCTCGTCAAGGACACAACATTAGAGAATAGGAAACTGATAGCTGAGAACAAAAAGATAATTGAAGAAAACAATGAACTCAGGGACTTCAAGGGAAAGATGGCAAGTTCATTCAGGAACAGAAAAAATACGTGGAAGAATTACAGCAGGCCATACGCACTAAGCAACAAAGATTGAATGCCAAGCAGAAGGCTGCGGACTATCCCACCAATGAGGATTTCACACTAGAAGCTGAAATAGGCTATGAAGTGGATCTGTTAACTCAAGCAGAGCTTTTACAAGACGGAGGGCCTGAGGCTTTTAAGACTACCCTGAAGATATCATTTGAAAACCACAAATTAAAACAGCAAGTCAATGAATTGGAACATCAGATGCACAGAGCTCAGGTCGACGCCAATTTAATCCGGGCATTCGATGAGGAACGGCTTGCAACAGGAGCTCACAAGCTTACCCGGGGAGAACTGGTGCTACAAAACAAAAAACTTAATGATGAAATACAAACTCTGTTAAGGATTCCGCAGCATAATGAAGACTTTGAGCTGTACAAGACAGCTGCACATGTGCTGGTCAGTGATTATGTCAGGCATGATTGGCCACTACCACAATCATTTGAGGAAAAGCACTTCATACTACAAAAAATATGGGAAGAGCCCCTGCCAGAGGATCACCGGTATGGAAGGAAGATTTATGCAAAAGGACCTCAAGGGCAGGTTAGACCTCCTATAGTACCTGCCTTTACCTCTGCGCGTTTTCAAGAGGAAACTCTCAGGCAATTTCAGC
Source organism: Cibotium barometz (assembly GCF_041138505.1). Taxonomy (NCBI): domain Eukaryota; kingdom Viridiplantae; phylum Streptophyta; class Polypodiopsida; order Cyatheales; family Cibotiaceae; genus Cibotium; species Cibotium barometz. The sequence continues at coordinate 13,346,086 of NC_141073.1, forward strand.
AACAGTACATTGAGAGGCACCCATGGGCAACCCCAGTCAAAGCATCAGATCAAAAAGGGGTGGAAGGATTGGGATTTGAAAAGAAGAATTATAGGAACAAGTCACCAACATTCATAGCTAAAGGTTCAGGTTCCCAACCGGCCGTGCCAGGTGTTGACCGAAGGACGCGAGACCGCTCCCTTAGAGCAACCGACCGATCAAGAGAGCGGGACCACCACAGACGCTGCCTCCACTTCCCCTTGTAGTCCCTTGACTTCTTGATTGAGTTCTTCTGCCCATGTTCTGAGTACTTTCTCTTTGAATCTTGGGCACAGGTCCAAGATGCTTTTTAATGGTATATTTTGATCCATTAGCATCTCCATGGTTATTTTTCTCATACCCTTATTTCTTTTCTTCCCTGTTTTTTTAGCATCATGCGAGCACTCTGTTGCTTCTGATTTTCTTTGTTTTGACCTTTCATTTGATTTGTCCTGCCCTATTTCGTTCATTTTTTGTTTTTCGGGCATTCCATTTCCTTCTTTCTCTTGGTTCTTTCTTTTGCTTCGAGCTGTTTGGTCAAGCTTGTTAAGCTTTGTTTTCTTGCCATGCTCATGATCTACTGATAATTCCCTGGGGGTTTTGTTTTTCTTCCCTTTTTCCTTCAACCTGTTTTCATTTTTTCCTCCTGGCACCTCAGGCCTTCCTTTGTTTTGCTCAAGTCTCTTTGGACTTGGCTCTCCGGGCATCTCAGGCCCTCTATGCTCAAGTCTCTTTGGACTTGGCTCTCCGGGCATCTCAGGCCCTGTATGCTCAAGTCTCTTTGGACTTGGCTCTCCGGGCATCTCAGGCCCTGTATGATCAAGTCTCTTTGGACTTGGCTCTCCGGGCATCTCAGGCCCTGTATGCTCTAGTGGCCTCTTTGGGCCTACTAGGTTCTCTCCAGGCACCTCCGACCTTATATGTTCTAGTGGCCTCTTTGGGCCTCCTAGATTCTCTCCAGGCACCTCAGGCCTTGTATATTCTTGCTCGGGCATTGTTGAACTCGGCTCTCTGGGCATCTCAGGCCCTGTATCCTTTGTTACTTTCTTTATGTTCCCCATCAGCTGTTCAACTGGTGTTGCTTTTCCTTGCTTCCTTTGCTGTTTTTCTATGATTTCTTGTGCTTGGTTCCTTACTTGCTGCTGTTTTTCCCACATGTTTTTCAGATCTTCCTCTTTCTGCTGGATGTTTTGTGGTGTTCTTTTTGCTTGTGCTCTTGCTATGGCCAATGCATCAGTTAGCCCTGCTAGCAGCTGTGTTACCTCCCTTCTCTCCTTATCCAGGGAAATCATTTGTACATCAGCTGGACCGTTCTTGCTTTTTTCCAACTCGGCATTCATCTCGGTTTGATGCCTGATTTTGAGAGGGCAGTCCCGGCTTATGTGCCCGGGAACTTGGCAGTAGTAACAGCTCGTGCCACCTGTATCCCTTTACTGGTCCCGGGGCATGCCCCTGCCTCTATATCTACCCCGGCCCCTATTTTGATATGCTTGTGGTTCACGCACTTCTTGTGTTTCCACTTGGTTTACTGCTGCAGCTCTGTTCCTCATGTTGTAGCGGCAGTTTGATGTTGAGTGATTGTACATTTCGCATTAAGCACATGTTGGTGGCGTTGTGCACTCTTCTCTCACATGTCCTTCCATTCTACATTGGGAGCAGAACATGTTCCTCCTTACTATATCATTTTTTGCTTTTTTGAATTCTTCCAACAGGGTTTGCATTTCTCCTAAGGCATGTGATTTTGCGGGCTTTACCCTTCTTCTTGTCCTTTTTCTTATCTTCTTCCTCACTTTCTAACGACGAGGATTCCGAGGAGTCGGAGGTTTCCTTCTCAGATGCCACTTCCTTTTTCTTCTTCTTAACTTCTTTTCTTGCTTTCTTAACTAACTGTTCCCTTCTTTCTGCCATTTTGGCTTTTTCCACTATTGCATCAAACTCTTCCTCAGTTTCAACATTCTTTGTATTGACTGAGGCATGACACTCAGGCCTTAACCCTTTGATGAACCATTCTATTGTTTGTTTAATGGTTGGTCTTAGCTCTTCCTCTACTCTTTGCCTCATGCTCAGTATTTTTGACGCGTAAGCTTCCACATCCATGCGTCCTTGTTGTAATTCCCTGATATTACTGCACAATTGCGAGCTTGATTTTTCTTTTCGAAATCTTTGTAAGAAGGCTGCAACCACTTGTGCATACGTGTTGAAGTGATTCTCGTTGTACCTTGAAATCCATTCTGTAGCTCCCTTTGTGAAAGTGTTCATAAACGCATTTCTTTTTAATTCTTCCAATGCTGGAGCGGCAGGATTAGGATCCCGGGGCCGTGCTACCTTCCAGTAGTGCTCAAATCTGTTAACGTGGATATGTGCATCTTCGGATTTCTTTCCAGCAAATACCGGGAAATTCTTTGCCAGTGCTGCCATTGCTGGCTCCTGGTATCGCTCGTTGTCCTCTTGGTCGTTTGGTTGCTCTTCTACCAGAATTTCTATGACTAGTAATTCCTCCTGTGCCAGTATTTCTTCTCCGGCTGGGTGTTGGTTATCCGGGACTACTTCGTTGACGTGTACTGCTAGTACTTCTTCTTCTAAGATCATGAACACCGCTTCCTGCCTCTCCTCTGCAGGCCTGCGATCCCCCAGTCCGCGTGGGTTTTCTTTTTGTGCCTCGGCTGCTTTCCTTGAGCTTCGAGTCTCTAGGGTGTTGGGGTTCTTTTGCTTATGCTGTCAGCTCAATGTAATTCCCCAGCAGAATCGCCATGTGTTGCCTGGGGCACGGGCAAGGCCTAACCCGGGGTGGCAAGTACCCCCTCAGGTTCCTTGAGCACTCTTCAGCCTGTCCTGCAGAACGTACACGCACACACACCCTTGCAAGTACACACACACTACTTTTACCCGCAGCACATGTAATTCCAAGATAGACTTACTACTTTAACACAGGGTGAGCTTCCCTAGAATGGGAATACCTCACCATCCTTACATACTTAAGAACACACAGAGAGAGGGATAGAGAGAGAGAGAGACAAGGGTGTTAAATTCCCTGTTCCTATTCAGTAATACTACATAACAAAGGACCCGTCACCCTGAGCAGGGGAATAGAGGTGTTTTTTTATAAACCCGGGTGGCCGTTACGTCCTTGTCACCCCACTACTCCACTCCTTCAGTGCTGGCGGCGTCCGTGGTGGTCCCGCTCTCTTGATCGGTCGGTTGCTCTAGGGGATCGGTCCTGCGTCCTCCGGTCAACACCTAGTTTTTTTAACAACCTATGAGCAACAATTTGTTAGATATGGAGAAGGTTTTACGAAATTTGGAGGAAAATCAACCCTAGAAATTGACATCCGAGGAACCAGTTTTGAAGATTACCCTCGGGGGGGTCACTTACAAAAAAATTGCCTATCAGGTGAGTTCAATAGAAATATATTTTAAATATATAAAACTTACAAAAATATTTAAATAGGAGATTTATTTATTATATTTTGGAAAAAAATTACAGATTTGAATAGAAAAGGATACATAAATTCATTCAAAAACTCACAGATAAGGGATTTTTAAAATAGGCCTTGAACGCACGCGATATAGTAAGTTTTCATAGAGTGAACCCCCCGAGAGATTACCTCTTGGGAAGAGCCTTTTGAGGTCATCGATGCTTCACTACAAGGGATTGGCTGTACCGGGGGAAACACCGGGGTAAATATAACTAAGATTAATTTTATCAAAAAATGCCGCGGCCCCGGTAAAACCCCCGGTACTAGCCCCGGTCTCATAACGCTAGTAAAACCCCCGGTAGTTTCGGGGGTATTACCGGGGGTAGTACCGGGGGTTGTGCCGGGGGTATTACCGGGGGTTTTACTGGGGAATATACTGGGCCCCTGCAGATAAAATTTTCGGGGGTTATACCGGCTCTGTGTAAAAAAAAAAAATGGGTAGAGTGGGGCATATTGTAGTTGGGAAATCCCCCAACTACAATATGCCACACTCTGCCCAAATACACCCTTGTAAGGGTATATAATGAATGTTATGCACGGCATAACAAAATCTCCATGTTGCCATAAAAAGAGACAAGTGCATAACGCAATTATATTCTGCATAAAAATAACAAGAGACCATAACGCAAGAGAGATCATAAAAATAACAAGAGACCATAACACAATTATATTCTGCATATATGTCTGCAAAAGCACGAGTATACAAAATTGTTGGAAGTACAAGAAGCAACATCTGCCAATTACAAAACATGATATTATTGCCTGCCAATTACATCGATGTATCTACAAAGTAATCACTAAGCTACAAAACATGATAAATAAGGCATATCGCCAAGTCCCTAATCGGAGAGCTCGTCCTCATGCAATGGGGATGGCAGCATTTCCTACACATAAAAAAAATCGAACAAGCATAATAAGAACAAGCGAGACTTGCTTATACATACACTCACACTACTTTATAGCTAATTAAAAGTGAAAAAACATACCTCAATGTAGCTATCCTTGGACATTATCTTCACTCGAAGACGATTGAAGCCATGAGAGCTTGCGTATTCCTTCTCTAATCGAGTAGGACATCCATCAAACTCCCCTCGCTGCAAATGAAACACATACAAAAACATGACATTAATTAAGCACTCTTCAAAACCTACATAATCACACCATATGTGAAGAAATACTTACAAAATCACGCTTCATGGCATCCATCCCTCCGCTCCCAAGATGGGACGTGCTACTGCTGCTTTGCTCTCATCGCGCCTCCACTTGTTGTTGAAATAAGTGCGGGTTACCATCCTGCTCTGCCTTGATTGCCGCCCACATGTCATTTTCAACCCAATTGGGTTGATTCCTGCCCTCTTTATATGCATCGCGAGCCTCCGAGCGGCGATGCCCAACTAACACTCCCATCCTTTTTTTCATGAGAGCTTCATTAAACTTTGCATCTTCACTTGGTTGTGGAAAGTCTTCATGCAGAGCGGCAATGACGTAATCCTTTCGCTCTTTTGAAACCTGCTTCCATTTTGTCAAGAGATCATGACGAAAGACATTCCAAGAAATTTCTTTTAAGCGACTGTCAAGGTGCTCTCCTTCCTCGTTTTTTACGGACGACTGAACCATCCGCCTCACATAAGTAGAAGTACCCTGGAGGTGTAGGGCGAGGGTCAAGGTGTCTATGTGTGATGCGAGTTGGGGAGGAGTTGGGGAAGGCGCGGTGCTATGCACAACATCCTCAGCGCCCCCACAACAACCCCCGCCTCCCCTGCTCCCCATGCTCCCCCTGCTCCCCTCGCTCGACTCATGACGTCGTGACCCCGTGTGAGAACTCTCAGATCTACATGAAGGAGATTGTGAGACGCTACGAGAAGGCAATGCAGTGCCAGGCGCGCTGTAGGGGCAGTAGAAGGTAGTGGAGATGGAGACGCACCCCACTGATCATAGTGTTGTGAGAGGCGTTGCATCATCTCATGCTCCTCTGGGGTAAGTGCACCCACTACCAAACCAGGTCTTGGGGTGGGTGGGTCCCAAGGATCACGGGATGCCATATCTGTAATCAAACAAGGTGGGTCCCCGTCTAAGACAAAGGCGTATGTGTGTGCGTGTCTATAAGTATGCATATGCTACATATGTATGCGTATGCGTATGCCTATGCGTATGCATCATGCGTATACATCATGCGTATGCGTATACATCATGCGTATGCGTATGCATCATGCGTATGCGTATGCATGATGTATGCATATACATCATTTGTATGCGTATGCGTATGCATCATGCGTATGCGACATTCGGATGCGTATGCGTATTTGTATACGCATGCGCAGTAGAAGGATGTGTATACGGCATGCGTATGCAACATGCGGATGCTTATGCGGATGCGGATGCGGATACGTATGCGTATGCGTATGCGTATGCGGCATGCGTATGTGACATGCGGATGCAGATGCGGATGCGTATGCGTATGTGTATGCGTATGTGGCATGCACATGCGTATGCGCATGCGGCATGCGTATGCAACATGCGGATGCGTATGCGCATGCGGATGCATATGCGTATGCGTATGCGTATGCGTATGCGGCATGCTACATGCGGATGTGTATGCGTATGTGTATGTGTACGAGACATGCGTATGCAACATGCGGTATGCGTATGTGTATGCGTACGCGACATGCGTATGCGTATGCGTATGCGCATGCGCATGCGACATGCGCATGTGAATGCGTATGCGTATGCATATGCGTATGCGCATGCGGCATGCGCATGTGCATACGGCATGCACATGCGTATGCGCATGCGACATGCAGATGCAGCATCCGTATGCGGCATGCGACATGCGGATACGGTATGCGTATGCGTATGTGTATGGGCATGCAGTATGCGTATGCGTATGCGTACGCGACATGCATATGAGTACGTGTATGCGTATGCGTACACGTATGTGTATGCGTATGCGTACACGTATGCGTATGCATACGCGCATGCGCATGCGCATGGGCATGCGGCATGCGGCATGCGTATGCGTATGCGCATGCGGCACGCATATGCGTATGCGACACGCATATGCGTATGCATATGCGTATGCGTATGCGGCATGCATATACGTATGCGTCTGTACATGCGGCATGCGTATGCGTATTCCTATGCGGCATGCGTATGCGACATGCAACATGCGGATGCGTATGCGCATGCGAATGCGGATGCGTATGCGTATGCGTATGCGGCATGCGTGTGAGCATTGTATGCGCATGCGGCTTGAGGCTTTGTGTGTGTGTGCATTGTGTTAGTGTATGCATTATGTGTGTGTGTATGCATTGTGTGTGTGTTTGTGTGTGTGTGTGTGTGTGTGTGTGTGTGTAGCTTGTTCGACCCAGTTTACCCTATAGTCCCAGAATTAGCCAGAGATGGCTAGCAAAAAAATATAAAGCCAGTGAATAAAAAATACATTGTATAAAAAAATTGATTAGAAGATATACTTGAGCATTAGTGGGAGAGTTAGGAGCAGTTAGAGAATGATTACAAGATTTTGCTTAATAAAGAGTTAGGATCAGTTAGCAATAAGAAACAATTAGAGGTGGGCAAGGCAGCTACAAGGAGACCAATGCTTAGGGGAGCACGCTGTTACCTGCAGCCATCCCAAACACAAACCAAGTAAGAACGAGCATTTATGAGAGGGGAATGCAGGTGTCAGTGCATGCTCCCTCTTGTTATCGAGGTCACAGAATTGAACACCTTGCATAAGCCCATAAAATGAAACAATTTTGAAACCTAGTTTCCTAAGCCCAGAACATAAAGAGTGTCTAGTAATGATCAATCCAAAGTATTAAAGTAAGCCAAAAGATACTAGGGTTAAGATGATTTAGGACCAAGTGCTACCACCATCAAAACCACAATAGTTAGAGTATTGTTTGTAAGTTAATGACTAGAGAAGCACCATCAAAATAATCTAGCTAATTATAGGACATTGAAAGCCAATGTGCTAAGCATGTTAGCTAAATAGTTTAGGAAATTCCTAAGGTCAAGACATCAGATTTTTAAACTCCATAGGCTATGTAATTTAAAGTCCCTTTTCTCAAAAGGTGAAAGAATATACAATGCATGTATTACATGAAAAAAGATCTAAAGGATTCATAATAGCAATCCCCATAACTATAAGGAGGCATGACAATTGGAGGAGTGAGAAAGGTATCTTAACACTATTCCAAAAGAAAAAACCTAGATTACGAGTGGAACCTATACATAATTCACAATTTTAGAATAACAAGTGCTATAAACTTTGATGTATTCAAAAAATTAAACTTAAAGTACATTTAATTAGGCAGAAATTAGTAGGTTTGGAAAAGGAGCTTCAGTTTATAACCTGTAATGTGATACTTTTAAATGAAGATCTTTGCCATATAAAAAACCTTTGAAAATAATGTAAAACTTAAACAATAAAACATAGTTTGCTCTAGCTAAGGAATTTTGCACGAAAACATAGTTTAACTCTTAGTGAAAGAAATAGGTTTCACTAATTTACAAAAAATATCACTACAAGATGATCATAGTGGTCCATGTACTAAAAAATTAAACAATTTCTAAGCTGTAAAATCATTCCAATGTACACAAGCTTAAATTTAGAATAGGTACTTACTAAGACAAGTATAAAAACTTAGAGACGTACTGGAAACAGAACATTACAGCTTGAAGACTAAACAAGTATATCAAACACTAGCTAGCATTAATGATTCAAAACTTCAAACTATGTTGATACTGCTTTTTAACAAAAAAGGCTAGCATTTTAAAATAACTTGTAAAAATAAAAATATAGCCTTTTATTAAGGTCAAGAATAGTAGTCATTCAGCTTCAAAAAACCATAACCTTTACCATACGTCAAATCATAAGGTAAAGGTTTGATACCTATGGGTAGAAAGAGAATTGTATGAAAAAAGAAGCTAGCAAGGAAGATATAAAAGAGAGAGAGAGAGAGAGAGAGAGAGAGAGAGAGAGAGAGAGAGAGAGAGAGAGAGAGAGAGAGAGAGAGAGAGAGAGAGCAACATTAGTGTTTGTGGTAGTGTTTTTGAGAAGTGGACGTGCGCAGGAGAGCATAGACAAAGCATGGCCAAGAATAGGCTATGGTGATCTGGCACAGGAAGCAAGGCTTGCAGCAAAGAGAAGGTAAATAAGGTAGCCATGAAAGCTATCAAGAAAACTAGCACAGAAAATCTTAAGTAAATTAAATTAAATCCATAGAAGAGACTATGGCAGCTAAGGCGAACAGGAATATAGCTAAAGCTATGGCTCATGGATTCAAGCAAAATATGAAATTAAATCCTAATTATTAAAATTGTAGCCTATATTAATCCAACAAATGTGAATATAAGTGATAATAAAAACCTATTTTTCCAATCAATAGAAAAGCTGTCAGATGGCCTTCATGAGGAAGGATCAGTGTCAAGGTCATAAGCTTGTATGCAAGCAAGCAGGCTAGAAACGATGCAACCCGAGAGAGAGACAGGGAGCAAGAGTGCCAGTTAATAGAGAGAGAGGAGCTTATTCAAAGCATCAAGAGTAAGGTCAGTCCGCGAGAGAGAGAGGCGGCTGGCTGTCTGCACAGAGAGAGAGAGAGAGAGAGAGAGAGAGAGAGAGAGAGAGAGAGAGAGAGAGAGAGAGAGAGAGAGAGAGAATGCACATAGTGTGTGTGTGTGTGTGTAGCAAGAGGTGTGTGTAGCAAGACAGAGAGAGAATGCAACTTAGCCTGCCATTTACGGGGAGAGAGAGAGGCGTACTGCAAGGTATGGAAGGTATGCGAGAGAGAAAGAGAGAGAGCCAGCTATATTCAGCGTGAATCAATGCCAATCACGGAGAGAGACAAATTGAGAGAGCATTCTTAAGTCAGCACAGGAGAGAGAGAGAGAGAGAGAGAGAGAGAGAGAGAGAGAGAGAGAGAGAGAGAGAGAGAGAGAGAGGCCACAAGGGCAGCAATAAAGGTCACGGCCTGGCAGTTTGTGCAGTGTGTGTATAACAAGGGGAAGGAAAGAGAGGGTCTCTCTTTACCATCAATTATGCACATGGGAGAGAGGGCCCCAGCCATCACTCTTAATAGTTCATATGAAAGAAGGGACAGCTGCCAAATGTGGAGGGAGAGAGAGAGAGAGAGAGAGAAAGAGAGGAACTTCGTGAGCCTGGCAGCATCTCGTCGGTCACGAGGAGAAAAGGATAAGCTTAAAATACTATCAAACAGCTGCAGTGTAATCAACGAGCACGCGTGCGCGTGTGGGAGAGAGATAGAGAGAGAGAGTGAGAGAGAGAGAGAGAGAGAGAGAGAGACACGTCGTTCATTTTGAACATAAAAAAGAATTGTATTTTCCAAAAAGCCTTAATAACAAGATATATAATGTTGGTTTTCCGCTGGGGAGAGAGAGAGAGAGAGAAATAAGTTAAAAGACTATTTATAGATTTATTATAAAACCATTTAGTTAGTACTTAAAAAAGCCTTAGAAAAGGTCTATCTGCTTGTTTAGGTGGCTCCACAGAGAGAGAGAGAGAGAGAGAGAGAGAGAGAGAGAGAGAGAGAGAGAGAGAAAAACAAAATATTAAATTTAAACTACTACAAATTTTCTTAAAATTAAAAAAGCCCTAAAAGATATAATACTTTTAATAATTAAAAAGGAAAAGAAAATTACACACAATGTGTGTGTGTGTGTGTGTGTGTGTGTGTGTGTGTGTGAGCATTGTGTGTGCATTGCTTATGTATACATTACGCATTGTGTGTGTGTGTGTGCGCATTGTGTGTGTGTATGTGTATGCGTATGCATTGTGTGTGTGTATGTATACATTGTGCATATGAATGCATTGTGTGTGTGTGTGTGTGCGCGTGCGCGTGCGCGTGCATTGTGTGTGTGTGTGTGTTTGTATACATTGTGTGCATAGTGTGTGTTTGTGTGAAATTGAAAGAATAGGGGTTGAGATCGGGCACTTACCTCTTTGATTAGAGTGGCGTATGAGTGATATGTCGCTGTCGGAGGTCGCGACGTTGAGATCGTATACGCACACACACCTACAAAACCAAAACAAACACGTGCATTAGAAGGAGGAGAGAGATGAAAACGTGTATGTGCATGTGTGTGGGTGTGTGTATGTGTGTTGGGTGAAACATACCTGCAGATCTAGGCGGCCAAGAGAGAAGAATAAGCTCGCGCAAAAGAAATTGGGCTTTACTCAATTTCCCCAGGCCCCCGGTAAGACCCCCAGAAATTTTGAAATTTAAAATTTTTGGGGGTTTTACCGGGGGTGATACCGGGACAGTTTTTGACGCGCGGCATTTCTATCTAAAGTAGCATGGTCCACCCGGTATTTAAGGGTACTAGGTGCCCCTCATGCCCGCGTAGCCCTGGTCCCCTGCGTACTCCGCTACTTTAAGGGTACTAGGTGCCCCTCATGCCCGCGTAGCCCTGGTCCCCTGCGTACTCCGTCGTCCCGCGTATGTGCCGTCCCGCCGTCCCGCTTATATGTTGTCTCGTCTCGCACTCCGACGTCGCGCGTTACCGTCCCGTCGTCCCGCGTATGTGCCATCCGCCGTCCCGCTTATGTGCTATCTCGCCCCGCACTCCGACGTCGCACGTTACCATCCCCTCATCCCGTTGTCCCGCGTATGTGCCGTCCCGCCATCCCGCGTATGTGCAATCTCGTCCCGCGGGACCCAATTGGGAGCCGCCTCCAGTGGCAGGTCCTGGACTAAGACAAAGAGCTCCCTAATGACCGTGTAAGGAGAGAGAGGGGGAGCATACATATGAGTGTGTAAGGAGAGAGAGGGGGAGCATACATATGAGTGTGTCTTTGAAACCATTTAAAGTATTAATTTTATCTTTATTGTGTACAGGTGTGATCAGTGGGTCATAGGCAGGATTATCCGATAAGCAAGTCTGCTAACATGTCTGACCGGATCTTGTGTCCATGTAATCGATGCAAGCGAACAGTCATCCATTAACGACAAATAGCTAATGAGCATGTAGAAGATTGGGGGCAACGGGACGATAGTGTAATCGAGAATCAAATATGCCAATACGCCTCCAAAGAACCAGTAGATTTCTCACAGGTACTACCATCATATCCACCACGTTCGCAAATGTACCAACATAATATCGTGGAGGATGTAACGCATGTGCCCTTAACCACACATGGAGACTCTAACATGGATGGTCCCTTACATGATGAGGATATGGAGGAGATGATTGAGGCTTTCTACATGAATGAAGAGTCCAGTCCGCATGATGAGTCCAATCCAAATCCCATTGATGTTCGACAAGATGATGAGGGCATTCAACGATTGGGATCTCTAGCCTCTACTCCATTATTCGAAGGCTCTCGTGCCACAGTCCTTCGAACTTGTTTGTCAATGCTTAATTTGCAATCCATATATGGATGGAGTAATGCGAGTGTTAGTGCCCTCTTCTCACTTATGAAGTCAACTATCCTACCATTGTAAATGCAATGCCGGCATGCAGGGAAGAGGCAAAGAAGATCTTAGCAGATATAGGAATGGATTACAATAGTATCCACGCATGTCCTAACGATTGCATTCTATTTCGAGGGGAATACGCCAACATGGAATCATGTCCAAAGTGTCAAGCTAGCAGATATCGTCAAGGTCTTACAGGCACCACAATACCTACAAAGGTGCTTCGACACTTTCCTATACTACCTAGAATCAAGCATATGTTCGAGTGTCCAGATATAGCAAAGCTAATGACATGGCACTCTACAAATAGGTCCACTGACAATGTGATGCGCATTCCAGCTGATTGTGCAGCTTGGCAGCATATTGAGCAACAATGGCCAGAGTTCAAGAAGGAACCTCGCCACCTTAGATTAGGTCTTGCCATGGAAGGAGTGAATCCTTTTGGTTTACGGTCCACTACTTGGAGCACATGGCCAGTGGTGTGCGTCAACTATAATATTCCACCTTGGCTAACAATTAAAAAGGGTCATCTTTTACTTGCATTGCTTGTGCCAGGGAAGTGCAAGGTTAGAAACATGGACATATACTTGGCTCCGCTAGTGGATGAGCTAAAAGTCCTTTGGGATGGTATTTCTGTCATAGACGTGTCAAGACGTAGTGGGTAACGATCAGTTAACTTGCATGGCATTTTGATGTGGCCAATGGCCTTGCAACAAGTGGCTATCATGCTTGTCCTATATATGGTCCAGCACTCAATGCTCGATACTCTAACTCACTTAAGAAAAGAGAATCATACAAGATTTCTTCCTGCAAATCATCCCATGCGGGAGGGTAGTCTTGCAAAACCACCTACACCATGGACAACCTCCTCTCAATATAACTCATGGATAGAGAATGGAGGGGAAAGTCCCAGTTCTTTTGGAATGAAACGACTATCAATCTTCCACAGGTTGCCATATTGGAGGAGACTTCTTGTGAATAACCTGCTAGATCCAATGCATATCTTCAAAAATGTTGGGCAAATACTATGGGAACGCTTAGCTGGAGCTCGAGACGACAATAAAGCTCGGAGTGATCTAAAAGATGCACGGATCTTGCATATGCAACCATATTGGCCTCTAATAGGGGTAGATAAATCGGTCACACTCCAAACTGCACCTTGGGTGTTGACGAGAGAAAAGGAGAAGAGGGTGAAGAAGGTCATAGCCGAATTTTGTACACCAACAGGACACATGCATTGCTTAAAGGGGGCATTCACAAAGGATAACAAACTATGTGGGTTGAAGACACAGGACTGGCACAAGTTCTTGCAATATATTCTCCTAACTTCAATAAGAAATTGGGCAACACCAGAGGTTCGTGAAGTAATTTACAAAATATCCCGTTTGGTAAGGTGGATTTCTCAAAAGGAGATCACACTAAGTAGCATTGATGAGAATAGGATTAATGCAGCAGAAGCAGTTTGTATGCTTGAAAAGCACTTCCCAACAAGTATCCTCACAATACAAGTTCATCTCATGGTTCATACAGTGGATGAAGTTGCAATTGCAGGAATTGTCCATAGTAGATGGATGTTCTTCCTTGAAAGGTTCATGAAAACTTTGAAGGGATTTGTGCGTCAATGAGCAAGACCAGAGGGTAGTATGGCAGAGGGTTGGTTGGTTCAAGAGTCCCTAGTATACCTCTCTGAATTCCTTGGACAAAGAGAACCATCTATGCCTGTACTATGACACAACAAAGAAGATGACAGAATGATTGGTGAGGTGCTACAAGGGAGGGGACTTGACCGTAAAATGGATCTTATTCTAGAAGAAAAGGTGAATAGGTTTTGCATTCTAAATCATCCAGCCATGGAGAAGTGGATGAAAGAATATGAGATAGGAAGGAATAGAATTTCCAATGAAAGACAAGAGTATAAAAGAGCCCAAAGAAACATGTCAAACGTCCAATATCCTCCAAGTTTAAGAGAACTACCAAAATTTATGAGGCTTGCTTGGTTGCATAACAAACTACAAGAAGCAGTTTTAAACAGGGAGACAGTGACAGAAATTGAGAAAGAGTTTGCAAGAGGATGTAGTAGAAAATATGAATCTTTTGGTGCTTTGTGGTCACACAAACGACATTTTTGAGTGCATCGGATAAATCACAAAAGACAAACATTTGACTCGAGGGTCATGGCATCATTTGATCAAGAGATAGTTACAAGGCAAAATGATGAGGTGCAACTTTCAAAGATAGAGTATTGTGGAAGGATACAAAATGTTTTTCAAGTGGACTACAGAAGCTTCCATATGTTTCTACTTGATGTGCAATGGTTCAAGGTGACCACAACAGGGCAAAACCCAACAATTCGAAGAGATGGCTCAGGCTTTGTTGCCATTGACTCAACAAAACTATGGACAAATAGAAGTGACACCTTTGTACTTGCAGAGACATGCGAGCACGTTTAGTACTCCAACTTTTAATTAGATTTGTATATAATATATTTATGGTTTTAAATCCTAATTAACTAAATATATGTAGTAATTATTAATTACTCCCTCCAAGCATGTGTTAATTTTCACAGGTCGTTTTTCAACCAGTTCCAACAAATCCAACATGGTGGTATGTCATTCAAGTAGCTCCACGTAGCAAGCAAATATATGAGGAGCACGAGCTTATTCAAGAGCAAGAGGAAGCAAATACCAGTGATATCGATCATTGTTCAGTAGATCACAATAACATCGAGCACGTAGATATAATTGTCGGGTCCGCCAATGATATTTCTTATAATGGATCAGTAGAGGTGGAAGATGAACATCAACTAGATGAAGATGCAGATGATGCAGATGAAGACAATGAGATAGAGACAGTACTCCAAGATCTGGAGAATAATATTAATGACATTAATTATGATCAAATAGACACAAATGCAGATCCTAGTATGCTTAATGATGATGCTGATGTATATGATCATCATCACCGCGTAGACATGCAAATGGGTGAACTTTATATTTTTATTGATATTAAAGCTCACCAAGATCTTCTAGAAGATGATAACTATTGTGATATGGATGATGTTTAATTTTGAAAGTGTTTTTTTTTTAATCCCAAAATTTTCGGGCCTAATATTGGGGGTTTTACCAAGGGTATTACCGGGGGTATTACCGGGAATATTACCGGGGGTTGTTAGCGGATCGCCGCGACGGACGTCTAATAGCATAGCTATTCAAGCACTAACACACTCTTGTTCAATGCTAGGGAAGGAACCCGATTAGGGCATGGAGGCGCATAGAGGTTGTCAATCTCTATGGAGTCTAATGCTAAAACATGCAATGCACAAAGCTCTATGTGATAAGGTCACACACACACATCACTAATCACTAATCATGCTTAACATAAAGCTAAGCAAGATTAGGCATCTACGCATACACATCCAAATCCGAGATACACACTCCTAGAATGCTTCACAAGACTCACAGGGACACTACGGCAATGCTAAAACATGAGACTTAATTAATTAAACATCGTAATTAAGCTAATCGGGAGATTAAGCCCTCTTAACAAAGTTGTGGGAAATTACTAATTAAGCATGCAAATGACTTAGCAATTACCTAGAGACTACTCTTTCATCATCACATAACTCAAAAACATCAAATTAAGCTCACAATGACAATATTAAGCTTGCTAATCTCGAAAACAAAGAGAGCTTAAATCAAAGAAAATTGATAGCTACGCGAAGAGAAACACCTGTAGATTGTATTGCAATCAACGGAATAGCAATGTCGATTACAGTGGGCGCGTAGTGAGCGCGGGAAGTTGCCTTCACAAAGAGGTAAAAGCTTCTGCACGTTTTCCACTTATCTTCAATAATAATTTTACTCTATTTTACAAAAAGTCACTTAAGTGAACCTTAGGCTTCCCAAACAGGTTGTGGGTTCAAATCTCACTTACAAACTGGAAGCACTAAGCCCCTTTTTACATTACATGCTCTCATTTACATAAAAAAGGGTGAAATTAAATGATCTAAGTGTAAAAATTATGTTCCCGGGCTCCCGCAGCATCTTCAATAAAAGCGCCTCGCGTCTTCAATCTGCGCCCCATTCCGCCATTTTGGAACACCGTTTCCGCTGACATCTTCAATCTTCACTTGGTTCCGCAAATCCCGGAACACTCCCCCAAACCTATTTCAGTGTCTGTCCCTGGACACGGGCAATGTTGTGTCCAAGGGTAGTAGTGTTCGTAATGAAAAGATGACTGGTTGTCTTCTTGTTGCGTTTGTATGCTTCTGTAAGGCATAGGGTGCAATTCATGGGATTGAATTCTTGTGGAGACCCTTTGCTTTGGCTTTGTTGTGTTGATGTTCTCTGCTTGTACTTAGTTGAATGGTGGTTGACAACCTCCCTTGAGCTTTATTGTCTTTAAGAAAATAAAAAGGAAAAGAAAAAGAAGTAAGCGCTGAACGCCTGATTTGGCCGAGGGGAAAAACCTAGTGGGAAAAAGTGCCCTGGCTTTTCGATCTTAGTGAGTATTTATTATTGCTGGAGTTATCTTTAAAGTGTAACTCATGTGATGACTGTGCATGGGTGGAAGTAAAAAGGTGCCTAATGCATGTGTCCAATGGTGGGACACCCTAGAATGCATTCACAGAATATGCAATCAAAACAGTATGATGTGCGTGAGAAGAGTTTTGATGGGTGCTTTTAGAGGTAAATGTAGCGCATAGAGCACTAAGAAGCGCTCAAATAGCTATCATTACTCCTAAAAGGGCTTTTGACGTCGAGGTTTCTCCACTCTCCTTACATGTGCACATGTGCGTGAGTGTAGGACTCTCCGCCACTCCACCAACACTTAAGTAACTTAGACTTTGACACTTATGCTCATCTCATCCAGCATGAGCGACACACGTATTAGCTCAACTCTCCAGCTTGAGCATAGTTGCATACCAAATGAAGAAAAAGAAGTAAGTTTTAATCGCATGCAAACTATATTCACAGAGTAGATATGACTTGAAGCTTTGGGACTGACGCCTTGCTCATTTATCGGCTTGGCTGCCCGACTCTTGACTCTTATGCCTACCAACACATTTATTCGTTGGTGGCGACTTGACTTTATTGGAAAGAGCTCTTACCATGAGTAGTGCTTGTAGTTTTTGTGCTCTTTCTTTGATTGTAGATCAGCTATCATTCATAACCCGTAGGTCATCACACATGAAGTTCTCATGCAAATTAAATGCAGCTGCTCGACCGGAAAGGTATGTTTCTAGCTTGAAGTTGTGAGTTTGCTGACTTGGTGGTATCACTTTTTAGCACTTTTCAGTCCTGCTGCAGCTATATTTTGGCCATCTCCTGTACCTGAACAAGTCAATTATGCATCTAGACTGCTAGGTAGACTTTTTGTGATGCAAGGAATAAAACTGTATGCTCCAATCATCCATTGCATGCCCAGAAGCCCATTTTCATGAGAGTCGCGACTCTCATGCTTTTCCTATTGTTAGCTGATTTTGATGTTCTTACCACAGGGCTGCATCCCCTGCATGTCATTAACATCTCCTATGGCCCTGTACCCTGATTGGTGAATTTTCTTGGTTTGCTAGATGAGATCTAGTGCTTTCAGAGTCAAAAATTCTGAAATTCTAAAATTGGGCTATCTCATGAGCATGAAAACTAGTATCTTTCTTCTTGCCAGAACCCTCAGATGATTAAAGTGCCTCCCCCAAACCTAAAGTGGTGTCCATCCTCGGGCACTAATAGTTGAAGTACTTGGGTGAGATAATGTATTGTGTTGCCGCTCTTGTGGTCTTGTGCATGGGAAAAGAACAGTGTCTATGCATGGCCATGTAATGTGGCCCTATATGCGTTGAATATCTATGCATGGGTAACAATATGCGGTGCAAAAGAAGAGGGTCTTGGAGCAATTATGGTCCAAGGGCTTTTGCTGGCGAGGCTAGTGTTTGTTGTCGTTTTCTGCTCTGGGAGCAAAAATGTCCTCTAGTTTGCGCAAAATGTCTAGCCGATTGTACCCAAACATGTTAGATGCAAACTGTGAAGCTTTACTTGTGAGCTTGTAGCTTGGGCTACTAGCTTGTTGACTTGTTGGTGTATTATCATTGGTTGCATCTGTGGAGGACAATTTGGATGCCGGCTTTGTTACCGTTAGAGTGTGCATTAGAATAGACCTAGTCTTTGGCACCCATTTCCCTTTTTCTTGCCTTGTAGCCTTTTGCTTTGGTTTGTCCATGGAAAGCGGTTGTAATGGCTTATTCGTTTTTCGCAATGCTTTCGGTAGTGTAGTGCTTGAAGCCTTTGGTTTCCATTGCGGACCTGTAACTTTTTCTTTCTTCGGCATTGATACCTGTACCTGTGTGGATAGGATTGAAGAAGTTTTGCATTGCTTAGGAAGCCATATATACCTTGCTCCTTCATAATATCCTTGTGCTTGTAAAGTCTTCTTTGGGATCCATCGTATGCTGTAAAGAGCTGTAGGCACATAATTTGAAGTCTGTAATGGCTTTTTCTTGACCTTTGATTTTCTTTTGCGACCTGTGGTACTACTCGCTTGTTTAGGAATTTGCGAACAAGAGGCTTCTTTTCTTGAACATGTTCGCCTTTTACCGCACCAACTTGGCTTGTTGAGGGTTGTTGCTGTCTTTGTGGAAGTGTTCGAAATGGTTCTTCAACAGCTGATGCATCGGACTCCGTATCTTGATAACATTCTTTGCTGAGGAACGGTTCAAATGCATCTGTATTTTCCATCGTGAATAAGACTCCCTCTCGCTTCCAATCAGGTCTACAATTGTATTTTCATTGCCATGGTTGACCTAAGATCACTGGCGTGAGCATTGTACCTGGCTTCATGACATAAAACTTGTGCACCAGATTAGAATTACTACTGCCAATGAAAAGAGGTAACTCTATTAACCCTTCTACAGAGGAATGATCTCCAGCAAAGGTTCCAACCCTCATTTTAGATTGTGTTAGTGGTGGCTGACCAATGCTGTCCCAAGTGTCGTAGCTTATAGAGTTTATATCTGCTCCTGAATCTATCAAAGCACAATGTGCTATCCGTGTATCACCTATCTCTACACAAATGTAGGGTCTTAGGCAATCCGGATCCTCTTCTGTCTCTCCATTTTGTTGGCAGATTCTTTGAACTTCCGTCCGTTTAAGCACTTCTCGGATTTTACATTTATGTGCCTGATCCTTGCTTTCTTCCATGTTTTCAGCGATGTTGGTGATTACCCTGATCATGTGGAAAGGTGTTAAGTCGTAGCCCTCTTCGTCACACAGAAGACAGTTGGGGTTACTTCATTCACACACACATCCACAGTAGCCAATACTTCATACCATCCATCTGGTTGTAACTTGGCTTCAGGAAAAGGTTCAGGAATGTATGCTTCGTCATCCCCATCTCTATCCCTTTTGGCACATCTCTTTCTCAAGGCTTCCACACTCAGAAGCTCCACACATCCATAGTTGAGTTTCAAAGCTTTCTCTTGAGTGTCTCGTAGACTTTTCAATTGCAGTTGCAGACTCAAAATCTTCTATAGGGGTTCTTGCCACGTCTTTGTAGGAGTGATCTGTGAGGTTTATCCGCGTAATTGCATCCTCCTTCCGCAGATAGATATAGTTAAAACCCCAATCTTGAATCATCTTTAGTTGACGCATGAATGGTCTCCCGAGAATGATGTCATAGTTAGGATTTAAACCAAAATCCACTACCGCAAAAGTCTGCTCGTATTCGACCCCACACGATGTGACTACCACTTTTTCAAGCAGTCCTATAGGTCTCTCTTCGTATCCGTCCGCTAATTGTAACTTCATGCGAGTTTTGCGAAGAGCCGGTTTTCCCCAGTTTTTCCAAATTTTCTTTGTGGCTATGGCAATGCCTGCCCCACTGTCTAGGATGGCTACCGAACTTTTCCCCGCGTACTCAACTGGGATTGTAGTGTTATCATTGTCCCCTTCACAGTATTCTCCAACTTTGTTTATTGGGACTGGTTGATACACTTTCTTAGTTTCTTTTTCAGCTTGCCAAGCTAAGATGGTTTCTGAGATAGGGATTTCCACTCCTAATCTCTTCAACGTTTTGCCCACATCCTTCCACAACTCCGGCTTAACTTTCAACACATCAGCTAATGGCAGCGTGATTTTAATTGGAGCTGACATTAAGGCGGAAAGATTGACCAAATCCATGATAGGTGGCTGTTGGTTCTTGACTGTTGGGAGTCTTTTTATGTCCGATCTAGCCTCATAGTCACCTTGATAAGAAGGCAACGTCTTGAAGGTTTCAGCTTTGCTATCTTCAGATTTCTCGGACCCTGCATCACCGTACTCCGATCGCAGCGCAAGCTCTAAAGTCTTCTGATCGAAATCAATCTCGTCAAGTGGTGGTTCTTCTCGAGAGTGAGCATCCGGTTGAGTATGTTTCACTGCTTCCCACAGTTGATTTGCCCATTCTTCATCTACCTCGGGAACACTAGTGTTAGGTATTAAGATTGGTTCGCTTTTCTTTACCTCTCCCCCTATGTGTCCTGTTTTGTTTTTTTCTTCTTCTAGAATGACAGACAATTTGTCGTTATGAGCTGTCTCATTTCTCTTTTGAATTTCAGATTCTAGAAGCTTGTTTGTTTTTTGTTGTTCTTCGATGGCTTGAACTGCCTCAACCAGTTTTCTATAGATTTCTAGTTGCCTGGACTCTTGAGCAGGGTCAGGGTAGTTCTTCCATCGTTCCTCCATAGTCTCAAGGGGCTTCAGTCTAGCTTCGTAAGCCTTTAACATGGCGTCAAGTGGCTCGAAGAGCTTCTCCGCTAGAACTGAACCCGCTTCCCCTCGTATTTGATTTTCTTTCTCTTTTAGAGGGTTCGTTTCTTTGTTTGTCTTTCCCTTTTCGTTTGTTGGTTTTACTGGTTTCTCTTTAGTTTCCTTTTCATTTTGCTCAGCTTTTCGTTTCTTGCTCGCAGCCCGTCTTTCCCTTCTAGCTTTCCAGCTGTTTTTGGCACTTTTGGAGTTCTCGCTGGGGGTTTTCATCTCACTAGGGTTTTCTTTCTTTTCATCTTTATCTTTAAGCTTAGCTTGTGCTTGAGCTCTAGTGATGACCTTTATAGGAACAATATTTTCAGATTCAGATGAAATCTTTTCAGATTCTGATGAACTAGGTGCACTCGTGGATGGTATCGCTTCAATGCCTTTTGGTCTCATTGGACAGTCTTGTACGACATGTTTGTATCCGCAGTCAGCACAATGCCTTACCAATGGTGGTAGAGTAGATGTTATCGGATTTTCCCCTTTGGGAAGAGGACAATCTCTTATCGAGGGATCCTTTTCGCACTTAAAGTCCGGTCCTTGAGGAGTGCCTGTAGGTGCTGGTCTACACGATCTAGGTATTGGCCCTGGTCTCATTTGTCCAACTCCCGCATTGGCTATAAACCACAATGTGTTAAGGTCCATTTGATAACTACCCTCAGATACTACCGATGGCATGTCAGGAGGACTCAACGTAGTGAACTCACTAGTCGTGATTCCTCTTTCCTCATCATAGTATCGGCTGACTGAAACCATGGCCCCATCAGATATTGTCTCGTCGGGTAACAGGAATCTCACAGGAGCCTTTCCTAGCAAGGGTGGCTGATTTCCTAGAACAGGTTGCACTCTTTCCACTCGTGGTGCTACAAATCTTGGATTTCCTATTCTTTGGTAGTACTGGGGTTGAGGTGCTCCCATTGGTTGTTGAACCATTCCCTGTTCTCTCAAGTACCTATTGCGATGATAACATTCTTGGGACTCATGATTTGTCCACTTTTGCTCGAAATCACACCACTTGTCTGCCCTTGGAGGTTTTACGTTTTGCGTACTTTGCCTAGGCAAGCACTGCGATGTAGGGTGGACTCCTCCGCAAAGTTCACATCTATATTGCCTTTGAGGTGGTCGAAAAACTTGGTTCATTTTTCGCATGACCATCTCTGCAATAGCCTCAGCATCTCTAGGCTTGGTCTTATCATTCTCTAGGGGACTCTTTGCACGATGCATCTAAGGCCGTAAGAGGCTTGCTTTTCCATAGATGTCGCAATTGTCATCCATGTCTATAGCATCGTAGATGCAATCATTCAAGACGGTGTGTTTCTTGCCATAGAGGCTTGCATGCAAGGATTTGTTCGTTAGTCCTTCTAAGAAGATAGAGACTAATTTCTCTGGTCCCGGCATTTCTCCCTCTGGACATCTAGAGATGTATTGGCGTAATCTGTTAGCGCAATCCCTCACAGACTCCTTTTCTCCCTGTTTAAATTCATACAGCAATGCGCTCACACTATTTTTGATTCCCGTTTTCGTGAAGGCTCCAACGAAATCCTTTTCTAGAGCATTAAAATCTTTAAAGGCACTCGGATCTAAAGTCTGAAACCACGATAAGGCCTTCCCTTCTAAGGTTAACCCAAAACCTTCTACCAAAGTATGAAGATTAGTGACCTCTTCTGCTCTAGCTATCTGTTTGAATGAAGCTAGGTGGTCATAAGGGTCCCCTGCTCCACTGAACTTCTTAACCCACTTTTGAAAATAGGATGGTCTTACTTTGCTGCGCGGTGTCTCCCATGGCAATCCACCTGGCCTGAACCCAGTAGATCCCAAAGGTGCATGGAATAGTGATGTTGAAAGTGGTCTTGTTGGCCCTCTACTGGCCAGATGACCACTCATGGCCTGCATGTTTACCGATCCCAATGGTCTTAACCCTGGTGGTACACTTGGTCTTGCAAACCCACTAGAGTATAACACTCCTGGTCCATTCACTGCTGGTCTTGACTTAGGCCTTGGCAATGGCATGGATGATCCGCTATAGGTTGGTCTTAGGATGCTGGGAGGGGTTCTAAAACCCACCCCTGGAGTTCCGATTCCTACACCCCCAAACCTAGAGATTGGATTACCCATGAATGTGATCCCACCTACTTCACTCTCAAGGAGGAGTGACCATTCCAAGCCAAACTTATCTAAGAATATCGTCGGCATTCCTCCCTCTGTCATAGAAGTTTGCACGTAGACATACAAAGCTTTGTCAGCTTCTAGACTGTACTCGGGAGGATTATCTCGTACATAGAAAAACTCGGTTCCCGTATCCTCCCTCTTGTAAACAGCCCTTGTGGTGTCATCTATGGGAACTCTTTGAGTCCATATAGAATTCACTAGCTTATATCCAGTAGGGGTTAAGGTTGGCGGTCCTTCAGGCCTCAATGGGTCTACCACTGTCGTAACGTTCCCTAAGTAATCTACTATTTCCGGATCATCAATGATGAGGTACATGGCCCCATCTCTCCCCATGTAGCAATCTCCTTGGTAATTCACCCAGGGCGCTCGATCAAACGCTGTTTGATGGTCCTTAATCTTCACCAAGTACTGGTCTGTTTGGTCCTTGTAAATCTTAGCTGCATGCAGATTCTCTCTCTCATAGAGTATCTATTGGTTGTACTCCAACTCCACTCCGTGATTTGCAGTGTTTGCTGTGGATGTAGAGGCCATGCTTAGGTTAGAGTCTATCTCGTAAGCTACTTCTTCTGCTATCGGTGCACTCCAAGTGGGTGTCCGAGCTGTTCTTCTATGCAGCAGATGCGCCATTAGCATTGTATGGGTGTACAGATGCAGATTGGCCAGGTAGCATTGCTGATAAGAGGTCTACGAGTGGCTTCATGTTCTCTTTTGGGAGTGCTGTTGTTACTTGCAGAAGCAAAAAGCAGCCTACGGTTGCTTTGTCGAGCACAGAGGTTGAGTACAGACGTGTAGCAGTTGCAGCATGCGAGGTAGCTTGAGGACTTGGGAGTGCAGGTGGACCAGCAGGTTGTCATCCATTGCGACACATACTTGAGGACTTGGGAGTGCAGGTCGACCAGTAGGTTGTCATCCATTGCGACAACCTCAGCAGCATACAGTTGGCTAGGAACCCAGTGTTCCATGCCAGGACCAAACACATAGAGGTCCATTACCACTACGTTCGAGATCGAGTGTTGGCGGGTGACATCGACTTGGTCTACGTCAGCACAAAGGAGCAGATAGTGGATATCTTTACCAAGGCCCTCGGAGCTGAGAAGCTTCGACGTTTCCGGACTATGCTTGGACTCTGCAACATGCAGAGCTCGAGGGGGAGTGTTGAGATGTTGAGCTCTACATCTTGAGCTGGCATCCACTACGGGTCTTGACCGCTTACGACATCTACTCACTAGCACGTTAGGTGACCAACATGGAGGATCTCTGCTAGTGATTCTACATCTGGACTACACTTATAGTGTCAGCCTAGTATGCTTCTAGCGAGTTCACACTTAGTGACCGCATGTACATATGTGCTATTTTCAGTTTTAGCACTTAGTCATTTTGTACTCTCTTTTCTGTGTGAAGAAGAAGAAGAAGCTTTCCATCGCTCTCTGTATCGTGCTTGTCTTGTGTAGCTCTCTTGTATCCTCATTCTTTACAATTCCTACAGTAGAAACTGTGGTCGAAGCTCCACAGGTTGCTGATTTGTTTATCGAGAATATCTTCAGATTACGTGGACTACCTACATCCATTATATCTGATAGGGATAAAATATTTACAGGTTATTTTTGGAGACATGTCTTTGGTAGACTTAATGTGTCTCTTAATATGAGTAGCGGTGACCACCCCCACAGACTGATGGTCAAACAGAAAGGGTCAACCAAGTACTCGAAGATATGCTAAGAGCCTATGTATCAGACAGGCAAATAGATTGGGACAAATATTTACCTCTTCTAGAATTTGCTTACAATAATAGACCTCATAAGGTGATTGGTCTTTCACCTTTTGAAATAAATTATGGTAAATCCCTGTTAGCATCTGGTACTATAGGTACTTCACAAAAATGCCCTAGTGCAGCAAAATTTTTAGCCAAGATGCAACAGATGTTGGACATGGCTAGACTCAAACTTCAGCAAGCTGCTCATAGAGCTAAGTTCTATGCGGACAAGAAAAGGTCACTAAGAACTTTTGAGGAAGGTGACAGAGTGTTTCTCTTGGTTCCTTCAAAATCAACCTCTTTATCCACTGGTAAATGCCATAAGCTTTCACCAAGGTATTGCGAACCTTGGAAGATTTTGAAAAAGCTTAGTGAAGTTGCTTATTGATTGGAATTACCTCCACACTGTCGTGTTCATCCAGTGTTCCATGTTAGTAAACTAAAAAGATTTATATCTAAAGATGATAATTTGATAGATGGAATGGTTTCACTACATGAACAAGAAACGATTGACCAAGGTCCAGACAAGATACTAGATAGGAGAGAGAAACGAGTAGAAACTATATTCTATGAGAATATCTAGTTGCCTGAAGGGTTTACCACTTACGGATGCCACTTAGGAATCCGCAACCTTTGTACGGAAACACTTCCCAGATCTGATCATCGAGGACGATGATCTTTGAAGGGGGAGAGAATGTTAGATGTTTACTGGCCAGCTGCCAAGGAGCCGGATTAGAGGCATGGGACCAAGGTCGATGCCAGGGGTCTAGCTCGGGGGTATTCATGCGCCACAGTCAGGTTTCAGAGCACAAAGGTGGGGTCAGAAGTTCCCAAGGAAAGCGCGCGTGGGAACGACTACTACCCAAAAGCTTCGATGAGGTGGCAAGGTGGATAAATAGGATGGGAGGAGAGAGAAAAATGCCTCATTTTTAAGTTTGACTTTTGAGTTCTCACAGATTACTTTGTTCATTTCCCACATTACCCAAGAATGACAAGTCTCTTTTGGAGAGGACTATTTGAAAATATGGGCACTCGTCTAGATTTCTCTTTGGCCTATCACCCTCAAACAGATGGGCAAAGTGAAATCTCTAACTTGACAGTACTTGATCTTCTCAAAAGTTATGTACGTGAGAAGGATCAAAGAAATCAATGGGAAAAGTACTTACCTTTAGTGGAATTTGCATACAATAACACGATGCATACTTCCACGAGCAAGGCTCCTTTCGAGATAATTGAAGGTCATCCCAAGCCTCCACCTATCTTGAAAATGCATCAAAAGATATTTGTAGCTGATGAATGTGTTCGTGACATTAAGATAACCTTTCAAAAGACAAAAGAGGCTGTCACAACAAAAGCAAAAGTGAGATGCAGATAAACATAGAAGGCCTTTAGAGTTTAAAGAGAATGATTGGGTTTTGCTTAAATTCCCCAAGGCCCAGTTAAGGCAAAAGACCGGCAAGAACAAAAGTTCTATGTAAAACTCGCAAAGAGGTACTATGGCCTGTTTCAGATTCTGCAAAGAATCAATGAAACCACAGCTTATAGACTCAAGCTCCCTGAGCATTGGCATATACACAATGCCTTTCATGTGAGTCTATTGAAGCCATTCAAAGGTAAACCCCCAGTGGAACCCATTGAAGAGGATCCTCTTGAATTTGATGAACAAGAGGAGATCCTACAGCCTGAGGTAATACTTAGGCATAAAGACAACGTCCTACAAAGTGGAAAGGTAATATGTAGGTATTTGATTAAGTTTAGGAATTATCCACTTGAAGATGCTAAACGGATGCAGGAACCCCAGTAAGATTACAAGTTCCTTCAAGGCTTAAATGAAAGCTAAGCCAAGGCTTAGATGTAAGCTAAGACATCGATGTATAAAATTGTTTAATGATTTAATGCAATACTTTACTTATTTCTCTTATTATTTAACGTGCATTGGAATGTTTTATGTGTACACCAATGTTCAAGGAATAGTTTAGCGATGACTACGTCACCTAAACACCTACTAGACTTGCCATCTAGTTCTGGAAAAAGTATTCTCGCTTAAATGTGGATCCCAAGCAGAAAAGAGGCTTCCATCCACTTGATGTAAGCATATTTGAGGGCGACTATGATTTCAAGGGAGGGGTATGTCATCAAAATTTAATT